>NC_071389.1:122676920-123001504 GCF_022682495.2 Desmodus rotundus | reverse complement strand
ATGCTGTAAATTCCGAGAATACTTTCACTACATACCGCAAATTTTGATAATTTGTGTTTTCATCAAATTAATATTTTAATATCATAATATTTTAAAATTTCTCTCGAGATTTTTTCTTTGATTGTGTGTTATTTAAAAGTTTATGTTTTCATTTCGTTATCTTTCCATGATTGATTTCTAGTTTAATTCCATTGTAGTCTGAATACATTTATTATATAATTTCTATTCTTTTAAATTTGTTAAGATTTGTTTTATGGCCCAGAATGTAGCCTATCCATGTGAGCTTAAAAAGAATGTCATTTTGCTATTGTTGAATGACTTATTCTGTAGACATTAATTATATTCAGTTGATTGATGGTGTTTGTGAGTTCAGCTGTTTCCTGGTTTTCTGCCGATTGGATCTGTCCATTTGTAACACCGGGTGTTGGACTCCAGCTATAGCAGTGGATTCATACACTTCCCCATTGTCATTGTATCAGTTTTTTTCACATTGTTTGATGTTGTATTTTTGGCCACATACATGTTAAGAATTGTTATGTCTTCTTGGAAAGTTAACTTCTTTATCATTATATCATGCTCTTCTTTACCTCAGATAAATGTCCTTGCTTTAAAGTTTGTTTTGTTGAAAATGAACATAGCTATTCCTGTTTTCTTTTGATTGGTGTTAGCGTGGTATATTTTTCTCCTTCCATTTACTTTTAAACTTTATGTGTCTTTGTAGTTAAAGTGGATTTTCTAACACACTGTATAGTTGGGTCTTGTGGGTACCCCCTGATGACTAGGTTCCCCAGGGCTTTTCAGCACTCAGAGCTGTCCAAACGGAAACTCCCGGAATTCTTCAATTGCTTCAGGTTCTGCCACCCAGGCGTTGTTTCCCATAGAGGTTCTGCTCATGAGTCTCTTCTCCAGTAAGCCATGCTTCCCTGTCTTCAGTTATCTGTCTTTCCAATCTCGGAGATAATTGTTTGCTCTGTATCCTCTCCTCTCTTAGGGTTCCCAGAAGAATTGTGATTTTTCAGTATGATCAGCTTTGTATTCAATACATGTTATAAGGACAGAGTGGAGACTTCCAGACTTCCTCCATGCAGAACCAGACACGGAGAGTCTTCTATCTTACTTTTATGCAATATAAAGTTAATAATTCAGTATGTCCATTTACATTATTCTCTACTCAGCAGTAGTTAATAGGTTGGTGCTAGTGATTTTGTGATGAATATAATGGCGTATGTCCTCGTGGAGTTTACGACAATCTAGAAATGATGACATCTATAATGTTACAATGAGCTCTCTAGTGTTTCTCTTTTCTACAGTTCAAATTAATATCAATTTACTACTTGCTCATTATTTTTATCACCTGCTAGTATTCCCTAGCAGACCAAGAGGTATCTGGTGATAAAGAATTAAGAAAAAAATTATGGGAGAAAGCTTTATATTAAGAAAAATGCTATCTCAATTTTAATATTTTTCTGTACCTTCTGTGAACTGCAAAAAATCTATCATTTAGTTTATTTTTTTTTAATTCTGATAGGCTTATTGTTTAATAACAGTATGCTGTTCTTTTAGCAGCTCTCCTTGCTACTCTGGGAATGAGCTCATTGTAGACCACCACTTTTCCTGCTGCAGCTGCTGCTTCTGAATTTTTAACCAGCTTTGGGGGTCTTTTCCACCCAGTACTGCTGGGACTGTTATACTGACTCTCCTTTAAGTCCTGCTCTCTGTTCGGAGGCAGCACAACTCAGAAGCATGCCCCTCTGCTACCACCTCCAAGGTCAAGGCCCTCCTTTTCAGCTCCTTTTCTTCTGTCTCTTACCCAGCATGCTCACCACTGGCTCATGCAGTTGCTTCTCCAGTAGTGCTTTTTCCTGGCGATACCAGGCCTGGGCCTTTGCAGCTGTCTCAGCTGAGTCTTTTTCAGCTCCTCTGTAATGTCTGCAGCTCTCTGTACTTTTCTCCCTTACCAGTGAAATGTCCCTCGCTGCCTCCCACTGCTACTTGAAATTGAAGAGCAGCTTTTCTCCAACAGCTGTGTCGTTTCAAGCTCTGAAGTCTGTTTCACATATTTTAGAGGCTGACTCTTGTCTCGTTGGTAGGATCTAACCACTTTCTTGTGGTATTTGTTCAATGATTTTTTTAATTTTTCTGTTACAGTTGTCCCAGTTTCCCCCCACTGCTCACCCCTGCCCTGCCCACCACCTGCTCCCACAGCCAATTCCCACCCTACTGTGCATATCCATGGGTCATTTAAACCTATTCCTTGACTAGACCCTTCCTCTTTTTTCCCGTTATCCCCCTTCCTCCTGCCCTCTGATCTCTGTCAGTCTGTTCTTTGTTTCCATGCCTCTAGTTCTATTTTTCATTTGTTTGTTTTGTTAATTAGGTTTCTTTTATATGTGAGATGATACGGTATTTGTCTTTCACCACCTTACTTGTTTTACTTGGCATAATGATCTCCAGTGCCATCCATGCTGTTGTGAAAGGTAGGAGTCTCCTCTTTTTTCTGCTACATAGTATTCCATTGTGTAATTATACCATAGTTTTTTGATCCATTCATTTACTGATGAGCACATCAGCTGCTTTCAGCACTTGGTTAATGTAAATAATGCTGATATGAACACAGGGGTGCATAGGTTCTTTTGAATTGGTTTTTCTAAATTCTTAGGGTATAATCCTAGCAGCAAAATTGCTGGGTTGAAAGGCAGTCCCATTTTTCTGAGGAAATTCCGTATTGTTTTCCACAGTGGCTGCACCAGTCTGCATTCCCACCAACAGTACCATAGGGTCCCCTTTTCTCCACATCCTTGCCAGCACTTGTTGTTTGTTGAGTTGTTTATGATGGCCATTCTGACTGGTGTAAAATGGTATCTCATTGTGGTTTTAATTTGCATCTCTCTAATGGTGAGTGACATTGAGCATATTTTCATATGTCTCTGGGCCCTCTGTTCTCCTTGGAGAAGTGTCTATTCAGGGCCTTTGCCCGTTTTTTCATTGGATTCTTTGTCTTCCTGCCGTGGAGTCCTGTGAGTTCTTTATAGATTTTGGAGATCAAACCCTTGTCCAAGGTATCATTGGCAAACACTGTTTCCCATGTGAGTATCATTGGCAAATACGGTTCCCCGTATGGTTAGTTCCCTTTCATGTTGCTGATGTTTTCTATACCAATGCAGAAGTTTTGAACTGCATGTAGTCCCACTTGTTCATCCTCTATTACCCCTGCTGTAGAGGGTATACAGGCAAAAATATTGTTGTGTGTGATAGCTGAAGTTTTCCTATATTTTCCTCTGGGACTTTTAAGCTGTCACAGCTTATGTTTAAGTCTTTTATCCATTTTGAGTTCATTCTGGTGTGTGGTGTAAGTTGGTGGCCTAGTTTCATTTTTTTGCCTATACCATTCCAGTTTTCAATACCATTTATTGAAGAGGCAATTTTTATTCCATTTTACACTGCTGTCCACTCTGTCAAATATTAATTGGCCATAGAGACATGGGTTTACTTCTTGGCTCTCTACTGTTTCATAGATCTTTATGTCTGTTTTCATGCCAGTGCCAGACTGTTTTGACTACAGAGGCCTTGTAACCGGGTTTGATACCGGGTATTGTGATCCCTCCTACTTAGTTTTTCCTTCTTAAGATTGCCGAGGCTATTTGGGTTCATTTTTTGTTCCAAATGTATTTTTTAAATATTTGTTATCAATTTGTGAACTATGTCATTGGTATTTTAATAGGTATTGTATCAAATCTATAGATTGCTCTGGGTTGTATGGGCATTTTAATGATGTTAATTCTTCCAGTCTGTGAATATGATATATGCTTCCATTTATTTGTATCTTCCTTAGTTTCTTTCTTCAGAGTTCTGTAGTATTCCTAGTACAGGTCTTTTATCTCCTTGGTTATGTGTATTCCTAGGTACTTTCTTTTTCTTGTTACTATAGTAACAAATGGGATTGTTTTCCTAGTTTCTGTTTATGTCATTTGCAAATAATGACAGTCTTACTTCCTCACTTCAAATTTGGATGCCTTTATTTCTTTCTTGACTGAATGCTGCAGCTAGAACTTCCAGTACTGTGTTGAATAAAAGTGGACAAAGCAGACACCCTTGTTTTGTTCCTGATCTTAGGGGGAAAGATTATAGTTTTTCCTGTTGATTATGAAGTTGGCTGTAGGTATCATATCGGGCCTTTATTATGTTGAGGAATGCTCCCTCTATTCCTACTTTGCTGAGTGTTTTTATCATAAATAGGTGCTGTACTTTATCAAATATTTTTTCAGCATCTATTGATGTAATCATGTAATTTCTGTCTTTCATTTTGTTTATGTGATGTATTATATTTATTGATTTGCAAATATTACACCATCCTTACATGCCTGGGTTGAACCCCACTTGATCATGGTGTATGATTTTTTTAACATATTGCTGGATCTGGATTATCAATATTTTGTGTGGATTTTAGCATCTATGTTCATCAGTGATATTGACCTGTAGTTTTCTTTCCTTGTTTTGTCTTTACCCAGTTTAGGAATATGATAATACTGGCCGCCCAAAAAGAGTTTGGAAGTCTTCCCTCTTCTTTGATTTTTTGGCATAGTTTGCAAAGGATAGGAGTTAGCTCTTCCCTAAATGTTTGGTAAAATTCAGCAGTGAGGCTGTCAAGTACAGGGTTTTTGTGTGCCGGGAGTTTTTGATTATGCTTCAATTTTGCCAGTGGTTACCTTTCTATTCAGACTTTCTGCTTCTTTGTCATTCAGTTTTGGAATATTATGTGATTCTAGAAATTTATCCATTTCACCCAAGTTTTCAAACTTCTTGGCATATAGTTGTTCATAGTAATTTCTTATGATCCTTTGTATTTCTGTGTTATCTGTTGTAACTTCTCCTCTTTTGATTCTGATTTTATTTATTTGGGTCCTTGGTCTTTTTTTCTTGATGAGTCTGTTTAAAGGCTTGTCAATTTTGTTTATCTTTTCAAAGAACCAGCTCCCTGATTTATTGATCTTTTGAATTGTTCTCTTAGTCTCTATATCCTTTAATTTTGCTCTGATCTTGATTATTACCTTCCTTCTTCTTGCTCTGGGCTTTTTTCTTGTTGTTCCTCTAGTTCTTGTAGATGAAGAGTTAGGTTGTTTATTTGAATTTTTTCTGTCTTTTTTAGGTAGGCTTGTATTGCTACGAACTTCCCTCTCAGGACTGCCTTTGTTGTGTCCCACAGGTTTTGGACAGCTGTGTGATCATTTTCATTTGTTTCCAAAAACTTTTTGATTTCTTCCTTTATCTCATTGTTAACCTATTCATTATTTGATAGTATGTTATTCAGTCTCCATGAATTTGAATGTTTTTGAGTTTTATTTGAGGCTGGTTTCTAATTTCAAACCATTGTGATCCAAGAAGATGCTTGATATAATTTCAATTTTTTTTTAGTTTGTTGAGTCTTGTTTTTTGACCTACCATGTGGTCTATCTTTGAAAATGCTCCATGTGCATTTGAAAAGTATGTATATTTTGCTTTTTGAAGCAAAAAGTTCTGTATTATCAATTAAGTCCATTTGATATAGAGTGTTATTCAATGCCACAATACCCTTGATTCTTTGCTTGGAAGATTTATCCATTGTTGACAATGGGGTGTTAAATCCCTTGCTATGAGTATGTTGCTGTCAGCATCTTTCTTGAAAGTCCTCCAAGACTCTCCTTATATATCTGGGTGCTCCTATGTTGAGTGCATATATGTTTATGAGGGTTGTATCTTATTAATGGATTATTCCCTTAAGTATTATGTAGTGTCTTTTGTCTCCTTTTATGGCATTTGTTTTGAAATATATTTTATCTGATATAAGTATTAGTACCCCAGCTTTTTTTGATGCTCATTTGCTTGGAATACTTTTTCCTGTCCCTTCACTTTCAGTCAATATATTATTTTTGTTCTGAAGTGGGTCCCTTGTAGACAGCATATATGTGGGTCATGCTTTCTTATCCATTCAGCTACACTATGTCTTTTGATTGACACATTTAATCCATTTACATTTAAGGTTCTTACTGATAGGTGTTTATTCATTGCTATGTTTTCCCTTTGTACTTGGGTTCCTCACTCTCTCTTTGTTTTTCTCCATCTTCTGAAATTAGTCCCTAGAGCATGTATTGCAATACTGGTTTGGTGGAGGTATCTTCTTTTAGCCTTCTCTTGTCTTGGGAAACTTCTTATTTGGCCTTCCATTTTAAATGAGAACCATGCTGGGTAGAGCAGTCTTGGTTGTAAGTCTTTGCTTTTCATTACTTGGAATATTTCTTGCCATTCCCTTCTGGCTTTTAGTGTTTCTCTTGAGTAATCAGCTGATAGCCTGATCAGAGCTTCCTTGTTTTTTACTAGCTGTTTCTCCCTTACTGACTTTAACATTCTTTCTTTGTCTTTACTTTTGCCATTTTAATTATGATGTGTCTTGTAGTGGGTCTCTTTGGGTTCCTGGATTGGGATCTTCTGTGCTTCCTGGACTTGCGTAACTTTTTTCTCTCATCAAGTTAGGGAAGTTTTCTGTCATTACTTTTTCAAACAGATTTTCTATCCCTTGCTCCTTTTCACTCCTTCTGGTTTACCTATGATACATATATTATTACATTTCATGTTCTCCCTCAGCTCCCTTATACCCAGTTTGTCCTTTTTAACTCTTTTTTCATTTGTTGAATTGCCTGGGAATTTTTTTCTACCTTGTCCTCCATCTCACTGATTTCATGTTCTGCTCAATTCTTTCTACTTTGTCCTTCATTTCAGGAATTGTACTCATCATTTCCCCCTGGCTCTTATTGACAGTGCCTATGTCTTTTTTCATGCTGGTATAGTTCTTGGTAAATTCTTTGTAGCTTCTCTCGGGTTCTTTGTGGTTCTCACTGAGCTCCTTGAGCATCCTTATAATCACTACTTTGAACTCAGTGTCTGATAGTTTCCTTGACTGTATTTCATTTAGCACTCTTTCTGGGGATTCTTCCTTTCCTTTTGATTGGGTTTTGTTTTTTCTATCTCCCCATTTTACATGACTCTTCTTGTTGTGTCTACTTGTTAGATTTATCTGCTTTGACACCCTGTCTTTGTGCTGTGATCTTGTGTGGTAGGAGACCTGTGGAATTCAGTGGTGCAGCTTCCTGGATCTCCTGAACTTTATGTTCTTGGGGTGCCTTTGTACCATGTATGTGAGCTCTCTGTTTGTAGTTGGGTTTGGTTTTCATTGGGTTGTTTTTTGGTGGGTCCTTTCCTCTGGTTGACTGACTAAGTGTCAGTCTGCTCACCACATATCTTGTATCCTGATGTACAGGTTGGCCAGAACAAAACCAAACAGCCCAGGAAACAAATCCACAACTGCAAAAATAAGTCCCACCCACAATCACACTGTCAACAGCAAATGAACCAATATTAATAATGGTGTAAAGAGATTAAGACTTATAAAAAAGGAAAAACAAGTGTGAAATGACTAACTGAAAGAAAAATGATAATAAGATAGTAGAAGGAGGAGCAATAATAAGAGTAGGGAATAGAGACAAGGCAAAGAGAGAAATAAAGTTAAATTTATATCATAAATAAAAAAATGAGGGAATAAGGCACAATGGAGTAAGAGAAGGGAAGTGTATATTATTTGGTTGAAACAAATTTATTTATATATATATGGTGAGAGAGAGAAAAGAATAGGAACCAGATTGGAGAACAAGATCCACCACTACGCTATCAACAACAAGTGAGAAAGATTAACATAGACGGGGTGACAGTAAGGTGGAAAATAGAAAGCTTAAAAGATATTTAGAGGAAAGATAAGTGATTTTGAAAGGATGCAGGGAGAAGGAATACTAAGAGTGAGGAATGAAAACCTGGCTAAGACCAGGGAAAATTAAAATTTAATTTTTTTTAAAAAAAAGGCAGGAGGAAAGCAAAATGGAGTGGGAGAGGGGAATTATAAAATTTGAGATTTGAAATACAAAAACAGCAAAGGTCTTGAAATAAAAATGAAAAATGCAACAACAACCATATCCACAACCAATGAGTAAAGATTGATAAAGGTGGAGAGAGAATAAGGGTATTTTAAGAATGGGAAATAGAATGTGAGATGACAAATGACAAGAAAAATGGTTTTGAGAGGCTAGAGGGGGCAGAAATAATAAGAATGTAGAATGGAAACAAATTGTAGCAAGAGAGAAAATAAAATTTAAAATGAAAATAAGCAGAGGAAGTAATAAGGTAAAATACAGTAAGAGAAAGGCAGAGCAAAATATGAGATTTGAAGTAAACTAGAATATAAAAACTAGTGACATAATAGGCACAAAATTGAAGGACAGGAAATGAATGTTAAAAAGCTATGCAGTAGGGAAAAATAATACAAATCATGAAGAAGACCATGGTGGAATTACTTTCAGTAGAATCTAGTGTTTACCACTGTCTTGTCTTTCTGGATCCACCCCTGGTGATGCCAGACAGTGTTCCAGTCTGGACCCACGCATATGGTTTGAGACACCAGCAACCCACAGTCTATATCTGTCTCTTCATTTGTTAATCTAGTCAAACTGTAATCAGCAGTCAGGTTTAAGCACCACAGGGTGGGGCAGAGTAATCCCTGTGGGTGAGGCTATTACTCCCCTCAGGCTGATGCCACTTGGAGGGAAGCATCTGCCTGAGTAAGATGGGTTCTGCTGTATGGGGAATGACTCAGCACAGGGATCCTGGTGGCTACTCCCTTAGTTTCTATCCAAAACAACCATCCCCAGACTCTTCTCAAGCATCTCTAGTCCACTCTGCTCCTCCTTTGCTGGAGTCCAGGATTAGTGGCTGTAAACAAAATTTTGTGCATTGGCCCTTTAAGAGGCTCTCTGTGTCTCCAGTTGTGTTTCCTGGCAGATAGAACCCCTGCTGCTTTTCACAGCTAGTTGTTATCTGGGTTCCTTTTCAGCTCTGGTGCTATAGGCTGGGGAGCCCAGCTTGGGGTTTATACCCCTTACTTCCCAGGGGGAACCCCCCGAATACTAAAATTACCGTCTGACACTTCATCTGCCATATGTGGAGCACAGCCAGTCCTCTCACATCTCCTCTGAACTTTGTACCACTCACCTTGTGGTGAAGTGGTTTCTTCTATCTGTCTGTGATTATAAGGCTTCTCTCCAGCTATAGTTCAGTTGGTTATTCTGGATGATTTCTCTACATTTTAGTTATAATTCCAGATTGGCCCTGGGAGTAGTTTAGAGTAGCTTCCACTTACTCCTTCACCGTTTTGGATCTTGCTCTTTTACTTTAACTCAACAAACTAATAGTTCCTTATGGGGGTAGATAATGAAAATCAATATATTAATTCTCCTTAACCTTCAACCTTCACTTTAAGGACAAGAAAAAAGAAAAAGCAAGACCAAGTAAGAAAATGAGGTAAATGGCAAAGTTATATGTAAAATTCAGATCCATTTAAATCTAACCCATTTTTTTTAATTGGCTGTCCAGAATTAATAGTAAAAAATAAAATTTCTCTCTCTGTGAAACTAATAAATGTTTAGTTTATGTGTGTTTTAAGAAACTTCACTAAAACATGAAATATTTAATTCTTCTTCTTTTTATAGAAAGATAATTAATGAAACTATCTCCATTATAGGTAAGGAACAATTGTACACACAGCTCTACATAAATAACACTTTTACAAAGGAATAATACAATCATTCATATTCAATAGAGTGAAAATCTGCATTCAGAATGACATACGTTAAGTTTGCAATCCACATAGACTAAAGTCATTTGCTTTTTTCCCCAAAGAAATTCATCAGATGTCAGCAGAAAGGAGTAACATATTCTTTTTGCAGTGACAAACTTAGACTTTAAAAAATCTGGAGAGAATTAATTTGCCCAAGTTTTTAAATAATCATATTTAATTTGTAAATTTTATACTCATGAATTGGCTAACTTTTACCATTGTTTAAAATTTAATAATAGAGACATATATGCATGTTATGAACAAAATATATCTTAACCATGCAATGAGTATTTGGTTCGATTATTCCCAAATACCAAAGAAGAATCTCTGGGCAGGTAAAAATGTACATGGAGTTCTTCACTATGTGGACGTGGGCAAGCTATTTAACTTCTCTGGACCCAGATATCTCATCTCCCTTCAGTCAGGAAACTGAAGGGGATAATTGACGTCTTCAAATGGAATTATTTAAGTAAAGACACTTTGGACATTTTCAGTTAACAATGCAGAAGATAAGCTTAGTAGATGGTAACTACCATGGACAATTGTGTTTATTCATTTCGTTTAGCTAAATAAAGCCTCTAAAGTGCAATCAGTAGCATCTTATTTTACATTTGTTAGAGGGACTACGATTTATACAAACATAGAGAATATTCACAATTTTGTTCCTTCCTTTTTCAATTCCTCTTGGTCAGTCTGTAGGGCATTTCAAAACAGAGGCGATGGAAGTGAAACAATCGTATCTGTCACATAGAATGAGGCGGAAGTTAGGTTTAAAATAGGATCTGTCTGGTATTCTCAGATGGGTCCTCTTCCAACTTCCACTAACATACACATAAAAGGCAGAAATCTTTGAAAATTCCCAATGCAGAAAACTATGACTGACAGTCAACCAACTGCCAGATGTAGGAAGGATTTCCTTTAGGTAAAAGCCTGAGAGAACTGCATTGAAATATATCCCATAGCCTTCCTGTGTTAGGCTACACTTGTCTGATTTCCTGAAAGTAGCAAAGGCAAGATTTATTTTCTTCACCATTGTCTGTCATTTTCATTAAAAACAAAACAAAACAAAACAACAAACTAAAGACAAAAGTCTACAGAATACTGGGAAACTATTGCTTTTTGGCATCAGTGATGTTTTTAGATATTCAAAACAACTGTATTTGAACAACAATGAAAAAAAATATTTTATAATAAAATAAAAGTCTGTCAATGCAAACTTTTCTGCAAAAGAAATAGGGCAACTCCCAGAATGCTTAACAGAGTTGGGACACTGGTGATTAAAAACAAACTATTTCAATCAGGGAGACAAGCTCCTATCAGTTCCCAGAAAAATTATCTGGGAAACCTGATTCTCCAGCAGGATGAGTTGCAGAAAGTCACTAAATACGTATTCCTTTTCTTCATTTGCCCAGATTCTGACTGCAGTCATGCTAATAAAGGTCCTGAGAATCTATATGGCAACCTACCTTCCAGGTGATTAGAGGAACAACCCTGTGTGGAGGTTAATGATTTAAGACTCAACTAGTATGTTCAGTATATTTTTTGGTTGTTATGAACTGTGAAATTACAATATCACTTTGTATCACAGTTTTCATCTATCAGAAATAAGGTCTTTCTTTGATGATGAAAATTAAGTACAGTGTAGCAATTCTCTTAAATGTTCTGATCAACTCCTCATTGAAATACATATTTTGTAGGGCAAATGGGAATTTAACAATACTGTTTTAAGCAAGATGGAATGTACCATTTTTCCATAGTTGAAAACTCACTGCCATACTATCATTTAATATCTTAACTTTGTGATGTCTGTTTTTGTAGTGTAACTTACATCCCCTACTTAATTTTATCCCAACTTTTACCTGCAGTTGTGTTCTTCCTACAGAACAGTGCGCTCCGCTGACATGCATTGCTACCTCTCTGTATTCCATTAAACATATTTTAATGAAATAGGCCCTTTCTTAGTATATCCCAATTATGTGTCACACTTCAGCAAATATCAGTGACATATATGAGATTTTTCTTAAATTTTTGTGATAAAATTTCCTGTTGACTTTGATTATTACACTTTCCATTTGATTATACTCATCTGTGGTCTTTCCTAGATCCTTTTGATATGCTTATTTTGAAAGGAAAATTTCAAAGATATGTGTTCCTTTGAATAAGAATGAAAGTGAGTGAATTCTGGAATTTAATATTTACTTAACAAAAAAGCAATTGTAATTATCATAAGTCAACCTGTCATTGGAAGAGTGTGCATTTTGGCTTTTGTCAGTGGAAGTGATCTTTGCTATGAGACCAAATTGACCTATGGTAGAACTGTAAAAGTGATTTGATTCTTCATATTACATCAGAACTTGCATTGTATTATTGTAAACATGTGAAAAAATTGACATAATAACCAACTTTGCAAGCACAACCTAATTAATGAAAATAATGTTCACTAATATCAGAAAGCTACCGTTACGGGCCCAGAGAGACCACATATTTTGGCTGAAGGGCACTCAATTATATGCTGACTGTAAGATGTGACTTCAACATCTAGAATGGACATGAATGCTTCACTCTTAAATGTTATATTGTATTAACTGACAAGCACTACATCTTGTAAAAATCGAGCACAATTTTTAACACATCAGGATTTAAATTTTTACACTAAAGCAGCATCATAATAGATCTTCCCTTTTAATTCAACCAAGTGTTTGAAAAAACTGTTACTGAATTGTTTCCTGTTTACATACAGAGTATGGCTGCAAAGAAATAGGATTGATTAATTTTAATAAATATACCAATTCTTGGGCTTTTATATGATGAGTATTTTTCCTTCTGAAGTATTCATTGAAAGTGGCCACTTATTTATCCTAAGAGAAATTTTACTTATTTACCCTCAAAATATTTAGGTAACTTCTCCTATAGTACATGTATTAAAATATACATAATAATAAAAAAGTATCATCCTTTGAGAGCCAGTTTAATTTTGAAAACATCTCAGAATCATCTGGAGGCAAGCTTTAGCAATAAATTTGATGATCAGGCTGAATATTAGCATTTGGGTCAGAAATAAATCTCACGTAATGGAAACTAATTTGCTTGCACAACTGATAACCTGCTTTTATGGTAACACTCCCTCCAAAAATACCCATAAAATAATTCTGGAAATGTCAGCATTTTTTAAGGAAAATGACTCCTAAAGACAAACCCCTATTGGATATAGAAGTTTCAGTGTAATACTTAAAATCAATTTTTACTACTGTATAATGCCTGGCATGTAGCAGGAAAAATTGCTAGTGGAAATAATTAAAGACACATGCATCAATCAAAGAAAATCTGTTGAAGAAAAATATTTTTTAAAAAAACCTCAGTGCTTCCCATGAATTACAGGAGTAGTAAAATAATTAATACTTCCTATAATTCATTTATACAACTAACATATATCATAGCTATACTTTTATTTTTATTCAGAGTACTTATATTCTGATAGTAATATATTTCTCTTACATAAAACAGAATTTTGAATAAGAAAAAGAGAGGTAGGTTAACAAAGTGTTATTATGAGTATATTATAGATATGTAGTTGCCTTTAACTTTTTAGATGTTCTAACTACATAAAGAAAACCATTTTAATGTTATTTAATTACAGGTTTAATATTGAAATATTGTCAATAATTCATGACCCCCAGCCACCTGTTCATTTTAACCTCTCTCAGTCTAAAACACGGATATTTTAAATTGCTTGCCTTTCCCTGTTTATTAAATGAGTTTTCCTCTCCACTGACAACTCCTACTTGTCTTTCAAGTCTTAAACCCAGCATTACTCACCCCGTGGCACTATAACAAAATCTCTCAAACAGATTTAACATCTCCTTCTCTAAAACCATGTGACTTTACAGCACACCTCTAGCATCCCACTCATTGCTACAGACTAATTGTTCACATGCATGTCCAGTCTGTCCACACCCAGCTACTTTCCAAAAGAGTTCTTGCCTGCCAAGTTTGCATCCCAACCATCAACACAGTGTCATCAACACGTAGTACCATAAATATCTGTAGAATAAAAAAATGAAAGACTTTCTGTAACAACTCAACAATGTTCACAAGCCAGTAATACTGGAGAATCTTTCATCTGATCCTTCCACGTAGCATCATGATAAAACTTTTGAAAGACGCCACTTGAATAATCTATCCACAGTGAAATCTTCCAAAATATATGTATATTTTGGACCATAACTTGGAGTAATATTATTACTTTTAGCACAATTCTTAAAATATTAGTTCATGCAGTATCATATTGCAGGGCAACTTGTTCCTTAGTGAGGACACTCCATTGACTCACTCGTCAATACTGACTGAGAACGCAAATGCTTAAACACTCATGCAAGCTTAAGGAGGCCCTTGTTTTTTAATCTCCTATAGCTTAAAGGAATTTATTTCCATTTCCTATTCATATTCTACTATACTCTAAACACATAAGGAAAAGAGTGAATCCAATCATGTGTAATTTCAGGGACTTCTCCAGTGCAATTTGAGCAGGAGGATAAAAATTATCTTCCTGACTTTTCATTGTGTAAAAACAATGGTTTTTGTTTTTCATGCAATACCCAAGTTAGTGATCTTAAAATCCATGGTTTGGTTTTGTTTTTAGAAGTTAGGGGCCACCGTAGTTTATTAATGAAGATCCACTTTTCTCTCTTTTACCTGAACAGATCTCTTCAGTTCTTAATGGTTTTGTTGAGAGAACTTTCTGTCCATCATGTAGTGTTGCTGACAGCAGTATTTTCAAAACCATTTCTTTCAAATATATACCTTTTTGGAGCTACATTTCATATCCAACATTTTTTAAGAGATAAACATTACTTCCTTTCCATATTGATTATTTATATCAATAACATTTAATGAATGTGTACTATATAAATAAATACTATGTATAATGCTTATATATGTATACAGCTTTTTAAAGAAACTAAATATATTATTACCTAAATTCATAAAATAGATATTTGAAAGACACTATTCTTCACTCGAAAAGTTGTTTTGAGATATTTTCTTTGAATAGTAATGTCTAATGTTATTTATTTTTTCCACATTTGATTTCTATACAAATACCTAGTATCAAATTATCCAGAAATGGATACTAGTATCACTCCTGCAATAGCTCAGTCTTCACGTACACATAATAGTCATCCCAGGAAAAGCAAAGCAAGAAATGGAGGTCGAATTTGGCACATATGAGAAGTGAAATAAGGGACAGAAGAGACCATGCATCAGTAGTAAAGCAGAAAAGATAAGCAGAAAGTTCAAGAGGTGGGGAGAGAATAGTAAGCAGCAGATATTCTATCAAATAGGAAGAATTAGGACCACCAAGAAACGGTGAACAATGAAATTGCTCTGTATCCTGACTGTTTCAGTAATTTAAACCTTTTAGAACTGGGCCACTGCTATTGTGCATGCGGTAGGAAGAAACCAGGAAGACCAGTCAAGGAAGGAGATCGCTTTCAATATTCTGTGAAGCTTTCCATGTGAGCTTGGGGAACTAAAAATTAGGGAACACCTGTTATGTGCCAGACAATGTGTAAAATGTTTTTTGCAAAATTTCCCCCTGAGTTACTTCTAGTGTTAGAAGAGTGTGAAATTTGTTCCAAGGCAGGACTGAAACTAACTTTAGAGAGTACAATTGAAATAGCTTTATATAGTGCAAAATCTCTAGCACTTTTTCTTAAAATTCCACGTTAATTTTTATTTTTATTTCACAATATATCTATGACTGCTTTAAGATAAAATTATGTTTAAAATTTCTCAGTATTGAGTAGAAGCAATGAACATGAACATGCTCTTCATATCCTCAAGTTCAGAAAATTTGAGTTTTGCAGGATGATATGTACATATAATTCTCAATCCTGTTAGCCATGCTAAAAGGTCTGTGGTATTATCTTTTACAGATGAGAAAAAACTGTAATTAATAAATGAAAAACAGATTTTGACCAACTTTGAATCCCATGTAATTTCAATGACATCATACTCACTTTCCAACAATAAACTGTACCTGTTTACATTTCAGTCTATGTTTTTATAATAAACAGTAAATGAAAATTGTGATTGTTATAAACTCTAGTATGTTGAACTTGAAAGCAGGGGCTGGAGGAAAATGGAAGGGAGCTTGCATTCCGATAATGTCCACACAGATTATAGGATTTCATCCTTCAAGCAACCTAACAGATAACTATCATTGCCCCATTTTGAACACCCGTTATATTTAAAACACATTTTAATTCATTTAATAAATTAAACAACTTAATCTCCAAAATGGTTCTTTTGAAGCTAAACAACTTCCCATATTAACAGTTTTTCTCATTCCATTCTAAAAATATTTGATATTTTCTTATTGAAATTGTTTTCAATATTAAATGAATAATAAATTTAAAAAATATTTTTGCATCTAGACAGAGAGAGATATTAAGTTTATAGGCTCAGAAGACAGCACACTGCCTGTGTTCAAACATAGCTCCACTAATACTGTGAAACTTAAAAAAAATTCATCTATTAATTTAATCATCAATTCAATAATTATTTATTGATTATAGCTATATGTTAGGCATTGTTATAGGTACTTGATATTTCTCAATGAACAAAAAATCTCTGCCCACATGGAGCTAATATTATAACTGATAGGAAGCAAACAATAAACACTAAAGATAACAAGCAAGTGAATTATATAAAATGCTAGAGAATGTGAAATACTGCAAGAAAGAAAAAGAAAAGACAGTGGGTTAAGGAAGATGAGGAGTGGGGAGCAGCAGAGAAAATGAGTGGTAATGTTAAATAGTCATGGCAGGTTATGGCAAATTGTAGTAAGCCTCAGGGTGACGGTGAGACTTGAGGGGAAATGAAATGAGTGAAGGCTAACCAGGAGGATGTAATACAGAAGAGCATCTGGCCTCAGGGAACAGGATGGCAAAGACGTATGGTATGAGAGCGTGTAGAATGCTTGAGAATTGAGAAGGAGCTCCTTGAGGCTAGAATAGAGTTATCTAGAGAAAAAAAAGTAAAAGAAGTCCAAGTGGCAAGGGCGAGATAGAAATAAATAATATGGATTCTTGCAGACCATCATAAGGACTTTGGCTTTTACTAGCACAAGGAGCCACTGCAGGGTTTTGAGCAGGAGGGACAGGAACAAAGCCTGGTGTGAGAGGCTGATCGGGTAAAAATCGGAAGATAACCACCGCAAATCCGATATAAATAATGGCAGCTCATACTGGGGCGGAAGCAGTGGGGACGTTGAAAGTGGTCAGATTCTGGATATATGAGCAATGTCTTCCTGACATGAGTGACCCACTCCTGTAAATCAGATGTTCCACCTCTGAATGTAATTGTCATTATTGTAGATTACTAAAACCATAATGTATTACCCAAACACAGTAACTAACATATAATGAAGGACCTATACACAAGTAATAAATGATTATGTCAGGGTACAACATGCTTTATGATCATAGAACAATTAGTATGGGAATTGACAAAGACTGATTTTGTCAGTAAATTCACTGGTTAGCACAAGTAAAAGCTAAGGGGTCATTTCCTCTGTTGCATGTCTTTTGTAAAATGTCTCCACATGACTCTGACATTTTATATATTGTATTTTGAGTATATTCAACACTTCCCCTAGATTATCACTTTGTTAAAATGTTAATTTAAAATGTTGTGTTAAAATACTGAATTGGGTTTAGGGGAAGTAGATATAATTTTTCCCATGTAAATTTCACTTGAGAAATATTTTTGAGAGACATATACATTCCCAAAAGTTTGCCCTAAAAATCAAGAGATGCTTGTTTTACTGAAAATATTAACAAAAAATGTCCTGCAGGGTATGCCTGTATTTTCAAAACCTGGTCAACAGGACCTCCTGGTGGATTTTGGGTGAGAGAACGACAAGTTGAGAATGACACTAAGATATTTGGCTTAAACAAACAGACACAGTGTAATTGCCATCACGTGAGATGGGGAAGGTTATGGGATAAAGCAGATTTGGGGGAGATGTGCTGAGGGTACACATCAAGACTTCCATTTGGAATACACTGAATTAGTAATATCTACTAAACCTAATATATATGCCAAATATGTGAATAGTCTAGTCTGAAAGATAGAAAAAATTGGGCTAGAGTTTGAGACTGTTATATAAGTGCCATTTCAGGTCTTTAAAGATGAGAGTATCAAAGGAATGGAAGAAGAGAGAGAAGACAAGTTAAGTCCTGAGCACAATAACATTAGGATGCCTGGAGAACAGAAGGAACCATCAAAGAAGACTGGCAGGCAGAATAATGTCTCCCCCAAAATGTCTACATCTTGACCCCAAGAACCAATGAATATGTTATGTTACAATACAAAGGGAAATTAAGGTTGCTAACAAGCTAACCTTACAACAGGGTATGACCTTATCTGTAAAATAAAGAGAATAATATAATACCACAGAAAAATGGCAAATAGAAAGATAATATAGGTTTTCGAATGAAACATACCAGGAGAAACAATCTGCAGTTTTGAGGAACAAAAGTTGCAAGAAAGATGGTTAAAATGACAGCTGCTGACAACAAAGCAGGAAGGCTAATTCAACATGATTGTCTGGAAAAGGAACCACTACCAGTAAAAGGAATGACTTTCCAAGAAACAAATTAATTTACTACCCTCTACTCATTGTCTTGGGTCTGAATATCCAGAGAGGACTGTGCTTAGAGAATGGCCAAGGTGGCACCTACCAGGAGGTGTGGCCCGTGGTTTCCAGAGAGGCAGGGATTAAGGGCAAAGGAGTCTGAGCTAGTGGGAAACAGGTGAAGGGTGGCATCAATGGAGAAGAGGAAATGTGGCAGTTGATTCAGCTAGGAACCTGAATGGAATTGCACTGTTTTTTCCTAAACTTGAATTTTGAAAAACACTACACTCCTATTCCTAATAAGGAGTCCTGCGTGGGGTGGGAGAGTACTGAAATCCTGCACTGAATTCCTGTAAGACTTGTGGATGTTACAGCCTGAACATAGAAGCAAGTATCACCCAAGGACTCACAGGTTGACATGCAAACAAAGTAAAGTACAGTGGTACATGCAGGCACAAAGCAATTTTTTACAGTCTAAGTTATCTGAGATTCTATGTCTTATTATTCAGCCTACATACTTACTATTTGATATATGCATTATTAATTACTTTGATATGTTCAACTCTCAAATACAACTTTTTTCATAAGAAACTTGTAATTTATTTCAAATAAGCAATACTAAAACAGGAATATGTCACCTGAGGTTATGTCGTCAACTAATTTCACAGGAAATATTCATGTGAAATAGTGCTGAGATGGGTGTTAAATAATATCTATATTAAAGAGTTTTTATTAGAATTAGAGATAATGAAGTTAAAGTATCCAATAGTTGTTTATATTTATATCACCTAATGGATAGTTATTAGTATTATTAGAGAATAAGTATTTCAAGTATAATAGAATTTATAATTGAAAAAGTTTATCTTGTAACTATAATAAAACCCTAGAATACAATTCCCTGAATTAAATAAATAAGCATTAAGCAACAAAACAATTCTCCCTCAGGAAGAATTATATCTACATATAAATTGAACCAATAATTCTATGCCAAATTTTTAAGAAAATACCTACCATTATACCAGGCATCTCCTGCCTGCTAAGCACATTTTTCTAATGAGTCTTTCAACCAGTCTCATATTTTTCTTATCGCCTTTTCCTTGCATGTCTTGCCTATAAATACTGATCAGATGCATGTCTGTTTGGGTTCCACCAGAGTAAATCTAGTATTCAAAAATACCAAAATCCTTACGTTATAAATTTATCCTCATTTGCCAAGTGCAAAATTATTGAAATACTCATTCTCTAGTATGCATGCAAATATTCCTCCAAAATTCAAATAAAAGCACCTGACAATTTAAAATTTTCATGCCTTTTTTAATTTTAAACACCAAATTCACAGTGTCATTGCAATTTACATGTGAATTGTGAATAAATTATAAAGATTTACTGTCTATACATTCATGAAATCATATCACCTCTTCGAAGCTCTTTCTTATATGCATAGTGTTTCCAATCACAGCATAAGTGTGGTTGCTTAAGCAAAATTCGGCATCTGTGACCATTTACAAAAACCATATTTTGGTATGTACTAAAAATCAGAATATTCATGAGTTGTGCATGATATTTTTCATAACTAATACAAACTGAGAGGTTGTTTAAAAAAACATTATTTTCATGTACTATTCTGTCAAAGAAATGCACAATTTGGCCTTTCCTTATCCTTTGTAGATACCATTTTCAGGATGTGATGCTTTTGTCAAAGATAAGATAGAAAAATAAAAGCTGTGTCTACCAGTCTATAATCACACTGTCTTCTCTCATCAATATTCTGAAGGCTTTTTTTTCTCCTTGAAGTATCACTGTCACTTTTCACATTTTAACACCCAGCTATCAACTTTTCCATGAACGCAATCACACCAGGAGCTTCTTCATCTGCATGTGTCAAAGGAAAATGTAAGAGATGTATATTTCATGACATACTAACATTCTACAAAATGCATAATGGAATTCTGCAACATTTGGAGATATTTCTTTTCTCACACTGATTCAATAGCTGGGTCATTCATATGTACAAGTATGCAGCTTTGCATTTTATTTTCATCTTAACAGGGTTTTTTTTGCAAATTATCTCTTTTTCTATTATGTCTATCCAGAAGCTACCCTAGAAGGCATCTTTATTTATTCTTTTGTGCCATAGAAAAATAAGTGAATTTTTATGGGAAAGAGGAAGAGATAAAATGAAGAAGTAAAGATTATAAAGTGTTGCCCTAAGAGGGAGGATACAAGGGAAAGACAAGGAGGGGACATTTATTGAATTCTTACAATATCCAGATACTTTCACTGTTCTTAGAACTTATGTTTATTCTGTTAGTAACCACACCTTTAACAGGTTAGTACTGTGATTACTCCCATTTTACAGACAAAGAAGCTGAAACAATGTGCTAAATAGTGGTGCACTTGGTAATATATTCCAGATACCTTGGCTCCAGAGCTCAGGTTCCCAACCATTAAACTCACTGAAACCTATAGCTTATCAAGGGCATGTGTCACTCTAAACTCCAGGATGTAGGCAGTACCGAAGGGGAAGTTATCAATGCATGGGGTAGTAGGAGAGGGAAGATACAGAAAATCAACTTACTAGTATTTACTCCTCATTTATCTTTTTAAGTTTGAGAATTTGACCAAGTCCCTTTCATTAGCTATGGGAAGGAAGAGAGGAGAGGAAGGTGAAGGAAACTGGGACTCAAATCAATGGTATGGACCAGAAGGAAGAAACAAACATCCAACCAGAAAAGAATGAAGAAACAAGAACTCGGAAAAATGAGGAGAGGCTTAGGAACCTCCAGGACATCTCGAAACGTTCCAACATCCGAATTATAGGGATGCCAGAAGGAGAAGAGGAAGAACAAAAAATTGAAAACTTATTTGAACAAATAATGAAGGAGAACTTCCCTAATATGGCAAAGGAAATAGACTTCCAGGAAGTCCAGGAAACTCAGAGAGTCCAAAAGAAGCTGGACCCAAGGAGGAACACACCAAGGCACATCATAATTACATTACCCAAGATTAAACGCAAGGACCTACATCCAAGATTACTGTATCCAGCAAAGGTATCATTTAGAATGGAAGGGCAGATAAAGTGCTTCTCAGATAAGGTCAAGTTAAAGAAGTTCATCATCACCAAGCCCTTATTATATGAAATGTTAAAGGGACTTATCTAAGAAAAAGAAGATAAAAAATAGGAACAGCAAAAATGACAGCAAACTCACAGTTATTAACGACCACACCTAAAACAAAAACAAGAGCAAACTAGGCAAACAACTAGAACAGGAACAGAACCATAGAGATGGAGATCACATGGAGGGGTGTCAATAGGGGAGTGGGAGAGGGAGAGGGGGGGAGAGGTACAGAGAATAAGTAGCATAGATGATAGGTGGAAAATAGACAGGGGGAGGGTAAGAATAATGTAGGAAATGTAGAAGCCAAAGAACTTATAAGTATACCCCATGGACATGAACTATAGGGGGAAATGTGGGAGGGAGGGGGTGGGCAGGATGGAGTGGAGTTGGGGGGGGCAATGGGACAACTGTAATAGCATAATCAATAAATATATTTAAAAAAAATAAAATAATAATAATCTTTAAAAAAAAATTGAAGCACTACTGAATACTGAATTGTATATTTAGTTAAATCACTTTTTCTTTACCTGAAAGTTAACACATCGTTCATAGAAAATTTGGAAAATGCATAGACATACAAAATAAAAATCTTGATAATCTAATAACACCTTCCTTTTTCAAAACAGAATTAAGGTGTCTGGTATCCTGATTATGTTCTGAAGATAGAAGCATTTGAATGAGAGTGAGTCTGAAGGTAGGAATCCAGGAGTTTTCATACTTTAAAAATAAAAATAACTAAATGTATTGGGGTAACATTGGTTAATAAGATTACATAGGTTTAATGTGTGTACGATATATCATCTGTGTATTACATTGTGTGCCCGCCAAACCAAGTCAAATCCTTTGAGAATCTGATGAAAGCTAGACGAATGTATTGTTCTGAAATATTTTAAATATGATTTCATTTGCAATCGCTCTCACATGCACATGCAGCTAAGAATCTCTGATACAGATGACTCCAGTCTTCTCCCTCAGAGATTGCCACGGCAGTATGGGATACTACCAACACTCGGTGCTATTATTTTGGCAATGAAATACTAGGAGATTTTCTTATAGACAGGGTTTTTTCAAAGTTTCCAAATATGTTCTTTTAGAACATAGTTTTTGTTAAACATGGAGTTTTATATGATCATCTCTGTTAGAAAGTTACAAGAAATGAAGTACAATGCTAAGAAAGTAGTAGTTCCAATTTAAAACTTACCTTTGATTACTTAAACAATTTGTTTAAAATGTGGCATTTTATTTTCTTGTAATATATTCTAATACTAGAAAAAAAGAACACTGCAGAAAAGTGAAAAGAAGGAAAAAACATGAATATCTCACATTAGTGATAAAATCTTGGTAGATTATTTTGATTTTTCTTTTTATATGTAAATGAGATTATATTGTATATAAAGAAATTAATGGCAATCTGGGTACTCACATGGTAGTCACTGTTCTGAACATTTTATGTGTTAACTCATTTTATTCTGCCAATATATCAAGGGTTGGTACTGTTAGTATTAGTTTAACTGCACAGAATAAGGAGTAGAGAGACTTTAAATTCCTTATGGTACACAGCTAACGAGTACTGGAACTAGGATTTGAAGGCTATTAACTCAACAATCTGCTCTTAAACTATTCAGTCATGGTGGGATTTTTAAATTAAATTTATTGGAGTAACATTAATTAATAAGATTACATATGTTTCAAGTGTACATTTCTGTGCTACAGCATCTGTATATTTCACTGTGTGCCCACCACCCAAAGTCAGATCGTGCTCCATCACCATGTATTTGGCCCCCTTTACCCTTTCCTACTCCCTCTCCCCCCTTCTTTCCAGTAACCATCACACTGTTGTCTGTGTCTGTGAATTTTTGTTTATTTTTCTTGTTTGTGCATTTGTTAGTTTATACCCCACATATGAGTGAAATCATATGGTTCTTAACATTTCCTGACTGACTCATGTTGCTCAGCACGATGTTCTCAAGGTCCATCCATGTTGTCGCAAATGACAGTATTTATCCTCCTTATGGCTGAGTGGTATTCCACTGAGTATATGCACCACCTCTTCTTTATCCAATCACCTGTCAAAAGACACTTCGGTTGTTTTTATGTCTGGGACACTATGAATAATGCTGCAGTGAGCATAGGCATGCACACATCTTCATAAATAGATGTTTTCAAAATTTTCAGGGAGATACCGAGAACAGAGTGTTCTGGATCAAATGTTAACTCTATTCTTAATTTTTTGAGGAACAGCCCATACTGTTTTCCATAATGGTTGTGTGAGTTTACATTCCCACCAGCAGTAAATGAGTGTGTCTTTTTCTCCACAATCTCTCCAACACATTTTACAACTTTTCTTGTTGATAGTATCCATTCTAACAGGTGTGAGGCTGTGTGGTATCTCATTGTAGTTTTCATTTCCCTAATATCTATTGAAGGTCAGCATCTTTTCATAAATCTGTTGCTCATTTGTATGTCTTCTTAAAAGTTTTGTTTGTTCAGGTTTTCTGCCCATTTTTTAATTAGAGTGTTTGTTTGCTTAGTGTTGAGTTTTATGAGTTTTCAATATATTGGGGTATTGACCCCATTGGAGCTGCTGTTTGTAAATATCTTCCATTTGGCTCATTGTCTTATTGTTTTGTTGGTGGTGGCTTTTGCTGTGCAGAAACTTTCTAGTTTGATGTAGTCCCATTTATTTATTTTTGCCTTTACTTCCCTTTCCTTCGGGGTAAAATTCATAAAATCTTCTCTAAAACTAAGGTCAATAAGTTTGATACCAATGTTTTCAATTTAATTTATAATTTCAGGTCTTATATTTAGGTCTTTGACCTATTTTGGTTAATTTTTATATATGGGGAGAAAGAAATCTAGTTTCAATCTTTTGCATGTGGTTTTTTAATTTTCCCAACACCATTCATGGAAGAGACCTTCTTTTCTCCATTGTATGTTTTTGACTCTTTTGTCAAAAATTATTTGCCCATATACATGTGACTATTTTTAGGTTCTCAATTCTGTTTCATTGGTCTTTGTGTCTGTTTTTCTGTTAATACCATGCTGTTTTGATTATTATCACTTTGTAGTATAATTCAAAGACAGGTAGTGTGTCTTTGAATATGGCTTTGTATTTTTTTTCCTTGGTATTGATTTGGCTATTCAGGATCTTTTGTGATCTATACAAAGCAGATGCTAAAAAATGTCATTGGGAACTTTATGGGTATTACATTAAATCTGTATATTGCCTTATAAATTTGTATATTGTATATTGAGTAATATAGACATTTTAACTATATTGATTCTTTCAATCCATGAACACAAAAGATCTTTCCATTTCATTGTGCCTTTTTGGATCTCTTTTAATAATGCTTTGTATTTTTTTTTTTTTTTTTTATTTAATTGTTGTTCAAGTACAGTTGTCTCCATTTTACCCCCATCCCCCCACTCTATTTTTTAGTATATAGGTACTTCCATATTTTTAAGTTTATTCCTAGGTATTTTCTTCTTTTTGTTGCATTGCAAAATGAATTTTTTTTTTCCTGAAGTTTTCTAACAGAAGGAGTTTTCTGTCAGTATATAGAAATGCAGGGGATTTCAGACACCTGTACATCTGAATTACACTTAAACACTTTAGATAGCTTCTTGTATTTGAGTTCTCCTAAACGTCAATGTTTTGAGCTAACGCCTAGATCAACACATACATCCTTAACACCAGATGCTGCCCCTTTGATATAAAGAAGAATTTAGAGCCAGGAACATTATCAAAGGACAGTATTCAAATAAACCTGTTGTAGAAAGAGGGAAATGTATCCAGATCATTATGCAGATTGGGAAACTGTCTAATTTATCTTGGTAAAACTAAATTAATTATCTTCTTATTTCTGCTTTTCTTACAATAACTCATCAATTTCTTAAGTTTTGGTCATTATAGTGTACATTTCCTTCCATTGCCAATACATTAACAAACTGTACCTTCATGTATAGCCTAAAGAAGAGATGCTGGATATCCTGAAAACCTATATTTAAATGCATTGGCTTCAAGGGGGTCTATAATCCACTGGAAAAAAATATACATCTATTTGTACAAATATATGTATTTGTTTGCAGAGAACCTGTGGCTTTTTTAGAACACTAAACCAATATTTGGAACACGTAACTCAATTCTACTTTTAAATTTTTACAATTCTAGAGCTCTCCAGATGCCATGGGTTAGTGGAAAGAGGGAAAGGTGAAAAAGCCAGACTGTATGATGGGTAAGAAAACATATTAGGGAGGGAGGCTAGCAAATCTGAATCCGGGCCACGGCCACTTACAACCTGTGCAAATTTGGACAATTTGCCTTAACTTTTCTGACGTCCCAGGTTTGTCATCAGTGTGTTGGTGACGATAGCAGTATGGAGCCTACTGGGGTCCTGTGTGATATTAAACAATTTTAATATACACATAATGTTTGTAGATTTATGAAATTTCACTGTGAATACTATATCTTTATCAGTCACTCTATGAACCTTGAAAAAACTCATTAATATTTTTATTCTAAAACTCATTTAACATTTATATGTGTTAAAATAATGACTATGTTAGTCATTTGAGGCAAGGTAACACACCACCCTAAACTTAGTGGCTTAAAAAAAATAGATTTATTGTGTGTTTTGTTAGGGTGTGGTGAGAGCAGCCCACCTCTGCTCCACAGGACGTCACCTTCTGGGCAACTCCCTGGCTTGGGCTGAAAGCACCCGAAGGCTCCTTGCCGCTCATGCCGGTGGTTGATAATGACTGTCATCAGGAATCTCCCCCAGGCTTCCCAGCAAAACACCTACACATAGCGTCTCCCTGTGGCTCTCAGACTTCCTCACCATGGCTGAGATCCAAGAACAAGCACCCAGAGAAATCCAGGCAGATACTATATTGCTTTTGTGACCTAATCTCAGAAATCACAGTGTCATATCTGTCGTAATCCCAAGCACAGCGAAATTCGAGAGAAGGGACATGAACCCCACTCCTCAGTGAGAAGTGTCAAAATCACAATGTAAGGAGAGCATTGAAGTGGGAGATATTGTTGCAACAATTTTGAAAAATACGGTCTAACCACAGCTATTTAACACATAGAGATATTGTCAGAATAAATAAAACTGTATCTGAAAATGTGTTGCAATATTTTATTTCAGTAATCAAAGTAAATCACATGTAGGTGAGTAAATAGAAAGCACTATTATATAGTTATATATTGTCTACAAAATAATTGTTAAATTTTGACAATATTCATATTCTTGAAAATTTCCCTAAAATTTTGAGTTTCTCTATAGCTCTGATTGAAAATATAAAATTTTAAAAGGTGGGAACAAGAGTCCTGGAGTTTAGAACATTAGAAACACTTATAGCTTGGGGATTAGTCTATTTTGTTTAAAAAAGTAGCTATAGTATACACTTTATTTGGTTATTAATATATTGAATGTTAGAAACCCTTTGACATCTGAGAACACAGCACAAATAGCAGAATTTCCAACAGCCATTATGGAAGCCAGAGACAGAAGGAAATATTTCCCCATGCAGAGTGAAAATAACTTTCCAAGTATATGCAGGAAAATTATACTTTAGGAATGAAGACAAAATTAGCTAAAACTGAGTCCTCCCTAACTTAGGACTCTAAGAGATATGACTTCAGGAAGAAGGGAAGGGGTCCAGAATTAAAGGTCTGAGCCATTGGAAGTAATGACAGCTAAAATTCTAAAAAAAACCACATGGGTAGATCTAAATTTTTTAAAATGTACAAATCAATAATAAAATTATACCTAATTTGTGAGTTAAAAACAGCTGCAAATTATAATATTGAATATAGTAGCATAAAATTATTGCTTTATAGAAGGCTAAAACTTTGTATGTAATTTAGACAGGTAGAGGCAAACTTATTAGGCAAAGAAACAGACACTATTGTTCTGTAAATTTTGCGTAACTTTTATTTCAAAACCTGACAAACACTGTACAATGAAGGGCTAAAATGCAAAATGCTGCCAACACCAAATGCTGTTGAGGACGTGAAGCAACAGGAATCACGTTCATTGTTGCGGTAAAGGCAAAATGGCCCAGCCACGTTAGAAGAAAATTTGATAATTTTTTGTAAAACTAAACACACTCTTACCATATAATCTAGCAGTTGTGCTCCTAGCATTTTATTCAAATCAGTTGAAAATTGATGTCCACACACAAAAAAAGATCTACACATGGATGTTATAGCAGCTTTATTAATATTGCCAAAACTGGGAAGCAACCAAAATGTCCTTCAGTAGGTGAATGGATAAATAAACTGTAGGATACTCAGACAATGAAATATTATTCAGTGCTTAAAGGAAATGAGCTATCAAGCCGCAAAAGACATGGAGGAACTTTAAAATCAAAGTATCAAGTAAAAGAAGCCAATCTAAAAGGCGACATAAAGTATGATTCCAACTATATAACGCTGTGGAAAAGACCAAACTATGGAGACAGTAAAAAGGTTAGTGGTTGTCAGAGGCATGAGGGGATGGAGGAGTGAATAGGCAACAATGCATGGGATTAACATGGGGGCGAAACTGTTCTGCTTGATACTGAGACAGGCTGAGCCTCTCCTACATAGATGGGAATGTTCTTCAATTATTATTACTATTTTTTGAGTCTCTCCTAGGTAAGTTAAAAGTTTTAAGAGCTCTGCTCTGTGCTTGTGCCCGTTGACCTTCCCAGAAAAGCAGAGTTCCTGGAAAGCAATGAGCTCTTGCTCTGCACCTGCAATGGAACCTGGAAAGCAAAGAAATTTACTCTGCATCTGCCTGAAGGACCCAGCAGCAGTTCCAGAAGCCATATTCTTCCTTTATCAGTGTGTGCTCCCTTGATGCACCAATCTCTCCCCCTCTCTCCTTTTCCTCCACTTTGTATTCAGTGAGTCTTCCTTCTTGATTTCTATCTTGGAGAAGGTAGGGGTGGGCAAGTACCCCATTCACATGTGACAATACTATAATGGTGGACACATGTCATTTTACATTTGTCCAAATGCAGAGGAGGTACAAGGCCAAGGGTAAACTCTAATGTAAACTATTGTCTTTGAGTGACTATGATGTGTCTACACATATTCTTCAGTTCTAACAGATGAGCCTCTCTGACTCTGGGTGTTAATGGTGGAGAACACCGCACTGTGTGTGTATGTGAAGGTACACGAGAACTCTGCATTTGCCACTGACTTTTACTGTGACCATAAAACTGTCCTAAAAAATAAAGCCTGCATATTTTTTTCAAAATTATCCCTGTAAGCAGAGTAAAAACTTCTAAACAAGCATATCAAAGGTACTAAATGGTAATGGAAAAAATATAATGAAGATTATATTTTTAAAAAAGAAATAATAATAATAATAGTTATAGTAATAATAAAGAAAATGTGTCTTGATAAATGTGGATTTATTCTACTAATATAACCATGTTTAATATTAGAAAACCAGTAAATATAATTTACCACACAATGGATTAAAGGAGAAAAATAAATTAATTAGGTAATAAATACAGAGGAGAGAATTTTGAAAGCAATTAAAATATATCTGTTAAGTAAATGAACAAATGAAATAACTTAATGAGCACTTATATAATCCTTATAACAAACTCATGATATCAGCATTGGTTTTATCCTGACTTTATAGAGGCAAATAAGGATTAAGAGAAGTTACCAGACATTTTCTAGTCTCTCATATAATAAGAGATTAAACAAGGATTCCGATCCAGCTTCCAATCCAAGCCCAAGCCTCTAACTAATAAAATCCATTCAGTTATAAGATAAAAACTATTTATATCAAATTACTAAGAAATAAACCCACCACCCTCATTAATAAAATTAGAAATTTGACTACGGTTATGTCCATCACAATGACTCCTAGTTTTCAACTATGAAACCAGGAATAAAAGCAAAATGGATTCTTGGGCACTAAAATTTTTCCAAAAGAAAAGACATTTAAATATTTTTATAATTCTGTCAACTTGATTTTTTTTTAAATGTATTCAAATAATGGAATCAAGAGCATAATAGAATATTGATTGTCACTGCTGGAAATCCTTAACCGGGAGCCTGACATCACTGGATGTAGTTTAAGGAGTTTTATAAAGGTCATTTTGACTGCAGAAAAATTTAATAAAATATAAAATTCTGATGTTCTTTAAAGGTACTGAGAGCCTTCAGTTTGTTTTATTCACCGACTCTAGGCTATCACTGACTTTTGGCATTGACTATAAGGCCTTTTCGAACATGTGAGTAATATTTGTAGCGTACACGTATCTGTAAGGGAAAGCTTGACTTGTTTTTCCAATATTTAAAAATAATAATTTGCTGTATTTCTTATTAGAAGCAAAAGATATTTAAATATGGGTTACTGCTCTCATATCTTGATTTGTCATTGCAAATTGAAACGTGTAATGTTCTATCATTGTAGCCTAAAGACCGTTTTCTGTAGTTTACTTTATGTTGCAAACTTTAACTGTATTTTCACTCAATATTCTTCATCAAAAGCTGTTAAATATTCAGCAAAGCTTAAAGCCAATTTTTATTTATATTCACTCTTTGGCTATTTATGTGTAGAAGTATAATGGAATTGATAAATCATAAATGGAACTATTGGCTTCATTATTGGTGAGAATTTCTCTAGTGTTAACAATCCAATGTAAGCTATCTGGGGGACATCTGAATTTGGAGAAAATTTTTAGTTTCCAATGGAAGACAAATACAAATATTTTTACTCTTTTTATTTACCCAATTAGTCATTGATAACAATAAAGACTTCTAGCTGTAAAAAACACTGAAACATTAAAGTGTTGGTGTGTATTTTTATTTCTGTATTAATTTCAACTTAACTCATAACAATTAATCTTTAGGCAGCTGAACTCCAGTAGCTGCATGACCTACCATTCAAAAATCATGTTTGTGAAGGCCACAATGAAAGCTGCTGGCGAGGTTGTGGAGAAAAGGGAACCCTAGTACATTGTTGGTGGGAATGCAGACTGGTGCAGCCACTGTGGAAAACAGTATGGAATTTCCTCAGAAAAACTAAAAATGGAACTGCCTTTTGACCAGCAATTCTACTGCTGGGATTATACCCTAAGAATTCATTAAAACACTAATTCAAAAGAACCTATGCACCCCAGTGTTCATAGCAGCACAATTTACAATAGCCAAGTGCTGGAAGCAACCTAAGTGCCCATTAGTAAATAAATGGGTCAAAAACTGGTACATTTACACAATAGAATACTACGCAGCAGAAAGAAAGAGCGAGCTCCTACCCTTCACAACAGCATGGATGGAACTGGAGAGCATTATGCTAAATGAAGTAAGCCCGGCAGTGAAATACAAATACCATATGATCTCACTTATAAGTAGAACCTAATCAACAAAACAAACAAGCAAGCAAAATATAACCAGAGACATTGAAATAAAGAACAAACTAATGGTAACCAGAGAGGAGAGGGATGGGGATAACGGGGGAAAGAACGGAAAGGGTCATCAAGGAACATGTATCAAGGACCCATGGACAAAGCCAAGGAGGGAAGGATTGAAGGTGGGAGGTGTGGGTGGGTGGGGTGGGGTAAAGTGCTGGTGGGAAAATGGAGATAATTGTACTTGAACAATAATAAAAAAATTTTTTAAAGAAAATTAAAAAGTCCCTGGAAAAGTGAGTGCTAGCACTTGTGTTGATCTTGAGTCCTAAATCATGAAACTTTCCTTAAGTGACAGGTTTCTCCAAATATGTCTAGGCGCTATCCTGTTCAGGAGCAGAGGGGCTCACCATGCCAGAGGAGCAGTAAGACCGATTTGCTAACCCAAAGTGGGGTGCGGGGTGAGCACATGAACTATGTTTTGATGCATTTATCCATGAGAACAATGAATAATATATTTGTGAAAGATCACGTTTTCAGCCTATACAGTGCTACCATCTTTTAGAAAAGAACTCTTTTTCTCTACTACTGTGCACAACTTAAACATTCATTTTAAGTTTACTTGACATTCCTCTAAAAGAACAAGAATTAATTTTAGTATTTTCATCCAGGTGCATGTATGCGTGTGTTCATTTAAAAAAAGAAAACAACAGCTGAGCAACAGTCAGTTGGAAAAGTCAAGTTCAAAATTCTTGAGGTAAGAACAGGAACAACTGTGCTGCAACAAGTGAGAGACTGGTCTCAGACATCCATCCTCCCTTACATAGGAGCTAATACAACCCCAAAGTACACAGTAGATGAAGTGAATAAAGATCTCAATTCTAAGACTTGAAAAAAAAGAATGTTTAGGCTTTTTAACTGCCTCAATGAGTGAAAAGGAATCTTGATTTTTTAAAGATTTCCTCGGAAGCTACTATTTGATTTAAGAGAAGAGACACTTCTCTGGTAGGTTAATTGGAGCCTGCTGGGCCCACATAAAGATGAGTCTAGGAGATCATTTTCAGAGATCCACAAAATACTACCACACACCACTGTGTGGACTTTGAAGCGCTCCAAAGTACACATGGCTCATTCGGGTGCCTCAGAATCCTCACCCAGATCAGTCCTGAAATACCCAAAATGACATTTCTAAACAGCATATTATACAACTTTTTTTCCTATCCACTCAATATTCATTCATTGCAGCGGGGATCACTATAGGATGCCTACACTTCCATACACACATTCTTCAGCTACGAATGAATGATCATAGTTAAAGATACAGATCATAGCTATGATAACAAGAACCTTACAAGCAGTGGGTAAAAAGAAACATTAACTTACAAAAAAACAGTTTAAAGTAAAAATCTTTTTAAATTATTCAGAATGTTCTTTGGATAGTTTTGTTTAAAAAGCTCTTTTATACAAAAGAAGCTACAAAATGCATGTGAAATATCAGAAATTTGTTCAATAGGCCATAACTACTTATCCAGAGATATATTACTCTAAAAAACCCCTGAAGGTTACATTCTACCAGATCATTTAGCCAGCCCATTTTATGTGTCTGTTTCAAAATTGGAGGGCCAAATTTACAAAGAGCACAATCAAATAAGAACCTTCCTTCTCAAATGCTCTGATTCACATTGCAAAGCATTTCAAACAAGTCCTGTTAGAGAGCTGATCTCTTCCCTCAGCAAGGACTAAATGAACGGAAACCCTTAATTATCTCATTCCCTGATTTCTCCATCCTGATTTTGTATATATTTCCCATTTCAAATCACACTGGGGCAAACATCGCCTACAGGGAGGAAAGGCTTGCAAACTTTCAGTCAGCCTGACAGCTTGGCAGAAATCTAGCTTGTGCCGTGAGACAGAATGAACAACGAAGTTTGTCTGGCACTCTCCATCCAAGCAGCAAAAGAAAGGTGTGACTTTTTGTTACTCAAGTTATTTCCCAGGGCCACAAAACCTCTTCTAACTAATTGCATCTAAAATGTTTCCTAGAGACCCTGCACAATAGATCATCAAAACACCAAAAAAAAAAAAAAAAAGGCAGTTTTTAAAGAAAAATTTGACAGGTTCCAGTTTTGCTCTACTGAGTAAACTAGACCCTCCCCTCCCCTTTGGGAACTTTCATGAAGTCTGCTTGCAACTGATAAAAATCCAAAGTCCAAGATTTTATAAATCATTTTTCTGTTCCTTCCCTCCCCTCTCTCCACAGCCCTGGTATTGTAAATACCTTCACTGCACACCTAATCAATTGCAGAGCAAAGAGAAAAAATCATTTATAAGTAAATTTGGAAATGTTGTATTTGCTAGAAAACCATTGAAAAGACCTCCTTATAGTAAGCTCAGTCACTTACATAATGGTGATAAATATGAAGGTGGTGAGAGACCATAACCGACACGTATTTGGAGTAATCAACTTAAAATTAAAACAACTCATATTCCACAAATTGCTGCTATTTATATAATTCATGAAAATTAGACTAAGGCTGCAGAACTGGAAAGAAATTTTGTTTGGCTAAGGAATGAATAGAATGAAAGTAAGAATTATGCATTTAATGGGAAATGAGCTTGATATTTCATTTTATTATTTATACAGTCTGTCCAGAAGGTATCCAGCCATGTAATGTGAAAAATAGAGACATTTACTGAAGAAGATATAAGATACAAAAGACATTGTACGTAGGACAATGACCCTACAATCCCCTTCAAAGTAGGCACTTTGGGACCTCACATAGTTCTCCCAATCGCCATCAGCTGCCCCATCCTATTTTCCTGAATCTCATTGATAGTCTGAAATCTCTTCCCTTTCAAAGGTGATTTTAGTTTTGGGAAAAGCCAGAAATCACAAAGTGCCAAATCTGGGCTGTAGGGGAGTTAAGTCACCTGGGTGACTTGATGTTTCACCAAAAAAACTCTGCACGACACATAATACATGAGCAAGCATGTTGTCATGATGAAGCTGCCAATCACCAGTTGCCCTTAGCTGCGGCCTTCTCAATAATCTGAATAGTTTCTGTGGAAGAATGTTCGATCTTCACACATAATTTGAGGCAGATTCATTGCTCTACTCACTCAGTCATTTTGAATGTGACGGCCACACAGTACACATGCTCACTCAACAGTATCTACCTCCCCCACTGACTAGTACAGTGAAGTCATCATTGTTCATGCATGTGCATTCCAGTCCACTCTCTTTGGCTGTCAGGTTACATCTGTGTCACTCAAACCATTCTCATTGTATTAACAACGGCTGGACTTTTTCTGTGCTGGACTTTTTCCAGACAAACCTTGTGTGCATACTACAAACAGATGCACCATTACTAATACATTTGTCACAACATGAAGAGCAATTAAGGCCTTGCCATTTTTTTATCCAGAAGGTAGATTTTATGCTCCGACTTATCTAACTGGACACTGACTTGGTAAGTATTAAAGCAAGATTTAAGATCTAAGTGCTGATTTCAGTCAAATGGCAGTGTAGGTAAAGGCAGTACTTGCATCTTCCCACAACCACGTCAAAATCACAACTAAACTACAGAACCACATTCGGAACTGCTTGGGATCTAATTGAATGGAAGCTCTACAACTAGGGGTTTAAAGAAGTGACATCAAGACTGACAGGATGAGCAAAGACAAAATTTTGATGGTTCCCAGACAGGAGGGGGGTTGAGATGATAGGTGAACGGGCTGGTCCCACACCCATGTGTGGTTGATAAAAACCAGGAGGAATATATCAGCTGCAGGGATCCCCCCCCGCCGAGGATTGAGGGGCTGCAGCCCCGCACCAGGCCCCCAGACCAGGGTTCCAGTGCTAGGCAGAGAAGTTCCTATAACTCCTGCCTGTAAAATCAGTGGGGATTGCAGCTGAATGAGACGGAGGGTTTCAGGAGTCCCAGGCAATTCATCTTCAAGGGCTGGTGCACTGACTTACTTGGACTCACTTCTGAGCTTCAGCACTGAGACAGATGCTTAAAAGGACTTACAGGGAGGAATTAAATTGTCTGTCATTAAGGCAAGAGCTAAGGGGGGCAGTTTTATGCCAGACAAAAATGCTGGCAGAAGCCATTGTTTCTTTTCTAAGATCCACTTCTACAGAGCCAGCAGGTGGGCACTATATCCAAATCTTCATCAGTGAGGCCCACACCATTTCCCCCACCTTGGTTATTCCCTGAGATCCCACCCCACTCAGCTTGATGGCCCACAAGCTGCTTCCAGTAGCTCTTCCATACAAATGGCCTGTCTTGGCTCATGATTCAAATTTTCCAAAATCTCTCAAACAAGCAGCAAAGGGCCTCTGCATGCTATGTACTTTCAGATAACTGGCCCTAGGCCTGGCACTAGCAGCAGCCAGTCTTGGTTCACAGCTTGGTCTTGCCTGGGCACCTCCATGCCCAGCACAACAAGCAGCCATCTGTTTAGTGGCTTAGCATGAGCCACTTTGTAGCTCATGTTGAGTGGCTCTGGGAAGAACACAGGGAGCAACTGACCTTGGCCTGTACTCCCAGAGGCCCCAGAGCCAGTGCACTCAGTGGACAGCACCTCCTAACCATCTCCACAAACAACACACTCAAGAGGTACACTCAGCAGACACCAGAGCTGTGAGGTGGACCCTGCTCTGTGGGGTAGGCCCTGTACAGCTGATCTTCCATGGTGGCCATCGGTTGTCACAGCCAGTCCCTACAACCAGTCAGCCTGAGGGTAAATCCCTCCAATTGGTATATCAACATCAATAATCAAGGCTCAACTACAACAGGAGGCTATACACAGCTCACATGGGGGAAGAAGGTACACATGGAGTACCCAGCTTGAGTGAACAGGGAGGCTGTGCCACTGGACCCTACAAGACACTTACTATACATGGCCACTCTATCAAGTCCTGAGTATAAGGATACTGACTGAACTTAGTAAAAACTTCAACAGCATACAAGAGGACATGAAAATCATAACAAAGAACCAGTCAAAAATGAAGGATGCATTAACTGAAATGAAGAATAATTAACAGGGAATCAACAGTAGAGAAGATGAAGCTGAGAATCAAGTTAGTGATTTGGAATATAAGGAAGCAAAAAACATCCAATTGGAGAAAAAAAGAGAGAGAGAGAGAAAGAATCCAAAAAATATGATGATAGCGTAAGGAACCTCTGGAACAACTTCAAACATTCCAACATTTATATCATGGGGGTGCTGGAAGGAGAAGAGAAAAAGCAAGGAATTAAAAACCTATTGGAAAATATAATGACAGAAAATTTCCCTAACCTGGTGAAGAAAATAGACATACAAGTTTATACAAGACATACAAGACATACAAGGAGCACAGATAATCCCAAACAAGATGAACCCAAAGAGAACCACACGAAGACACATCATAATTAAAATGTGAAAGGTTAAAGACAAAGAGAGAATCTTAAAAACAGTGAGAGAAAAGCAGTTAGTTACCTACAAGAGAATAATAGGATTGCCAGGGTAATTTCTGAACAGAAACTTAGCAGTCCACAAGGAAGTACCAAAGAAATATTCAAAGTGATAAAAATTAAGGACCTATAACCAAAATTACTCTACCCAGCAAGCTATCATTCAGAATCAAAGGGCAGATAAAAAGCTTCCCGCACAAGAAAAAGATACAATTCATTACCACCAAACCAGTGTTACATGAAATGTTAAAAGGTGTTCTCTAAGAAGAAGAGAAAGAAAATGAGGAGGAGGAGGAGGAGGACGAGGAGGAGGAAGCAGAAGGAGAAGGAGAAGAAGAAGAAGAAGAAGAAGAAGGGAGGAATTATTTTATATTCAAATATAAAATATGAATAATAAAATGGCAATAAATAGATATCCACCAACAATTAAATCTGAAAAACAAAATAAACAAGCAAACAGACTCAAAGATAGAGAGAATTTTGATGGTTTCCAGATGGGAGGGAGGTTGAGGGGATAGATGAAAAGGGTGGAGGGATTAACAAGTACAAATTGGTTGTTACAGAATAGTAATAGGAATATAGTTATTAATATTAATAGCATAGGGAATATAGTTGATAATATTCTAATAACTATGTATGGTGTCATATGGGTATGAGATTTATCAGGATGATCTATTAGTAAGTTACATAATGTCTAATCACTGGGGTCTACAGCTGAAACTAATATAATATTGTATGTCAACTGTAATTAAAAAATAAAAAACAATTTTAACAATTTATGAATTGTTTAAGAAAAAGATCTAATTGCTAAAAGTTCTCCATGAAAAAAGAAATACAAATGCTCCTTAAATTACCATAGGGTTACATCCTGATAAACACAACATGGTTGAAACAATTATAAGTCAAACATGCATTTACTACAAAACCTACTGAACATCATAGCTTAGCCTAGACTCCCATAAACATGTTCAGAACACTTACATTAATCTACTGTTGGGCAATTATCTTGTGTTTCACCTCAAGAGTAATTGCCTTTCTCTTTTTCTTCTCATCAAAAGCAGGAAACACAGATGGGCATTTTGGAGACATGATGAGGTGCAAAAACACAAATCACGATATCCAAATTTTGCCGGCAACACAGTGCACAGGAGAGTATTGGTTGTTTACCCTGGTACTGCATGGCTGACTGGGAGCTGCAGCCCCCTGCGATTGCCCAGCAGTGCAAGAGAGTATCATACATAGCACATATCACCAGCCCGGGAAAAGAGCAAAAATCAAAATTCAAAACATGATTTCTACCGAATTCATATCCTTTCACACCACCATAAAGTTGAAAAATTGTAAGTTGAACCATGGTAAGTTAGGAACCGTCTAATTCTTTTCTGCCCAACTGCCATCATTCCTTCTTCTTAATAAATGCTTCCCATAATTTTTTCTGGGGGGTAGCAGATAGTTATATTCCAACTGTACTGGATTCTGCTTTTTATTTTTTCACATAGTACCCTAAAAATAGGAAAATGTACTACAATGTTTCAAATTCCTACAAATATGGATGAAAAATCCAGGCCCAACCAATTGGCATAAACTTTAAGAATGTGTTTGACAACGCTCCTGTTCAATGGAATACTTGAGAATCTCCATTAGAGGGTGTCCTAAACAGAAGCCCATCCACATGGTGTTCTCTGATGTCTGTAAAAACAACAAATGGATTTTACTAAGTGAAAGTCAATTGCCTCAACCATAAAGGTAAAAAGGAGACAATTAATATGAGAGGCCTACTGTATATGACTTAGTTTATGATTGGGAAACTCTCTAAAACACATTAAAGAGAAGAAAAATACTTCTTCAGAAGGTCTGTGGTGTGTTTTTTATTTCAAAAAGCAAATACTCAAGGAAGGCAAAAGTAAAGAGCTACATCTCAGAAATTATGCATCATTAGCTGATCACAGCTCCATTTTAATGTCCCTATGATTGATTTGGAAGCTCCAGACAAGTACAAAGAGCACTGATTATGGATACGGGGTAGCTTTCATTCCTTGAAAAATATGTGCACCTTATGAATAATTTGGTTTAGAAAAAAACGTTCTCTGGGCACCTCATTTCAGCTGTTAGAACAAGTAAACTTCTCACTGATATCAATGGGCACTTTTCTTCCCGGCCATCAGAGCTAAACCAAGGTTTGAAAGCCAAAGTATGTAGTGCACTTAAATACTGTGGAAACTTAAGAAAAGGGAAGGGCAACATATTAATTGACAGTTTTATCTTTTTCTCAGTGTTGAAGTTATTTTTATACCACCACATAACAATCTTCATATCTTGCACATTCTTTTTCCCTAAAATTTACGTTAACTTATATATCTTTAATTGCAAGTATTGGTATAAACTCTTTTACAAAAAAACAACAATAACACAATGAAAACCATTGGTATTTGAGGTTTGTTCTGACACGTATGTTATAAGAAATAGTAGTATAATAATAGCATTTACTAGTTAAAGTTTTTTTAAGATTTTATTTATTTATTTTTAGAGAGAGGGGATGGGAAGGAGAAAGAAAGGGAGAGAAACATCAATGTGTGGTTGCCTCTCACACATCGCCTACTGGGGACCTGGCCCACAAACCACGCATGTGCCCTGAATGAATCGAACCGGCGTCCCTTTGGTTCCCAGGCCTGTACTCAGTCCACTGAACTACACCAGCCAGGGCTACTAGTTAACATTTTTATGTCCATTCCTCAAATAAAATTTGTATTCAGATTATCAATATATAAAAGTCCTAGTCTTTGCTTACAGGATTGACAAGGGCAGAAAGTAAAACTTGATGCTGTCAAAGAAAGTACAACATCAGTGTAAATCAGCGCTTAAGAGCAACTTTTATCTTCCAGATCTTTGTTTAAAGGCGTGTGGGGCACACACTTCTGTGCTCCACCCTCGTGTTACTCACATGGATTTTGCTGACCTTTCTATTGACAACTTGCCTTTTTCTGTCCCCGTGTTTGCCTAGGCAGCTACCAGTCGGTGTACACGGACGATCGCAGCTCCCTGATCATTGCACTTTACGCTGCTGCGCGGTGCAGTCGGGCATTGTGCCTCGTCACTCCAGCTGTGCTGAGCCACGAGTAGATGTGAAGCAGTGACCTTGTTGTTCATCGACTTGTGGGATGCTTCACTCCCTACTGTTTTGTGCCACTCACTTCACTTCACGCATCTTATAAAGTCACGACCTTTGTAGTAGATATTACTCTCCAAGCTAGTTTTAGAAAAGCAAAATATTAAATACAATATGGCCGACATCATGAAAATGTCGTAGATAAGCAGAGTTTTCTTGTCTAAGATTGAGGGGACCAAGATCCCCTGCTTTCTAAAAGAAAAACAAAAAATAACTTGGTCATTTGCAAAGGACTACTGTGTAATTTTTAAAATACTGATTTACTTGTTTGCTTTTTTGTTTATTACAAACACAGTTAATGCCTTTTGTTTTAGTGACTCTTCTACAGAATAGTCAGATGGTGGTAGTAGGGTGGATTTCAAGCATTAAAAAGAATTAGAAATAGGGTTTATAAGTAAATAAAACCCATCATTGAGTTTTATAATTCACAATCTTGGGTGTGGGAATTTTACCTTCACACTGATACTCCCTTCAGACAACTAGGAAAAGTATCTGAAATCATAGCAGTTGCAAGAGTAGTAAAAAGCTTATTAGTGGATTTCCAAATATTAATCACCTGATAACAATGTAATTGATATTTGAATGACATCACTGAGAAAATCATAATCTATAAAAATATAGATATAATTTGGATTAGTAATGTATTTTTCTACTTTCTGACAAACCCTTTTTGGTTGGTGAGCACTATTAGGGAACAGTATTATTATCCACTGCATTTCATGAGTATGTGATAATAATGGTCCATACAGAAAATAATTCATAGCATAACAGCATAAATAATAAATCCACTGTCATCAAATAATATTAAAATACTAATTGTATCAAAGTTAGGAAAAGAGAGTTAAAGATGTTATGGGGAAATTATTGCTGTAGAAGTTGAGGCCTGAAAGACAGAAGTTTGAGAAACAAAGGAAGTCACTCCCTATTACAGGCTGTATTCTGACTTGACTGAGCACGCAGGGCTTGCAAGAGAAACCCTGCAGCCATACTCTCACTGCTGAAGTGGACCCACAAGAGGAGAGCTCATGCAGAGACATTTGGAAGCTGTTATCTCTATAGAAAATGCACTCTAGTGCTTGAGGGCACCGTTGCTTAACCAGACTGGGAGTGGGGAAGATTTGGAAGCTAGAGACTGCCAAGTATCTGTACATCATTTTATGGCAACAACCTTTGCAGAGCAATGGCTTCTTCTAGTTTTTTTTTCATTTCCTAGAACACTTAAAGGAAATCAATCCCACTGCCCTTACGCTCTTTATTTCCACTATAATTTCAATGACAGCACCTGTGTGATCATCCAAAGCCTAGCCTCCTATAGGTATTTGACTCCAGATAATTAAAAGTGATCATTTAAATAACTATTTTTGCACAAAATGCTGTGGACTTCTAGTGTTCTACTTACCACTGGCACAGGGGCTATTTATTTTTAAATTTAATCAGATCAAAGAACGCATTCCAGAATCAGTCTTAATGGTTTGCCTCTTGGAGCTGATACATTAAATCTATTTGTGTCAGCTGGGGCCTAGTCAGGAAACTGGAGCCACAAAAAATACCATGCAAACAGGTAGTGTGCTACAGGAATTACAATGTACACAAGTACAAGAGGAGCTGAGGAAGTTAAGTTCTGAAAAAGGGGGATGTCAACAAACCAAGGATAATCGCCAACCATGACATCTGAAGTACTAGTCTGTGTGGACAGGCCAGAGCTTACAGGAATAGGAAAATCCCAGAAACAGTGTATATCTGGCTGCCAAAGTGACAATGCTAAGGGATGGGGGAGAGAAGTCACGTAGGGATCTTTGGAAGTTGTTTTCTCTCTACACAATTTAGTGAAGTCCTTGGTAATCAGCTTAAGATCCCTGTTTGTTAGCAGGGTCAACAGGTGGAAAGAGAAGCTACTAGAAGGTAGAGCCTACCGACATCATGTCTAATGACTGTAACTTCCAGGGAGTAATTATCTCCACTTAGATTTTAGTTTTCAAGTCGCACACAAGTTGTATTTTCAGTGAACTATAACGTAGAGCCATCCAGAGAAGGGGATTCTGAGAAATATAACTCCTAAGCATACACAAAAGTGGTAATATTATTAAGACTCCAAAGTACTAACCATATTATAAGTAAGACTGAAACTATGCAAAATATCCCCTAACGATGGAATCTTTTCCACTGTGAAGCAAAGGGTAGAGAGCTAATAAATATATGACTAGGTTATCGTTACTAAAATTGGTTCCTTTTTCTATTTACTTTAATTATCAGTAGAATACATTGAAAGCAAAGCAATTATTCAACTCTCCCAATTTGTAGATAAAGCATACTCACTGAAGAAGTAGCAGAACAGTGACAAGAATATATATGAGACAGCAAAATATAAAGAGAGCGAGGTGATCTAAAGTGAAGGTCATTCCTCTTTAAACTGGAACCCTACACCTCTTATGCCTCATGCCACTGCTCATGATGGGAAGATTTTCCAGGCAATCTCAGATACAAAATATCGTAGCGCACACACATTGTATTTGGGACAAATTATCTGTTCTTCTGGCTGCTGAACTGAGCCACAATATAGATATGCCAAGCATTCTCATTATGTCCTTAATTATGTTTTTAACTATTATCACGTGGTTTGTGCTTGGTCCTCAAAGGTATTCAGTCCAAGAAAAAGGCACCTCAGTCCCCATCACTTCTCATGAAACCTTGCAAAAAAGGGCCAAAAAAGAGCTGCCCAACCAGTTCTATTTAAAATAAATACTACACCTAAGTGCTCAGTTTTTCTACTTAAAAGCCTGAGGAAGGGATCACATAGAGATTTACCTTGTAGTGGCCTAACTGTACCATATTGCCTTTCAATTCTTTATTTACAGAATTGATCCTGTTAGAAAGAAGGAAGAAAGGATGTAAACAGGTGGAAAAATTCAAATGGCAAGAACTGGCTATGCTGGGACAGAGTAGTAGTCAGAACTGGCACTAACTTTATGGTCCTCGTCTAATATTAGCTGAATATTATCCTTTGATGGTCTAAACTGAGAGAGAGAGGAGGTAGCTCTCGTTCCTGATCTTCACTTTCTAAGGCTGAGACACATTATTGCCTCTGCACCTGCAATGGACTGTTTCCTACTAGCTCATTATTCATCCCACCATCTTTTTGCTTTGATACTATGTATGATACCTTCGCTCCTCTCCCAGGGTTTTTCCTACGTACAGAAAGCTTAGCAAATGGGAAGTGTCAGGTATTAAAAAGTAATGCAGAAGTCAATGTTTTCTCTAAAATAATTCATTTTTAAGTGCTATGAAACATAGTACCTGTACAGAGTTTGTGATCTTAAGCACCCTCCATGATCCTGAAAATGCCCTGCCGTTAGCAGTCAAATCAAAGGATGGAAGTCAGAGTTTTATGAGCAACAAAAATTTTGAGATGCTTTGAACTTCAATCTTTTCTTCCTTCTCTCTTGCAGACCATGATGAAAGCAATATCTTTGAAATCTTGAGGCATTAATCCCTATGCCCTCTGTAATTTTTTCCTCTTTCTTCACCATGTCTGGGGCCTTGATCTCTGCTTATTCTCATACTGTGGTGCTCCACCTTTCATTTATACCTGGGTCATCTTCTTTTCAGGTGTGCAGCCTCTCCATCTTACCTCTGAACTAAACAGCTTTTGAAAAGCCACAAATCTGTTGAGGGTGGCCGGAAGGAAATGTGAAGGGAAGTTCACTTAAAATAAACCACGGTGTTTTTCAGATAAAGTTTAATGAAAGTCTCTTGGACTTTTCTAGCCTACCTTTTTTAACACTTTCTACAAACTATAGACTGTTCTCATTTTTCTTTCCTCCTTTCTAACTTGATGGTTGGCATGGTCAAATACTGATAGCTGTGATTAAACAGAATACAGGGGAACATAGCCAAATAGCTAGGATAATGTTAAAATTTATTAGTAACAGTTAATAGCATTATAATGTCTTAGACTAGAGTTTCTTTTTAAACAGCCTCTTTCATATCTGACCAAGGTAGGCAAGTGTGTTATGTGGCAAACACAGCAACTGCACTCTATAATATCATTATTGCTATTCTTTTTAAAAATATTTTATTTACTTATTTTTTTAGAGAGAGGGAAAGTGAGGGGGAAAGAGAGGGAGAGAAACATAATGTGTGGTTGACTCTTGTGCACCCCCTACTGGGGACCTGGCCTGCAACCCAGGCATGTGTCCTGACTGGTAATTGGTTCGCAGGCTGACACTCAATCCACTGAGCCACACCAGCCAGGACTCATTACTGCCATTCTATAGATTATTAAATAGTCTCCTTAAAGACCTCTAAAAATAACAAGTGACATAGTACATAGTATTCTTACAATTAGTTTAAATCTCTAAAGGTGTCAAGAAAAAGGTGTTAAGTATACTTAACTGAGATCTCTTAAATTTAGGCATGTTTCCAAAACACCTTTTCCCCCTTATGGGATAAAGACACATAAGCTTCCAACTGAACAATTGTTCATTGATTTATGCAAAAATATTAATTAAGAAACTAATGCTAACAGTTACTTTGTTGACAAAAATAAATGGTAACTAACAATAAATAAGAGAGCAAAGATGATAAGTATTATAAGTGAAATGATTAAGATTTGAACAAAATGCATGAAGAGGTGGTATCCCCCTTTCACGTGGTGACTGATCAGTGAACACTGTCTCAGAAGATTTTGGGGGGGGGGTCATGCCAAAGAAAGAAAAATGTCAGCTTGGAGATATTTCCACAAGTCAAATCTAGCACAATTTGAGCATAATAGGAGTACTACCACTTTAACCAGTTTTTAAAAAATTTTTATTGTTATTCAGTTACAGTTGTCTGCCTTTTCTCCCCATCCCTCCACCCCACCCCAACCGAACCCCCCTCCTTCCCCTACCTCCACCCTCCCCCTTGATTTTGTCCATGTGTCCTTTATAGTAGTTCCTGTAATCCCCTCTCTTCACTGTCCCCTCCCTACTCCCCCCTGGCTATTGTTAGATTGTTCTTAACTTCAATGTCTCTGGTTATATTTTGTTTGCTTTTTTCTTCTGTTGATTATGTTCCAGTTAAAGGTGAGATCATATGGTATTTGTCCCTCAACATCTGGCTTATTTCACTTAGCATAATGCTCTCCAGTTCCATCCATACTGCTGCAAAGGGTATAAGCTCCTTCTTTCTCTCTGCTGCATAGAATTTTATTGTGTAAATATACCACAGTTTTTGGATCCACTCATTTGCTGATGGGCACTTAGGTTTAAACTGAGTCCTGGAAGACTGGGAAAAGTTAGCCTTGAAAGAAAAAGGGCCAGTATTTTAGGTGGAGGAAACTAAGCAAGAAAGACATGAGGAGGTGACACGCTGGTATGTTCTAGGGGCTGTTATAGGACAACTGAGGTGCTAGCACAGTGGGTGAGGGGAAACTGTCGGTGAGTTGGGAAAGGAGATTAGGGATCCTGTATGCCTCCATGGGTCATCCCAGTAAACAACGTGGGTGACACTGGTGACCTTTTCAACAGGAATTTTAATGATATGGCAGAGAACATAAGCCAGAAAGATGTTTTAAAATGAAAATTAAAAGTGAGGGAGTAGCCCTGGCTGGTGCGGCTGGCTCAGTGGATTGAGCACCCACCTGTGAACCAAAGGGTCACCTGCTCAATTCTCAGCCAGGGCACATGCCTGCATTGTGGGCCAGGCCCCGAGTAGGGGGTATGCGACAGGCAATCACACATTGATGTTTCTCTCTCTTTCTCCCTCCCTTCCCCTGTCTCTAAAAAATAAATAAATAAAACCTTTTTTAAAAAAAAAGTTGGGGAGTAGAGCAATATCTGACTGTAAACAACTTTTATTTTCAAGGTCTTTTGCTATAAAGGATCCAAAATGGAGAAAAAACCAAAACTAGTACAGATATACATTGATGATCAGAATTCTGTTAAGTCATATAGGTGAACAATATAAAACATATTAAGTTAATTTATGTACAATAGTATGGAATATACCTAAAGAAAATCACTTTATATATTCAATTTTCAAGCATGCACATGTGGTTCACCAGTTGACAAATAAATACTGTGAATAATTTATTGGCTTGGTATTAAAATATATAAAACTGAATAAATATTCAATACACTAATTTTCTTAGACATTCGTGTCAAATTAATTGCCCATGGAGATAACTTAAAAAGAAATAAACTTGGTCTAAGGTCTGACATAAAATCTACTGCACTGATCAAGCCTCTCTAGGATTCAATTCTATAATCTTATGTATTCTTAAATATTAGAATAAGTTAATTTTTGTATACCCTAAAACCTATGATTTTTATCAAATCACACATAAATAGATACATGTTTGTTTTTGTCTGTTTTTTTTTGTTACAAGTAGCAAAGAACAATCAAGTTAACTCAATTTGAACAAATGGAAAGAGGCTATATGCTTGGTAGGAAAGCTTAACATCATGAATTTATTAATTCTTTCTAAGACAACTTACACAATCTTACAAACATAGGAAAAAATTTTGTTTTGTACTGTTTCTTTGCAACTAGAAAAAAAACTATAGAGTTCAAATGGAAAAATAAACAAGCAAGAGTGGTCAGAAAAATCTCTGAAAATTAATAACTATAAGGAACAACTAGCCTTACCAATTATTTAAATGTATAATGATTCTTCAATATTTAAAATTGGTGATATTGGTACATGAAAACAGCAACCAGTGCAACAGAAATCACTAATGATTTGGAACATGAACAATTATATAAGATAATTGGGTAGCACTTTGAGAAAAAAAATTTAGATCTACACTTTACTTGTTATATTCAGATAAATTCCAAGGGGATCAGAAAAGGAGAAAGTTGTAGCACTACATGGACCATAAACAATACCATGAATTGGTTCCCACACCCCACCCCATGACATGGTGCCCTGCGTTTTACCTGTTACTGTCTGTCATACCTGCAGTTTCTACAGTCAGTCTCTCTGACCCGGTCAGAGGTCTCCACTGGTTACATCACTCTCCATTTTAACTCATTATTCAGCAATCGTCCCAATTTCTTTCTGTCATTCAGAAATACATTGAAATGATTTAGCTTCACATGCACACACACACACAAAGATTTTATTGCTATATGTTTATACTTTTTTCTCCCTTTACTATTACTTTAATGGTGGCTTGGGAATAAAATGTATAAAATATATGTGTTTAGTTCATAAAATTAAACTAGATTCCTAAATTTAACTGCAAACAAACTAAAATTAAAAAAAAAAACTAAGAGAGGAATATTTTTGTTTTCAGTACACCTTAGGAAATAATTTATGAATGAACTGACTCTCCTTGATTAAGAGAGCCACTAGTGGCCACATAATCTACGGTCGAGAGAAAATGGTCATGGAATAAAACATGACCCCGCCCTCTCTGCAGTACCACGGGTGGGGTGCGGGGTGGGTTGTAGACAGCACAGCAGACAGTATGAGCATAAAACGGCTATAAAATGAGCAGGAGAGCAAAACAACAGGAAAATTAAAATATAAGGTACCACTTAAAATGTAGTAACTCTTCACCATGTAATCAAGGGCAGTTTTATTTGTTTGTCAAAATGAAAGCCCAATCTAACAGTAAATCTGGTCTAATATTAAAAAAATAAAATAAAATAGACAAAACCCTTCAATCAGCACAACATCTGAGCTCTACTACTACCTGCTTGTCTCTGTAAGGAACAGAGCCTCAGTTATTCCATAAAAGTCATGCATATATTGTGTTTTAGTTCATGTCACTGTGTTTTTACCTATGTCCCCTGATAAGAACTCTCAGGTTTTAGAAACGTGTTCCCCTCTAGACTTTTCTAAATATTATTAAAATATTTAATAATATTTTAAATTTCTTTTGTACTTAAATTTAGATTTGGAATGTAATCTAGTCATCCTATACACCTCTCTTGCTCAGGTGATTACAAACCTTTAAAAATCCTAGGCTTACATAATCTCTGCTTCTATCTCTCCTCCGTGCCCCTAACCACACCCTGTTTCGGCAGAGCCCAGGCTCTTCTGGGATTACTGGTGTAGGCAAGAGCTTTTCAGACAGACGTGGTTACCTCCTGAGTTATATAGTCACGTTCCAGCAAAAGGGTTCTGAAAACTTGCTCCCCTGGACAGGAATGCCGTGGCTAGCCAAGGGGTGGGCAATCAGGGACTTTGATTTAAAAACTGAGTTGTTAGTCTTGTATGAATGAAATAAAAATGTGACAAAAGCTATACCAAGGTAAATTAATTCCATACATTGATCTCCTCAATGATAAAGGGCTGTTCACATAGTCAGTTTATTTAGCAGAAATTGTTTTTTCAGTTGCAATACTCCTAATCAACAACTGCATGGAAAACTGTGACTGTTTTTATTTCCAATACTATGTTTTTATTTTCAATGCAATAGAATCAAGTCCATTAACTAAAACAATAAAGAGAATTTTTACAGATAGTGAATATTTACATCAGACTTTATTAAAACAAGCAAGGATATGTACAGAATTAGATATATACTCACATGAAAATTTTAGGATAAGACATAAAACTGTAAATAAAATTTACATTCATTTTTAGCCTCTTGAGGATCCAGTCACAAACACCCAGGGGTATTTATAGTCTCATTTCCCTTACCAGTTGGGAAAGTTTAAAAAGCACCATCTAGCTTAACTAAAATATTTTTACATTTTTTTTCAAATATTCAGAGAACTCTATTTCATTCAGTTTAAAGTACTTGAATGATGAAAAAAGACTGACTAGAATGCTCAGATAATTTGATGGCATAGTAGCAAATATAGTTAGAAATAAAATTGTTCATAGTTGTATTACTAGGTAACTTTGTATACAATGCCTGGAATCATTCTATAAACGCCAATATGTATGAAAATCAAAATTATTATTGGAGAACACATTTCCAAGTAATATTTAACCTCTATTAGATCAATTTCATATAAATATTCTCAATTCTTATCAGGTAATAATGAGGATATCTTATAAAGTTGATGACCATTATTTAAATTGATTGTATTTATAGCAAAATAGCAAATGTCCAGAGCCAGGTGTAACTGTCATCTTGTCATTGCACTAGTGTGAAAAGGGCAAGTTATTTCACTTCCCTGAGTTTCGATTTGTTCATGTATAAAGCACAAACAGCAGTACCATTGTTAGTAGTGAAGATACACCTTAGTGGTCACAGGTGCTCTGTGGATTACCTAAGTAATGCAGAGATGGAGATTTTTCAATAGCACATCAAAGGGGTTTTGTGTTTGTCTTAGCTTTTGTTTGGCTTCCCGTGGACAAGAGAGAAAGGTGTGCAAATCTCCGCTAGCTATTTAGCTTGCACGCCCTTGAACGCTCTGTGATACATCTCCGTGTTCTATGAAAACATGTTACATCTTTCACCTAAACTGTGACAAAAGCAAAGCCAAACAAAAACGCCTAGGCATTTTTTGAACTATTTTATTACCTTCTATATATTCATTTGGTCTCCCAGAGTAATATCCCCAGGTTTTGATTCTGTGTGGTTGCTCTCCCTGACTATGGTTTTACCCTGCTACACTCTGACATTTACACTGCTAACCTTCGGCTTCATCCAGAATTCTATCATTTTCTTAGGGAGTGAAAAGGGCTGAGGAAAAAAGAACAAGTAGAGGATAGCAAATCATGTATAATGTTTGGCTTAAGAGATAAGCTGCGGGTACGGGGAAGCGTATATTGTCCATGTGCACTATTCTTAAGAAATAGCACTGCTGTGGCTCAGTATCCAGGGTTTAAAAGAAGCCACGTGAGGGTTGGCGCTAGAAGCAGAACATCCATGCACAGGCGAGCTGAACTTTGGTTAAATGGAAACAACTGAAATAGACACTGAGTTTATATTTTGGCTCTTCAAGGGAGGCAACACCTAATGTCATATCAGGGACTAAAGACATGGGACTATGTAAGGTTCTCAAATAAACATATTTATTGGCTTAAGTTTTGATTTTACCTGTATATTTTTAATGTTACCTGGAGACTCCGGTCACTTATTGCAGGGGCATCAGATGTGACACTTCTTGAAATGTAGATCTTGTGACAGCCCTTGCCAGATTACAATCTTTCAGCCTCCACACAAACCTTTCGCAACAAATTTAGACTTCTTGAGATGGCCCATCATGCCCTTAGGGCCTCTGTAAACCTCTCTCTAACTCTGACTATTTCACACACACACACACACACACAACACACTCCCTCCGCTGTCACATAATATATATGCAATTCTTGCAACAGGATAACTTTCTAGACCTATAGCCTTCACAGCTTAAACAGGCGCCTAGGGCTCTTATCCACCTTTTCAATATTTATACTCAGCTAAAACATTTCTCTGGTCTCTACAGTCCAGGGAGAGTGTATCTGCATAGCTCCACTGTTCCAATCTACGCATACCTCCAACTAGTGCACCCAAGTCCTTCCACCACAATTGGAGGTTCCTGTTAGTACCTTTCCCAGTGGAGTTTAAGTACCTCACAAATAGGGACCATGGTTTATTGGTTTATAATGTCTGGTACATGGAACATAAAAATGCATAAATATATTTCATAGGATAAATGATGGATTATTTAATGGAATTTATTAATTGATATTATACATGGAAATTGATATTTCTTTTCTCATTTTTGGATGCTTATTTTAAAAACATTTAGAAAATGCATTAAATATAGGCACAAGTTAAAATCATCTGTCATCCTACTAGTCAGAAAGTAAATAATTGTTAGCATTTTGCTTAATTTCATGAATTTATTCACATGTCCACCTGTGTTTATAATTTAAAGTAAAAACAAAACATTCTAGAACTGAAGTTTTTTATTTTATTTTGTATCATTAATAGGAAAACAATGGCTATTTCTAACAAGATGGCTATAGCAATCTAAATTTTAGCATTATGCCAGGTTATTTTTAAAGAAAACAACAGTTTTTTTTGGCTTGGAAGGAACTTTAAGGAGATCTTTAGTTATTTTAAGGAGAGACTAGAGTAGATTAGGGAAACTGAGACAAATTGGAGTTAATTTGGTCAGTGAGAATGTAAAAGAGACTCCCCTTCTCACATTATAATAGAGTTGCTGATTTTTAGCTGGACACCTGGCTGCCTAAAGCAAAAACATCTCCCCGCCTTTCAGGTAAGGTGACTAGGGCTGCACGGTAGGATATTAAGATACAGCGACCTGCAGCTGTCTGTAGAGACAGTTGGTCTGTGTTTGTTGCCCCTTCTTTATTCGTTCCTTCTCTCTGCTCCTTAGAACGTGGTGTGATGGCTGGACCTCCACCTACATATAAACAATTCTGTAATGACCTTTTTGAACATGAATCTGATGCACATCTTTGCTTTGAAGAGGAACATTCCCAGAAATGGAATACACACGGCATGCATTTCACTGTCGTTATCAAATTCCACTCTAGAACAGTTGCAGCAAAGTATAGTCAGACAAACCAGGGACAAGGGTTCCAGTTCAAAATGGTCTAAATATCACTAGATTCTCTCATGTTTGAATATTTGTAAAATTTCAAACACAACATCTCACTGATGTTTAATATGGATTTTTAAAAATTTACTGTAAGGTTAAATTTTACTCATAATTATGCCTTTTATAATATTTCATAGTCTTTACAACAACTTTTTCCTGTATTAATATATCACATTTTCCTAATAAATGAAGGCATCAAGAATTATGTATTTACTTATTTATGTATTTATTACCCACACCCAAGGATATGATTTATTGATTTTTGAGAGAGAGGACGAGAGAGAAGCATTGGTGTGAGAGAGAAGCGCTAATCAGTTGCCTCCCATGTGCGCCCTGAGCAAATATTGCACACGCAGCCTAGGCATGTGCCCTGCCCAGAATCAAACCTGCAAACTTTCCGTGTACGGGACTGCCCTCCAAACAACTGAACCACCCGCCCATGGCAAAGGTGTCAGGTATTTAAAAATTTAACTCCCTTTGCCATTAAAGCTGAAAATACTTTTTTTCTGGTTTAAAATTTTTCTTTAATTCTCATTTTGGTAATATTTTAAGATACAAAATTTAAAATTATGTAATAAAATATGCTTCTGTAAGAAATATTTTTAGCAAAAGAGTGACTTGGGTTATTTATTTTTTTAAGAAAAACCTTATACCTATACATGTCTACACACCAGAGATAGTAGGGAAAATGTCCAACATTGACTTTAACTGTAGGTTTCAGTGGAATCTGCTATGTTGAGAACACCTGCCTGACTCCACACAGCTTAATAAATCAAGAGTTATTTCAATAGTTGGCATTAACAAGACCTCCCTACTTAAGGGAATTCTACAGGCAGATAAATTTGTGACTAAATTTTCTATTTTAGGAACTTGCTAAAAAAACCATTTCTCTGAATGATATACTGCATCAATATCTCTCTCTCAGGACAATATATTACTCATTATGGTAAATATCGCCCTCCTTAGGGTAATAAATTACTCAACTGGGCCAAAATCTTGCTTATCAAAACCACTTTACTCGTCAAACAAATCCTTGTCTCACTGTGTCCACAAGTTCTAAACAATTCTATTATAAACATCACACAATACTAATCAAATTTCTACATCAGTGAACTTAAACGTGCCTCATACCAAATCACAATATCTTATAAATAAATATAGCCTTGACAACCCCAACCCTCATACACGGTTCAGGACTACCAAAAAATATACCAAGGTGACGAGGTTAAGTGTCCCTTATTGCAGTAGGTGATAAGCTTGTTTTAAATTGAATAATAGGTCACTAAGTTTATTTGGGGGATTTTTGGAGAGTAGATCATGTGGACTGTCCAGGAAGTTGAGACTTTATACGTGGTCCCTCTCATCTATTTAACTCCTCTTCCCTCATGCTTTTTTAAAACATGTCCTTTGATATCTGCTAGAGGGTATTTTCAATTCTAAGCACTAGAAAATTCACACTTCCCTTAAGGATAATCTTTATTTTTTCTTTTATTTCTTTTACCTCTTTTTCATCTTTGACTATAGCACTGTCTTCGAGCCATTCAGTTCCTTTAAGACCCTTCTTAGAAGAGTGGGTTAGCGGAGCAAGAGTGTAGAAAAATCATGAGGAGAGTGGAAGACCCACAGCTGGCCAAAATGAGCTTTTAATAAAATTGTATTTTGAGTTACAGATCGTGTTAAAAGGGGACTCTTTTCTTCCTCTGTCTTGGTTTACATGAGCAAATTCTGCCTCTTTAATCCTAGTGGATAAATTTGAAGAGAGACCAAAAGCTACCTCCCATCACTCGTGGCCTGGTCCAGGAAATCTCATAGATCCTGCATCTCTGAGCTACTGGGTAGGCATTGAGGGAAAGCACACATCACTTCCTTCAAATTCCACGAACTGAAATGTTTCCTTCTATCATGCAGGAAAGTTTGCGTCAGAGTCAGTCTTCAGCTTTCGTGGCATTTCACTGTTACAGCAAAGAAAATCATCTGGATTTTAGCAACAGATAGATTGCCATTTGGTTTGTCAGAAGCACTATGAGTTTGAAATAAATGTAGTTTATACAAATCTCCCTAAAGTTCTCTTCAATTTTATTAACATGCAATAGTAATGTTTTGTGAATTCATTTATGCCAACAATTGACTACTTTCAGCACTTTCCACAGGAAAGTGATTCTTGTTTTATCTTGTCTCATCATTCAGATATCAAAGTAATAATGTTTTTGTTCTACATATATAAATGTTTATGTAGATGTCTTTTTCACGCAGTACTCATTGCATTTTCTGGAGAGGAACTTACTTATACTTTAGTACTTCATAACTAAAATTTCTTCAAATATTTTATCTATTAAAATATAAAGTCTAGAGAAAACATACCAATGATTCAAATTATTTACATGAGAAAAAAACAGCTTTTTCTTCAATTAACTATAAATATATTCAGGTAGTCTATTCTTGCTCTTAATCAGAAAACAGACCAAATTTTAAATTACAATATCCTTTTGCAGTTGCTATCTTTAATATTATGATGAATAGTATGATTAAAAAATGAGAGAAAGCAGAGTTTATAGAAGCATACTCATAAATTCTAGTCCAAGTGTTATATATTGTGAGGCTATCACATACTAGTTTATTTTATAAAAGCCATCTGAGTAATAAGGTATCCCCTTATTTTTTCTTTCTCTTATGAATATGCAATTTACTAAATGTAGTTATAAATCTGTGTTAATATTTAACTCAATAAATATTTATTGAAAACCTACTATGTGCAAGATGCTCTGCAAAAAGTCTAAATTAGAATCCAAATTAGAATCTAAAATAGAAATCTAAATTAGAAATCTAAAATAGCTCTTGATTCAAGGACCTATGTTTTCATGTGAAAAAAGGCTGCTAGCCAAGAAAGCATTGATAGATAAAATGCTATAGAAGATGATTAAGTAGTTTAGAAATCTCAAATTTTGGGTAATCAGATTTGGGAAATGGAGAAATCAGATTCGGACCTTACATTATGGAATACACTGGCCCTAGATGGGTGGAGTTGAAAAGATAAAAATTATAGTTAATAGGCTGTGGGAGGAGACCATTAATTTCCAAAGTGACTTCTGAAAATGGACGTGAATATTCCCATCTTGTCTTCCAAAAACATTACTACATTGTTTTCGTTGTTAAGTGGAAATCTATTTTATAAACTGATTTCTGATGACGAGATTGTCCTTTCCATCTCAAATGGCCCACAAAACACCAGAGAGCACTGTACAGGCTGCATGAGGGAAGGAAGGGCACGCGATAGAGCAAAGCTGGAATGTAGGCCACGTGTAAGAAATATGAACAGTAAGTCTGAAGAATGATTAAGCTGTACAGTGGAGAGCTTATATAAGGTTATATCTTATTAGATAGATATCCCAGTTTAGAAGTTAAGTCTTGAAATAATTGCAATTGGCTTTATTTGCAGATATGTTTCTATTCCAAAAATGAGAGAGCTGCCACTGCTAGTTGCCTTTCCTCTCCTGTGGTCACATACCCAAGTCCTAAGGAGCCCAACTGAAATGAGTGAGACTCCTTGGCTGAAAAGGATGTTTGTTATCACTCTGGTATCCCTTAGTAGACAATAGAAAAAAAAAGTAGCATTTTTTTAAAGCAGGACAATTATGTGATCAAAACTGAACATTGCTTAAAGCAATTTGGCAGCAGTTTCAAAAGTGTTATATCAGAAGAAATACATAAATTATTTAAATAGAGTAAGTGTAAAGTAATAAAAGCCAGCAAGAGGCATCCAAAGGCAAAGTTCAGATCTAGATTTCAGAGGCATTGTTAGAATTCACAGCCACTGCAACTAATTAAATGGAGAGAGGCACTAAGGGAAGAAGAAATAGCTAAGTTTCAAGTCTTGACCGAAAAAATATTGAGTTTGCAGACAGAAAAATTCAGGAGGAAAAAATAGTTCTGAGGTGGAAACAGTCAAAACTGGGTTTGTGCCCAACAGGGATTATACATAAATATGCTCAGAAGACAAAGGAAAATTAGATCTGACTCACGAAAGCAAGATGAGAACCAGAGATTTAGAGGCACAGATTTGGTTCACACGTGCAAGATGAAAATTCCCCATCTCAAAAGATATGGTGAATGTGTATTTAAAAAGTTTGTATTTAGGGAACGGCAGATGGTTATTGTTGATCTTTAAAATATATCATGTTAACCTTCAAGTAAATGTCTTCCTAATTAAAACTATGAAGATAATGCTAAATTTATCATGGTAATATTGGAATAAGAAACCAAAAAAAAAAAATAATGGCACAAACAAATTTAATTTGGGGATGTTCTATTTTTGGTTAGTCATAGATTAAAATTTTAAAAGCAAAGCTTTCTGAAGAACTTAAATACAAATTAAAATAAATGGCCCTCAGGGTTCAAGTGTTGGCACCCGTTAGGGTTACTTGCATCAAGGATTTCCTAGGTCTGACTCGTCTGTTGTATCAAAGTGGGTAAATTAATGTGAAAAACTTCTACAGGATTTTCTTTTATGTTAAATCAAGCATACATAAAGAATTGCATAATATGTATTCTAGCATTTTGAACCAAAAGTTCAGTGTTTATAGGCCTCAGGCAAATGTTCAATGCCTTCCAAAAGTATGAGGCACACAGTCAAGAAGAATATTCTCTCTATTGGAGCCTACTAAATCAACACCTTTCATATAAACTCCTTCATCTCTTTCCACTGTTTAGAAGATACAGGGACTAATCTTAATGTGAAAGTTCAATATAAAAATCACATAATATATGAAGCCGGAATCATGGTAAACAAAGCAAATCAATTAATAGTTACCAACTATGACTTACTTATGATTGCAATTTAGACTTTTAAAAATATGAAAATTTAGAATCAACATGTTTTATAACTGGAAGGGAAAGTCCTAAGAGAATATTTATACCACAAGATATGCCACAGAATTTTGGGGAATCATGGAAGAAGCTTGGGTCATTCCATAAACGTTTATTAAAACTTTATTTTTAAAACCCGCAGTAACATACGTACACTGAAATACCATACACTAAATATCAACACATTATCTGCCATTAGTTTTGAGTTTACACTGTGGTGGCAATTCAGCCTGGAGAGAATCTGAGATAAAACCTCTCCCGTTGTGCTTATTCAATTGAAGAGTATGTAGAAGTTACAAATTTAATTTCAAAAATATATTACACATAGTAGAAGTAACAGGATGTATGTGGGATCCCCTACAAATAATAGACAAATTTAAGTTTTTCAACATTTTAAAGAAACATATAAGAATATATACAACACAGGTAAACAAAATAACAAAAATAATAAAAGTAACAAAATAATAACATCTTTAACTCCCTTTTTAAAATATTTTATTTCATCATAACTAAACTATTATTCTGATAGATTGACTTTATAACTATTAAATGCTATAAATTTTACATATAAAATTAAAATAGTATGTAAATCCTGCTTTTAATTTTGGACACATGGTCACCTGCCTTCTATAGCTATTTATTTTAGTCACTTCAGGCTGTTATAACAAAGTACCATAGACTGTGTGTCTTATAAGCAACAGAAATTTATTATTCACAATTCTGAAGGCTGAAGTCTGAGTTTAGGGTGCCAGCAGGATTGGGTTCTGTGAGGACCCTTTCTTGCGTGCAAATGGCTAACTTCTTGTATTCTTATGTGGAAGAAAGACAGAAAGCTAGCTCTCTGTCCTCTGTCTATAAAGGTGCTAATCCCATTTATGAGGACCCCACACTCATGACCTAATTAACTCTCAATGGCCCCGACCTCCAAATATTATTATGTGGTATTAGGTTTCAACATATAAATTTGGGGTTGAGACAAATATTCAGTTTCTAACAGTATTTGATTAGTAGTGTACAATGATATTTTATTTATCTCTATTGCCACACCATACCATAGATCACCAGTACCCTCTTTACCAGGTGATATAGTCATGAATGCCTTTAAATTCAATCATATTGGAAAACTAATTTTTAAAAACCCAGAACCAATTCAGAAAACTCATCTTTAAGATTCTGTTCAAGTAAATCTGACAATAACCAGAGGGGAAGTGGGAGGGGATAATGGGGGGAAAGGGGGGGAGGGTTTTCAGGAACAACTATAAAGGACACATGGACAAAACCAAGGTGGGGGTGGAAACGGGGGAGGGAGGTGGGGATGGCTAGGGTGGAGGTGGAGTAGTGGGGGGTTAATGCAGACAACTGTACTTGAATAACAATAAAATAAATCTAAAAAAAAGATTCTGTTCAAATAGAAACACTCTTAGAAAGAAAATCTGTATCAGTCAGAGTTGTACCAAAGAAACAGAAATACATAATTATATGTGTGTGTGTATATATAGTTTGTATGTATATGCATGTGGTGTGTGTGTGTAAACACAAACATAGAGACAGACATTCATTTGAAGGAAGTGGTTTATGAAATTGTGACATCTGGGTAAGGAAGTCTGAATTCCATAGAACAGGTTGGGTGTGCTGAGAGTGTCCAGGCAAGAGCAGGTGCTGCAATCCACTAGAGGAGATTACTCTTCTTCAGTTTTGTCCTTAAAGGCTTTTGACTGGTTCTATGAGACGTACCCAGATTGTCAAGGATAATTTCTTCTTCCTAAAGTCAACTGATTCTAAATGTTACCCACATGCCCAACACAGCAACAACCAGATTACTGTGTGATAGAATAACAGGACTATGGCCAAGTTGATATGTAAAAGCAAACATCACAGGCAGTAAAAAAGGAAAATATTAATTAATAATACACAGGACAAATGGAAAACAAATAACAAGATGGAACACTGAGGCTTGAAGATCCAAAATTGTGACAGAGTGGGTGAAAGTACACTCATCTCCTCCCTGCACCAAACTGGAATTGCAACTAAATCATAGAGCAATCATCCTGAATAACCAACTGAAGACTAGCTGAAGACAAGTTTTATAACCAAGGATTCACAGAAGCAGCTACATTAAGACTAGTATGAAGGGCAGAGACGGGAAAAGGACTGGCCCCACTGCCCTGGGTGGCAGCTGAGGTTCCAGAGAGCTATTTCAGCTGCAGGGGCTTCCCCCTGAGGAGTGTGGATCTAAACCCTAAACTGGCCTCCAGGCCCAGAGCACCAGAGCCAGGAAGAGACAACCACATAATAGCTGGCTGTGAAAAGTAGCAGGGATTGTGTCCACTAAGGGGTGGCAGGAGTCTGCTAGAGACACAGGCACGCTCCTAAAGGGCCAACACACAAAATTTTGTTCACAGCCACCCAGGCTGGGTTCTGCTGGAAAGAGGGTAGAGTGGACTAGAGTCACAAGAGGAAAGTCTGGGGTTTGTGGCCCTACAGAGAGAGCTTAAGGGACAGCTGCTAGGACCATGTGCTGAGTCATTCTGCCAAACTAGACACCATCTTCTTGGGTAAAGAATTCCCCTGTATAGGCATTAGGCTGGGGGAATGCAATAATAGCCTCAAAACTCCCTCTCAACTCACTCTGCCAAGCTTATGCCCCACTGAGAAGTGTGCTGCCTTGTCCAGAGTATAGAGATCTGGGCAGAATCAAGGGGTGTCAGTGACTGAGTTGTGTGGCTTTAGGGTGGGGGCATTTCCCCCCAATTTCCTGTGAACCTGACCTCAGGTTTCTGGCAGACACACCCACTGGACTCCAGAGGCCCCATACCTGCCTGACTCCTAGTGGCTCTATGCTGTGAAGGTCAAGAGGAAAGATTCAGGAGAGACTGAGTTGTGTGGCTCTGAGACAAGAACAATAACCCCCACTTTTCCTGAAGCCTGACTGGCACCTCCCCCTTATGGGAGATCCACTGGTTCTATCTTCCTGACTCCTGGCAGAACCCCCTGCTGAGCTTCATCTCCTCCTGGCAGAATCTGGGACAGACTGGGTTGTGGGGCTCTAGGAAAGAGACCATTTTTCCATTGTATGCCCCGCTAGAGAAGAGTCCTCCCTTCAGAGTGCCAAATCTTGGTCTACATGTGCCTGATAAACTCTGCTGGCCTCACCTTGACAAGTCCTTTAGACTTCACTCCACCACAAAGTTCTGTGGATACCTGGCAAGGGTCAGCTAGACTGGCATACCAGGGACATTTGTTGAGTGGCCTCAGACCCAACACTGGCACTGAGTTAGAACCTGTATTGATCTAGTGAAAGCACACTTCCCTACCTGGTGACTCACGGAGAACCTAATGCAATTCAAGTACAGCCAGAGGCTCTTTCACTGACTGAGCCTAATAGGCAGCCAACAGGCAAAGGCAGGTAGAGGCAGATCACAGGGTGACTTGGGACTTTTGCTGACATATCCCTGGGCATACTGTTAATGAAAGCTGGCTTTGATATTTCCCACACACACCCAGGCCCAGTAGAGACAGTCACAACCTATGGATCACTTGTAGCTCCGAAGAGGTTGCCTAGGGCCAATCACAGGCAGAGTTTGACATTGGACTGAACCAGAGTCCCTCCCAAGAGGCTCAGAACCAACACACCCAGCTGCCAGTTTCAGACATTAGAACAGGATCAATAAGCTTCACTAGCAACATATCCAAAGGGAGAATACCATGAACAACTGTACACCAGCAAATTGGACCATCTGGACAAAATGGATAAATTCCTAGAAATGTATAATCTCCCAAAACTCCTCCCAGAGAAGGGAGGAGTCCTAAGCTCATTTTATTAAACCTGCCCCCAAAGTGCCCACCATGATATATGAAAAATAGAGACATTTACTGAAGAAGATACAAGATACAAGAAACATTGTACATAGCACAATGATGCCTCAGTCCCCTTCAATGTAGGTACCTTGGGATCTCACACAGTTCTCCCAATCGCCATCCGCTGCCCTGTTACATTGTCCTGAATCTTACAGAAGGTCTGAAATCTTCCCTTTCATAGGTAATTTTAGTTTTGGGAAAAGCCAGAAGTCACGGGGTGCCAAATCTTGGCTTTTGGTGGGGCTGAGTGACCTGGGTGATTTTTGATGTTTTGCCAAAAATCTCTGCATGAGACATGTTGCATGAGCGGGTGCATTGTCATGACGAAGCTGCCAGTTGCCAGTTGCTCACAGCTGTGGCTTTCTGAATAATCCAAATAGTTTCCTTGGAGGAATGTTCAAGCTTAATGCAAAATTTGATGCATGTTTGTTGCTCTCCTTGCTCAGTCATTTTGAGCATGATGGCCACACAGGACATTTGCTCACCCTACGGCATCTACTGCCCACACTGACTAGTACAGTGAAGTCATCATTGTCCATGCATGTGCATTCCAGTCCACTCTCCTTAATGCCAGGTTACATCGATATTGTACAAACCTTACTGGTTATATTAACAGTGGCTGGAATTTTTCCAGACAGACCTCATATAACTCAAAGTAACAAAGACCACATATGACAAACCCACAGGAAACATTATAGTCAATGGGCAAAAAGTAAAGCATTTCCCTTAAGATCAGGAACAAGATGGGAATGTTCACTTTTACCACTTTCATTCAACAAAGTACTGGAAGTCCTAGCCACTGAAATCAGACAAAAATAGACACAAAAGGCATCCAAACTGGAAAAGAAGTAAAACTGAAATTATTTGAAGATGACATGATACTCTATATAGAGAACACTATATATTGCACAAAACACCACTAGAACTTATAAATGAATTCAGTAAAATAGCAGGACACAAAATAAATGTAGAGAAATCAGTTACATTTTCTATACCAATAATGAAATATCTGAAAGGAAAACTAAGAATACAATTCCACTTCCGATTTCACTTAAAAAATACCTAAGAATAAATTTAACCAGGAATGTAATAGACATGTACTCAAAAATTATAAGGCACTGAAAAGAAATTGAAAAGATACAAATAAGTGGAAGCATATACCATGTTTATGGATTGGAAAAATAAACATTATTAAAATATCCATACTATCCAAAATAATCTATAGATTCAATGCAATTCCATCAAGATACCAATGGTGTATTTCACCAAACTAAAACAAATATTTCACAAATTTATTTGGAACCACAAAAGGTCCTGAATAGCCACTGCAATTTTGAGAGAGAAGAACAGAGTTGGAAGAATCGTGCTACCCAATATCAAACTAAAGTTCAAGGCCATAGTAATTAAAACAGCATGGTACTGGCATAAAAACAGACATAGAAATCAATGGAACAGAATAGAAAGTCCAGAAATAAAACCGCAGCTTTATGGTCAACTTATACTTGACAATGGAGGCAAAAGCCTACAATGGGGTAACGATAGCTTATTCAATAAATGGTGTTAGGAAAAATTGGACAGATATGCCAAAGAGGACATACAGAAAGCCACTAGACATGAGAAAATGTTCTCAGCATTACTAATCATCAGAGAAATGCAAGTTAAACCACAGTGACATGTCACTCCAAACATGTCAGATAAGCTATTGTCAATAAAGCAACAAAGAATTAAGTGTTGGTGGAGATGTGAAGAGAACGGAACCATTTGCACTGTTGGTGGGAATGCAGACTGGTGCAGCCACTCTAGCAAGCAGCATGGAGATACCTCAAAAAATTAAAAATGGAACTGACTGATGACACAACAATTCCACTTTTGGGAATATATCCAAAAAAACCCAAAACACTAATTCAAAAGAATATACATTCTCCTATGTCCATTGCAGCATTCTTTATAATAGCCAAGATTTGGAAGAAGCTCAAGTGTTCATCAGCAGATGAGTGAATAAAAATACTGTGGTATATTTACATGGTGGAATACTACTGGGCCATAAAAAAGGAAATACAACCCTTCATGACAGCATGAATGGACCCAGAGAGCATTACACTAAGTAAAATATGCTAGTCAGAGAAAGACAAGTACCATATGATTTCACTCATATGTGGAATATAATTAACAAAATAACGAATAAAATGAAAACAGACTTATAGGTAGAGAACAGACTGACAGCTGTCAGAGGGGAGGAAGGCTGTGGGGCTGGATGAAAAAGGTGAAGGAATTAAGCAGAAAAAAAATCATAGACACAGACAACAGTGTGGTGATTACCAGAGGGAAAAGGCAGGTGTGAGCAGGTATAAGAGGGTATAAATGGTGATGGAGAGGAGGGTATAAATGGAGAGACAAATGATGATGGAAGGAGACTGGACTTGGAGTGGTGAACACCAGATACAATATACCGATGATGCATTATAGAATTATACACCTGAAATCTATATAATTTTATTAACCAGTGACCCCAATAAACTCAATAAAAAATAAAACAGATGAAACACTGAAATCTCACCTAGTAATAATTGCATTCAATGGAAAAAGTCTAAACACACTAATTAAAAGGCAGATATTTGCACACTGGTTATCAAGTAGTACCGAACTACAAGCTATCTAAAAGCAATCACCTTTAATGAAAAGTCAGATATACAAATGAAAAGAAAAATGTTTATCATGCAAACTCAAATAACAAGAAAAGTAGAGAGGCTATATTAATTTCAGATAAAATAGGCTTCAGGAGAAAAAATATTACCAGAAATAAAAAGGGGCATTTTATAATGATAAAGGTATAAATTCACCAGGAAAACATATAAATATGTATGTAAATAATAATGAAAGTTAAATAAATTTTGAAGAGATTGTAAATGTTATTTATAATTTCCAGTAAGTTGTTACTATTTTATAAAAATACAATTTATGATAAATGTTATATCTTATATATTTTATATAATTTATATATATATATGTATTTGTATATAATATACATTTTCCTCAGTGAAAAGGGACATATACAGAGAGCAAAGTTATTATTTCCCTTATAGTACAAAACATGCTGTGTGGTAAGTTTTGGTCCCAAAGAAATCGGCCTTTCCCATTTCATATTCAGAGGGCGAATGAATTATAGTTGAACTGGAGCACAGGAAAGTTCTATTAGTAAATAGCGCTTTGAAATACTGCCCTTAGTGATCATATAACTTTACTGCATTTTTCCCACTTTAAAGCCAACACTGCAAAGTTTTATACAAACTGACAATCACTCTTTTGTCAGTGTGCAAATTCTAGTAATACACTCTACAGTGAAATTATATTTGGAAAATAGTTTTCCTGTGTAACTAATTTACTTTGCTTTCCGTGTTGCTGGTAGACACACAACATTTTCTATTTTCCTCAGCAAGGACAAGAAATACAGCTTTTAACATTAAGTCTGACAAGAATTTGAGAGGGTAGAAACAGCAACTAGGTCTCTTTTTCTCTCCTTTCTGTCAGTCACTTACTGCACACTAAACTAATCTCCTCAGCAAAAACAAAATACACATCAAAGCCAGGGACTTTAAACATAAAAATAAATGAACTTTAAAGACAGATTTTTGTGCAGAATATGTGATTTCCACACAATTCCCCAAAGCCCAAAGTGTTAATTAAAGGAAGATAATGACATTTCAACATAAGTAGGAATCATCTTGAATGAGAACACTCAAGCCCCCTCAAAGTAATAGTCACGAGTGCCCAGCATACTAATATACAGCTTGTGAAATGCATGTGTCACGAAGCTGTCACTGATGTTGTTTATATGCCTTTTGGTTTAGAGGTTACAATATGGTCTGACAGTATAATGTGCTATTTATATGATTCCTAGGTTACATTTCATATTTCGATTAGAAATATAAGTGGCGTTGTTGTCAGGTGGTGACTGCCATTCCTGCACAAGCAGATGTTGAAGAGGAAGGGGAAAGGAGGGGAGAGAAACAACAAAACCCACCAGGAGCATTAGTTTAACGTGTTTCTGAGAGCATAAAGAACTCTGCTCTTGGGACATCTCATTCCAACCACATAATATAAATTCCTTACCATCAAGCGTATCTTGATATTCATTTGCCCTCTCTTTCAAAACCCAGGGACACAAAAAGGGTTGTTGAATTAAACTTTCATTGACTTTCTTTTAGAAATCTACCAGATTCCAGAGCTTTATGCAAACTAGACCATTTGGTCAAAACCTAGCAGACACTGATAACCACTGCATTTGACAGTTTCGAGATCAGTGCTAAGTCTTACACTTCACCTGCCTAAGAATGACCTGGAGGGATTGTTAAAACAGACTTTGGGGGCCCAGGTTTGTGTCTGGACATGCGAACTTGCATTTCCATAAAGCTCCTAGGTGACAGTGATGCTGCTGGCTTGCAGATGACATTGAGTAACAATGCTCCTGTCATCATCTGGGAATATTTATGTCCAGGTAGAGTAAACAATTACCTATGTTAAATTCTGTTCTATTAAAAAACAGTCAGATCCAGCCTATAAATTTTTAGCAAAACTCTCTTCCTTTGTATAGGCATCAGGGACAACTAAGAGAGCTGAAGACAATTTGTTTTTCAGGTTCACAATTCTGACGAAGCTTCTCAGCCCTATGAGGTCCTTAAATGGTAGATAAATGAGTTTCATCACAAAGATGACCTTTCTAAAAAGTGAGGCATATATCCAGCACTACATAAAACATTAGTCCCATGGTTACCAATGGCCACAGCTATATCTCTAAGTTTGTATTTCTTAAATGGGTCCCTTCTAACAAAAGCAGGATGCAAGCCCTGAGGGGTCATGATTAAAGCATACTGAAGAGATCTCAAAATCCACACTAAGGGTTGTTCATTTTAAAGTGATTGTTACAAAATTACAGTATTAACTTTGACATTTATCCACCATAGCAGCCTGGGCTCAGTAAGGAGATATGAAACTCCATAACAGCTTAAACAAAGGTCATTTAATGTAAAGAATAATTACTTACAATAAAAGGGTAACTATGACATATAAAGAAACTCTGCCCCTAGGTCTAATTGCCAGGCCTGAGCTGCTCAGCAGTTTCTGGACAAGCAATAGGCCACTTTAGAATGCAGACAATCAACAGCTCACGGTGTGTAAGCATGCAGTGGAAGTCCAGGTGGGAGAGGAACAGGACACATTCAGAGTGCACAGATCACGTGGGGAGTGCCTGTGAGCAGGCTGCAAGATGCTTCCAGAGAGAGAGTTCAACTGCAAGCTTGGACAGGAGGCCCTCAGATCACACTTGCTGTAGAGCCTCTCATTTCAGTGTACAAAGATGAGGAAAGGTTATAACCTCTAGGCCGATGCTGCAAGATCCCATAGAGACTGCCTTCTGGGCTTCTGCTGAGACAGTACTCAGTGTCTGTTCTCAGGCTCACACTCTCTCCTTCCTCTTCAGCATCTCCTGTGTAAGGAGGAACACCATTTACACCTACAACACCTAACAACAAAAATACCACTTACTTTTCCTAATTCAAACTTAAATGGTATTTTGGGAATCATAAAAATAACATCTGTCCTATAACATTTTAGCATCTGTCAGTGTTAAAACCTTTTAACCAAAGCCATATAAACAAAATCAGAGAACGCTTACTCATGCATAAATTTCACAAGCATATAATTAGTATGCTGGATATTTGTGACTATTAATTTGAGGAGGCTTGAGTGCTGCCATTCAAGTTGATTGCTATGCTGACTTTATAGTTTTCTATTGTATTTCTATTTATACTTTTATCTTGTTTTCTCCCTTCCACTTTTCTTGGATTAAATTTATAATTTTTTAGCTCTTAAGGTACACTCTCAGTAGCCTAAATCACTGATTTCAAACCTTTTTTTTTTAAACTTTACTTTTTATTGTTGTTCAAGTACAGTTGTCTCCATTTTTCCCCCTCTACTCTCCCGACCCCAGCCATCTCCACTTCCCACCCTTGAACCTACCCCTCTTTGGTTTTGTCCATGTGTCCTTTATACATGTTCCTGAAAACCCTTCCCCCTCCCCACCCTCGTTATCCCCTCCCATCTCCCCTCTGGTTACTGTCAGTTTGTTCTTAATTTCAGTGTCTCTGGTTATATTTTGTTTGCTTGCTTGTTTTGTTGATTAGGTTCCACTTCTAGGTGAGATCATATAGTATTTGTCTTTCACCACCTGGCTTATTTCACTTAGCATAATGCTGCAGTTCCATCCACGTTGTCTCAAAGAGCAGGAGCTCCTTCTTTCTTTCTGCTGTGTAGTATTCCATTGTGTAAATGTACCATAGTTTTTGATCCATTCATTTAATGATGGGCACTTAGGTTGCTTCCAGCACTTGGCTATTGTAAATTGCATTGCTATGAACATTGGGGTGCATACAAACCTCTCTTCTAATAAAAGTATCAAAGCACAAATTTTCCTCAAAATACTGCTTTTGCTGCAACCTATAAATTTTTGAATAGTTTATTAGTATTCTATTTTTTCCATTACCACTTATCCCCTCTAAACCCTCTTCCACCTACATCCATGCCCCTCCCCTGATAATCACTACACTGTTGTCCATGTCCATGAGTCCTTTTTCCTTCTTGCTCAATCCTTCCACTCCCCAAACCCCTCCCTAGAGCTGTCATCTGGTCTCTATTGATGAGTCTTTCTCTATTTTGCTTGTTAGTTCAGTTTGTTCATTAGATTCCACGTATGAGTGAAATCATATGGTGCTTGTCTTTCTCTGACTGACTTATTTCACTTAGCATAATATTCTCCAGGTCCATCCATGCTGTCGTAAAGGGTAAAATTTTCTTCTTTTTTACAGCCAAGTAGTATTCCATTGTGTAAATGTACAATAGCTATTTTATCCACTCATCTACTGATGGACACTTGGGCTGCTTCCAAATCTTGCTATTATAAATAATGCTACAAATTTTAATAGGTTTTTAAAATTTTTAATTATGTTTCAAATATTTGCTAACTTCCATTACAATTTTGCCTTTGACTCATGAGTTGTTTAGAAGTATTATATAAAGTTTCCAACTATTTGGGGTTTTCCAGATTTTTTTTATTTATTTCTAATTTAACTTTATGTTCTCAGAGAACATTCTCTGAGTGATCTTCATTCTTTTAAATTATTGAGGCTTTTATGGCTAAGCATATGGTCTATCTTGGTTAATGTTCCATGTACAATTGAAAGTGATGTGTACTCTGAAGTTGCTGGGTGTAGTGTTCTATAAATGTTAATTAGGTTAAATTGGTTGATAATGTAATTCAAGTAGTCCACCTACTTCCTGATTGTGTCTACTTGTTCTATTACCAATAGAGGAGTTTTGAAATTACCAGCTTTAATTGTGGACTTATCTACTCCTTTCAAGATTATCTGGGTTTTCTTCATGTGTTCTAAAGTTTTTATATTTTGTGTATATACATTTAGGCTTATAATGGTTCTTGTTCCATTTACTCTATTATCATTGGGAAACGCCACCTTAATCTTTGGTAATATTTCCTGTACCAAAGTCACCTTTGTCTGATATTTATATAGGGACTTCAGTTTTCTTATTATTAGAGTTTGCACAGTATATTCTCCCTCATCCCTTTCCTTTTAAATCATCTGTGTCTTTATAATTAAAATGTGTTTCTTGCAGAGCAAACTTAATTGGAAATAGCTTTGTTTTATCCATTCTGAAGATTACTGGCTTATAATGGGCATGTTTAATTCATTTATATTTAATACAATTATTGATGTAGTTCCATTAACTGTACCTTGCAATCAGTATTCTATTTATCTCTTAGGGATTTTCTTTCCTATTCTTTTCATTTCTTTTCTTTTTCTTCCATCATTAAGATTGGGTATTTTTGGTTTTAAATGATATCTCTTCTCCTGGATTAACTTTCAATTCTTTTTTATAGGGTGTTCTATTGGGTAAATATGCATCTTTAACTTATCAGTGTTTCAATCTTATCATTTTTGCAATTATTATCATAAAATTTACTTCTACCTAAACTATAAACCCCATACATATTTTTATTATTTTGCTTCAAATATATAATGATTTTTCAAAGTAATTTAAAAAATAAAAAATACAATGAAATTTATTACATTTTCTAGCATGATTATCATTTGTACAGATCTCATTTTGTGTAAATCTGTCTATTTTAGCCTTATTTCTTTTTCTTTTTTTATTTTATTTTTGTTAAATTTTTATTGTTATTCAATTACAGTTGTATGCCTTTTCTCCCCATCCCTCCACCCCACCCCAGCTGAACCCACCTCCCTCCCCACCTCCACCCTCCCCCTTGATTTTGTCCATGTGTCCTTTATACTAGTTCCTGTAATCCCCTCTTCCCACTGTCCCCACCCCACTCCCCCCTGGCTATTGTTAAATTGTTCTTAACTTCAATGTCTCTGGTTATATTTTGTTTGCTTTTTTCTTCTATTGCTTATGTTCCAGTTAAAGGTGAGATCATATGGTATTTGTCCCTCACCGCCTGGCTTATTTCACTTAGCATAATGCTCTCCAGTTCCATCCATGCTGTTGCAAAGGGTATAAGCTCCCTGAAACACCAATCCAAAAGAACCTGTCCACCCCAATGTTCATAGCAGCACAATTTACAATAGCCAAGTACTGGAAGCAACCTAAGTGCCCATCAGCAAACAAGTGGATCCAAAAACTATGGTATATATACACAATGGAATTCTATGCAGCAGAGAGAAAGAAGGAGCCTTATTTCTTTTTCAATACCTGAATTCTCCATAGAATTTCCTGAGTTCTTAATATGGCCACTCCATTCTGACTGACCACATACCCAAGGGTCTCTCAGCCTTTTTCCGGTTCTGGTAATGTTTTGGGTTTGAAAGTCCCTCGTGATTATTTTCCCCATTTTTATTCTCTGCATGGCCCCGTGGAATCTTACCCTACACATATGCATTTTAGTGCTCAAATGCTCAAGGAGGAACCTATGCAGATTTCTGGAGTTCGTTTTTCTGAATAGTTTAAACAAATACTGAAGCCAAATTGCTCCCAAAGTGAATTCTAAACATCTTAGATTTATTTAAATCTAATTAATCCCCACCTAATATACATGTTACTTTTCTTTGTCATTTTTTAATCTAATGTTTATAACATCAGAAAAAAAGCACAGCTTTGAATTAGGAGAACATGGCAGTAATTCAGGTGATAAACAGCAATGTCTTAGAGCAGTGGTGACAGCAAGGACAGTGGTGGAGAGGAGAAGTGGTTTCATTTGGGGTGTTATGGTGAAGGCATCGTATAGTGAATTTGTTTCTGGACTACGTTCGGATTATTATAGGAGGCGGGGAGACAAGGCTGACTCCAACCTTCAGAAATGATTAGCTGGTAGATTTACATTGTCATCCACTAAGGGAAAGCAGCACGGGAGGAGCCACTTTGGCCTGAAGAAACCATGAGTTTAATTCTGGAGAATCTAAGTTTAATAAATCAATTAAACATGTAAGTGGAAATATCTAAAATTAGATATGTGAAGCTAGAATTCTGGAGAAAAGGTCAGCACAGGAAATAAAAATTTGAGAGCTGTTAACGTGTGCATAGAATTTAAGGACATGAAACAGGATACAATCCACTGGTATAGTTTATGTAGATAGACCAGAAAGTGGTCTGAGGGGGAATCGTCAGCGATGGCAATATTTAGGGAGTGGAGGGAAAAGCAGATCTAGCAAAGGAGACAGAGTAGCCAGTTACATAAGAGGAAAAGTGAGAGAGCAGCATCCTGTAAGACATCTGAGGAAAGTGTTTCAAAAGAATCGAATGGGTCAAATACCATCAATAGCTTAAGTACTTTCAGGTGAGGTGGCCATCGGATCTGTTACTTTTAGAGTTTATAGATGATAAATGAAAAGGTACATTTCCGTGGAGCAAAGTGACAAAAGTGTAACTGGAATTGATTTAAGAGGAAATGCAAATGGAAGATGTGGAATCGGCTAACAATGACAACCCTTCTGAGGAGTTTTTCTATGAAGAGGAGCAAGAAGTAGATTGGAAGCTGTGTAGATTGGGAAAAATCCCAGTCAAAAACCGTGTCCTGTAATAATAAGTGGCAAGAAATGGAATCCAGAGGAAAGGTGGAGGGAAAGAATTTAGGTAGTATTTTAATCATTCAATAGGAAAGAAGGAAATGGAAATGCTGATACATTAAGTCGGTGAATTTGATGCTGAAGTGGACATTTTGTTATAATCAGTACTATTTTGCAATGCTAGGAGGGAAGAAGAGATAACTTGATTACTGGTTTCCAGAAGTACCAGATAAAGAAAGGAGATTCCTGCTAAATGCATGATCTGCAAAGGTCCAAAGCATAAAATATTACCACCTACTCACTTCTGCAAACACATACCTTAACTTAAAGACAACATTGACTTTTTGTAGGAATTCTTAAATTTCCTTATGGTCTGAAATTACTGTCAAGTAACTTTGAAATCAAAATTTTAAAAATTGAAATGAAAATATCTTTTTAAGATATTCATATGAGCAACAACTTTTCTATCCCATGCAAAATGTAGTCAATGTAACCTAAGATGCTTTAAAAACAATGACTAATCAGAATATTGAGTAATCACGTAGTGGAATGCTACATGATTGCAAATATTTATAAAGTTTTGAGAGAGGTAGGAAGGTGCTTTATCCCTGAATGGGTTGATATAGAATAAAACGGGGATAAGGAACTCTCCAACTACCTCTCCATATAATTTCTGAAGGCAAATTCAACAACTGAAAGAAAAGGGAGGAGAACACAGATGTGCCCTGTCAGTAATGAAACTGAAACAGATGAGGCCCAGGGAGAACTACATGAAACGAAGGCTGTCTCCTGGATCCTCTCTCTAAGGGTAGGAGAGTTAACACGAAGATTTGAGTCAAGATGGAAATGATGAACAATCGTAATTACGTATGCACTGGATAGATTGTCTTTACTTTGATTCTGTTTAAAGGGAATGAATAATGATTTACAATATATTCACAGTGTGGATTTTTGCTTCTAGCTTATAATTCCCAAAGGAATTCACTGATGATTACACTACAGCCTGCAAAGCTATCAGTTCTCTACTTGCTAGTTTCACTGGGATTTTGTTTTTATGCTTTCTTGTTTGTTTGTTTTAACAAAATAAAACTGTACCTTTCCAAGGTTTTTATTTTTTTCATCATATATATCTGTAAGACATTCACTTCAGCATTTCCATTTGTGAAATAATTGTTTTATGTGTGTGGTAATCTACTCAAAGGTAAATAAAATTAAACATAGAGAATGCATTTTTATGAAAGCATATGTTCAGGGACTGGGAAATTAACAAACTCCCTGAAGTAAACAAAACCTCTAGGATAACATGGAATGGGTGGGTCTCCTATCACACCCAATGCAACAGGGGATTACAGAATTTTGACCAGACACCAGTTGTAAAGAATAGTTATTTTCTAAAAATCATTCTCCATAAATCAGGCATACTTAAAACAAAAAGGTTTTCCCTTGTCTAACCACGATTTTAAAATAATTATCTACATATGCAAAGAGAACAAGATTTGAACTATCCAGATAACTCTAGCTAGTAATAAATTTGCAGAAACACCTGTATCTGGATAATTGCTTCCATTCTCCACTGCTTTTACATGATTGGAAATGAGATTTTTAAAATTACATTGCAAAACAGTGTGAAATAAATGATCAGGGCAACATCAGCAATAACCTAAGTCTTGATTACGAGGCCACTATGCAGTCTCACATTGTTGTCCCCATGATCCTTTCATCTAGTTTTCTAATCTTGTAAGACAATTAGAAATATATTTCTTACCTATCTTCCAAATATTCTTTGTACCTTTCAACAAAGATTTCCTAAAACAACAGTTAACAACCACTGTTGAAAAAACAAAGTCTGTTCATAATAAACTTTGTCTACACTTATCATCAGATTAATTTTTTTCCCACTGTTACTGGGAAAACAGTGACTGTACTTTTTCTAATAATTAGACTTCTATGGGGTTTGGTCCCAATGTGTATCTCCAAATGTACTCCTTTTTATTTCCCAGAATTAGTGATATTTACAATTAGATCTGTTATCTTGGTCATAGGATTGTCTAAATCTTTCCCTTAATCTACTAGAGGATATATTCATATTCACGTTTATATGATTCTATGATTTCTTTAAAAATTAGGACATTGGTAGAATAGTTCTGGTATAAAATCACAATTTCTTCCAGGAAGTGTAAATATTTCCCAACTGAAACTCTGACATCTCAAGGATATTGATATTGACTGACATAGAATTTTAAATGTTTAAAATTGACTTTGTAATTTTATTTCTTTGACTCAGTAGCATTATTTCTATGTAATTCTCTTAAATATCTACCCTGAAGGGCTTATTTTGCTTAGGATCCAGGCTTTTGATTTTTTTCAAGATCAAATACAAGGCCATGCCTTTCAAAACTGTGAAGACCAAAGGGAAAAGAGAAACAACACAAAAGAAACCCCAAATGGTGCAGTGAATTCTGTAAATTTACGCCTTAACGCCAAACCACGCAAACTGGCTTTTTGTTGATGACTATGTTAGTGGGGAAATTTCCAAAAAATGAGGAAAGTAAACAAATATTGAAAATTTTTCTGAGACACAAACAAAAATAACTCATTTTTCTTTGCACATTTTTCAGTATCTGGTTACCTCCACAATATGTACCAGACCACTAAATACACACTCTTTTGAACATTTAGTTCTTAAAAAAGAAACCCACTTATTGGAAAAGTAGATGTTAAAAGACTTTTGCATACTGAATTACTCTCCTTATTTTCTCCATAAAAGAATAAGCTATTTCATCTTGATGGACCTGCAGAGGCTTGTGAGTCCCATTAATGCTGATAATAAACACAGAAAATACAAAATAAAGCTGCCCAGATTAACTTAGTTCAGTCAGATGCTTGATAATCACTGAGGCCACAGTCATTTTCTGAGGAAGCCCCCTAAATCAGAAAATACTAGATTTGGTATTGTTAAAAAATTATTCTGATACTTAGTAAAATGGGAACAAAGACTTTATTCATAACTGCTGAAATCAATGTCAAGACTATCATAATAGGGAGGAGAGATATGGATGGTTCTGTTCCACATACAGAAAAGATAACCGAGGACGTACAGCCACAGAACTAAGTAAATGAGTCAGTAGGTGGAAAATTATTGAGAGGGGACATTAATGGTAGGGAATTCTTGCTAAACTGACAGTAGGATTTCCATTAAAGGCAGGTCAGGGAATTACACATCAAAAGTGGAGGGTGAGGAACTTGATCAGAAACTATGCATCATCGGATGTCAAGAGTATGGGGATTCCTGTTAAACTTAGAATTTTTGCTAAAACTGGGCTAGGCGGGCCTGGCAGAACAGGATGGACATGGAAGGCCAAAGTTGAAAAGAGGACTCAGAGGAATCTCAAGTTTTGTCAGGAGGCTCTTTGTCAGTAGCATGATTTGGAAACGCAAATTCACAGTAGCTCACACAAGTATAGATTCATTTTTCTTTAATCACAGCACAAGGCTAAGATAAAGCTCCATGACTTCCAGAAAAGAAGCTCATCATAACTTGCTAGAGCATGTCCTTAAAACATGGCTTACAATTCATGATCAAAAATGGCCAACTGAAAATAAAAGTCATCTGCTCATCCTCCCACCCAGCATATACAGAACATGCCAAAGACTTGTGTGGCTCATCTTGCTCCAAGTGTTGCTAGTTTGGATGGCTCTAATATTGCTGGACTATTCAATGTGGCCTCACATACTCATCTGCAGGGGGAGGGAGGATGGAAAGTAGGCCTTGATATTAATTTTTCAGTGGGGAACTTTGTTCTTCTTCAGGGGCCTCTTTCCTCCTTTATTATCTCTTATCCCCAGGGTTTTTCTCTCTTTATAGCTTTCTGGGAAGATCCAGGACTTCTTTGAATAAAAGCTGGTCTCCAGAAAATAAAAGTGGAGACTATAAGATCTCTTAACACGGCAGCCAAAAGATGTACTATGTTACATCTATCACATTGTTCTTGTCAAGTGAAGTCAAGGTAAGCCCAGACTCAAGAGAAGAGGAAATGAATCCTCTGCTATGCGGGAGAAATATTATGCATAAACAGGAATGAAAAGAATTGCTGGCAGCCGTCTTTGCAGACAACCCACTGCAGTTCAGCCTCAGGCCTTCGTGCTCACTCAAGCTGTCCTGTACTTCGCCACTTTTGACTAAAAGCAAACTTTGGGGGCTTCTTTATCATCTCTTATACACTTTGACCAAACCCGGAACCTCTTCATACACTTCACATTTAGCTAACATAGTACCTTTGGAGTGTTTTTGTTCCTCCAAATATGTATTTATTATTAAAACAAGTTCGAAACATGTATATATGATTAATTAATGTTTTAACATCAAACTCCAGTATACGAATTCTTATTAACATCAGGCACCATGACAAAACGTGACGGAGATGGAATAAGTAGTGAGGTATTTGTAAGTACAGAGTGTTTCCCCAAATTATTTGCATCCCGTTACAGAAGTTTAGAATTATATCCTCCTTAGAGAAATAAAATTACTCAAACTGATGAGAATTTCAAGCCCTCATCCAGAAGAAACATTTTGAATTATGTTCTGTTCGGAGCGTGTATTCAATATTAGGCCAGATCCTCGGGATTAGTGTCAGAAAAGGACATTGGTAGCGGTAAGGTACTCACTGAAGTAATCTTGCAAATATGTGTTACGGGGAAAATTGACATAGCATAAATCAGCCACCTTATTTATAGATGTGTGTGAACAGCAATATTTTGTATTGTTTCAGACTCAAATTAAACAGAAGCAGTGGTAAAATTTTCAAAGAGATACACTTTTTCTTAAATTAAGAAACAATGTTTGGACCAATAGAACCACAAAAAAAATGGTTGTACTTCAGTCACACGAGATACATACCTAATTCAATACATGATGAAGAGTAAGTACTTACTATAATTTTTAAAATGAAATACTGAATCGCCATGTAAGGGGTAAGGCAGAGAAATAATTCCCCCGTGAGCAATAGGAAGGAGCAAGAAGAACCTTTGAAGTCCTTTGTAACTCTGCAAACATAGAGGAGGCAGACTCCCTTTGAATCTTATCTAGAAAGGTTCAGCAATGAAAGAAACAACAATAATGTTATAAATCTGCCCAATATTATGCCAGCCTGGACCACTGAGGAAATTATTAGCACAGTTCCAGTGCAACAGCCATGAAAAGACTTATTGGCGTAGTGATGGCATTTTATCTTACTGCCTATCACCTTAGTTCTTCTCATGATTTTTTCCTTAGATGTGTTTATAAAAATGTGCATGTCCTTTTACATTTTACTCAATTTCCATGCTTATTAGAACTTATGTGTTATAGGCCAATGACAATATCTACTTAATTTCCTTTGTATTAAACTCAAGTAGGCATCAAATAAATGCTAATTCAAGATTGCTTTCAAGATGATTTATCTCCAGTGATGATTTGATTTTTTCATAATATCATACATTAAGCCAATATCTCAAGCCTGGATAACAATATAATAAGAAGACACTATTATTATAAGTGTGTAAACTCATACACATTCATACACATATATATACACAATACATAATTTCAAGTGGTGTCACATAAGTAAGAGATTTTATTTTTCCTCAATCTCTACTGCATATATTTATTTAATAGTAAAATTACCCATAAGATACTTCAGGAAAAACTCGACTCCTCAAAGCTCAGAAAACTTTCAATCTGAAATAGTTTGAAACTGCAGAAGTCTGCAGGAAAATACACAACAGGCATTTCAGAAGTGCCGTCTCTACCTTTCCCTAAACGCAGTTCAACTTCATCACTGGGAAGTGATTCTTGGGAAGGGAGAACTGAGAGCCTTTACTTTTATAAGTGAGTTTTGAAATTCTCGCCCACCATATAGTTAGGTGAGGACAACACTCTTCCTCAGACGCATGAAAATAAAACCAGTTTTCAATATTTACCCACTCTGATGCTCATTGATTATGTATATTTCAAAGTTTTTTAGTTCACATGGAAGTTTCTCTCTTCTCCCCTGTGAAAGGATGGCATTTGTACATATACTTGACAGATCATTAGCAAGGCACTAGCTATGTTACTGTCTTCATAAAAGTGATATTTATTTCACCCAACAATAATTTATCATTATTGTCAACAAATTACCATTAAAATAATATCATTTTCTTAAAGTCAAAAATTTCAGAGCAGAATAAAGACACTTTTACTGACCTGTTCATTTCTATTAAAACTGACATCTTGTCATGCCTGAATCAAGTAGTCAGTTACGGACTGGAAGACTCATAAATAGGACACTGAATAATGTATAAGAAACACATGAAAAAATCAATCAATTCATTTAAACATCATTTAAAGTATAACTTTGGCTACTGTAGTCAGGAGTCAGAAAAAATAAAGGAGTTATGAAGTAACGCTCATACGGTGGTTAAGAGCCTGGACTCTGACATCCAACGAAGTAGCTCTGCCTCTTGATAATCACATAACCCTGAGCAAGTTCAAGTCTTTGAGCTGTAGTTGCTTCAAATGTCAGTATGAAAAGCACTGCTAAATTCTTGAGTAATTATGTGCATTAAATGTAATAATACATAAATTGCTAACCATAGAATCTGGCAAATAGCAAGCTCTCAATACATGGTATATACAGTGTCCGGCAGAAGTAACACCTGCTTGAGTGAGGTCGGAGGGTAATAATATGGATGTAATCATTTTTAGTTTAATTTGAACATTTCACCTAAATTGTCCTATGGTAAGCTTGAGCGTGATAGTATTATGTTACAGAATTACATGCTTATGATTCTATAATAAAAATGTTGTAATAAAAGAGGGGTATCATTTGTGCTGGATCATATATACATATACATATACACATATATGTGTATATATGATGAATAGTAATTAATCATCACTTCATGCAACAAATAAATCCTGGCAAAATCCTGTACCAAAGATTAAGTTAGGCAGCTAGGTGTAATAATAGAAGAATGAGACAAAGCCCTGGCCTTAAGATCATACAAGAATCATCAGGGACCTGCAGAGTGAAGTGGATGAGCTACTAGGTGACAACGTTATAACAGAGGTCTTCAGAATGTCACCTTACTGTTCCTGAGGAGGACAGGTAGATGAAAGATTGCTAATTTAGGCCAGTTCACCTGAGAGAGTTTTTGTTTGAGTTATCTAGATATAACATTTCTGTTTCACTTTATAGTTATAGCTAATGGCCTAATTTAATAAACTGTTTCAAAGGCACTTAGCTCCCCTCCTGAATTCCAAGCCAGAGGTCAGTTCCAAGGTCATGGTGAGAAACTACCTATGGATTTCTGCCTGAATTTGAGAACTGGCCTTCCATCTCTATAAAAAGAGTGAAGTAAGGTTTTTTTGTTCCCTTTCCAACCTACAGAGAAAATATAGTAGTAACCTCAGGAGCCAAAAGAAAAAAAATGCCCTTTTGGTCCTTTATTATGAGCAATCTTAATTTCAAATTTAAAGACAGACTGTAAGGGGAAAATTCTAGCTAAAATGACTTTAGGGGATACTGAGTAAAAACTATATTTTATACAAAATACTTAGTAATATGATACATAAATCATCACACTAAAACCCAAATTGGGAGTTGACTCAGGGGAAGTTACAAAGGTTAAAGCTTAGACAAGTAATAAGTGAGAAAATCATCCTTATTACCTTAAGGGGAGGTGTTGTATCAGGACAGAGGTTTTATACAGAAGTGATTTATTAATACTTTGAAGCAAAGATGTTCTAAAAAGCTTGTTCATAAAGATCACGCTGTAACTATTTGCATGAATGCCATGTGTGTATTTGACTCTTGGACAGAGACTTACCATCAAAAAGTATAACCCAGTATTTGCCTAAGTAATAGAGAATCAAGGAAATTTTACACATAGAAGCGCCCATTTTCACTCTGCTAAAGAATGTTATTCAATGCCTGTGTTTCAGACTCAATAAGACTGAGCCAGGCAGCTGTGTTTCATGTCAAAATAAAAAGAACCATCATCTGTCTTTGTCAGCCAACCTCAAAATTTGAAAATTATGTTTTACTTACTTGCCCCCAAAACACCATTTAGCTATTTGTCAAGCCTTGTCAAAGTTGACTCTCAATATATCTCTTGCATTGATCCCTTCTTTTCCAGTCTCTCTGCAAAAATAAGAGTGCAAATATCACGACCTTTTGCCTATTATTAGCATAGCTCCTAATTAATTTTCCTAACACCCAGGTTTCTCTTCTCCTTTTCATTCTTCTCACAAATACAAGATTATTCTGTCTAAATATTTCACCGATCACACAACTTACTTGGTTCAAAGTCTTGAAAATTTATCTCTGAGGGAAAATAGCTTAGATCCACCATATTTTATGCACAGAAGAATTAAAAATATATAAATCTCCCATCATTTAATTCAGACAAAAAATTGTTTCAAGAAACTACAGATACTGAAATATTTATTAACACAATGTTGTAAGCTGTACATATAGTATGGTAATAATTAACTCACTACGACATCACTGATTCAGAGCTAATTAATGTTACTTGCATAAAAGGACGTTGGATAGTCTTTTGATATTGGGAAAACAGATAAAGGCAGAGTCATTCAAAAAAGGTTTAAAAATAAAATTAATTGATTTGAATAGATCACTATCAAACCAAAAAAAAAAAAAAAAAGAACCTTGACTTCTCACCATAGCTCTAATGTCCAAACCACCTCCTAACTGCTACCCCTTCATTACTTTCCTCCAGCACCATGGTCCTTAGATTTTTCTTCTCCCAGATGTAAATTTTAAGGAAAATGCAGAATCTCAAACTACATAGAAAAGAAGTATATGTTCATTTCTGACTGGTTTTGTCTTCATGTTTTTCCTCTTACTCTTTACTGAAATTTCTACTACCAGTGGATTGATCATTTGCACTCTTGTGTAAAATTGAAGGAATTTTCACAATCTCCACATAAAAAGCCCTAGTCTAGGTCTTCACCTAATCCTGGTGCTCTAAGTAACATCACTCTCCTAGTAAAGGAAAAGGGAAAACCTCCAGCTGGCCAAGCTTCCTAGAGGCACAGCTAGGCATTTCCAGGGTAGAATAAACACTCTCACAAGTAGCAACCTGGGCTCACATTTGTATGGCAGCCACTTGTGAGAATTAATAAACAATCTGAACAGCCTGTGAATTTCCAAAATATCAAATCTAAAGGTCCATGCAAGGAAGACTTAAAGACTTACATGCTTTGGAATCAATCATTCATTCATTTGACAAAAATATGAGGTCTGTCCAGAAGGTATCCAGCCATGTACTATGAAAAACAGAGACATCTATGGGAGAAGATAGAAGATACAAGAAACAATGTATACAGGACAATGGCACCTCAGTCCCCTTCAAAGTAGGCACCTTGGGACCTCACACAGTTTTCCCAATCACCATCAGCTGCCCCATCGTATTTTCCTGAATCTCACTGTTGGTCTGAAATCTCTTCCCTTTCATAGGTGATTTCAGTTTTGGAAAAAGCCAGAAGTCATAGGGCACCAAATATGGGCTGCAGTGGGGCTGAGTCACCAAAAACACTGCATGAGATGTGCTGCATGAATGGGCATCTTGTCATGATGAAGCCACCAATCACCAGTTGCCCACAGCTGTGGCCTCCTCAGGAATGTTCAAGTTTAACACAAAATTTGATGCAGATTCGTTGCTCTACTTGCTTAACTTACTCAGTCATTTTGAATGTGACAGCCACACAGTACACATGCTCACTCAGTGGCATCTACCACCCCTGCCGACTAGTACAGTGAAATCGTCATTGTTCAAGCATTCCAGTCCACTCTCCTCGGCTGCCAGTGTCATGCAAACTGTTCTCACTATATTCACAGTGGCTGGGCTTTCTCCGGACAGACCTCATATATTAAACACAAAATAACCATAATAAAAATTGGAAATAATAGTGACCAAAGTAGACATGATACAATATGCCTTCAGAGGGCATAAAATTAAGGAAGGAAGTCAGACAATGAAACTAGCTTTTATTCCCACAATCCAAATAGTGTTTTGATAGAAGTACAATATGCTATGGGTCAAAGAAGGAAGAAAAGGATCAAATAGAAGAGGCACTAACCAAGCCAAAGATGGTCAAGAAAGGCATTGTGTAGGAAATACGGTGTAAGTTGAAATTTAAACTAACCCACTAAACCTTGAAGGAAGCAGAGAGAATGTCATAGAGCAGAAATAAAATAATGAAAGATGCTTACACCAATACAAATTCTACCTGTCACAAACCGACCCTTTCACTATCCTCCTGTATTTTAGAGTTTTACGATATCTGTGAAGCATTATTATGAGAAACAGAATAAGGATCAACAATTTTGTCTAAGGTACAATGGAACTTGAATTATTTAATGTAATGATATGATCCATGCTATAGTATTTAAGGCCAAACACTTAACCATTCACCAGTGTTTCAAGGAGCAATAGAGAACAAATATTTACTATCAGGGGGATAGATCATACATGTGTAAATAGGGCTGTTTTGATAAGCTATTGGTGGTCCCCCATCTGAGTGAAAGCTTTGGCTCTTTATGACTACAAATTAAATAATTTAGCCTAATGGGTCAGAAAGGCCGGGGAATGTCTCATGATCAGAAATAGTAGTGACCACCATTTGTCTGACCTTAAATATCTATGATGAGATTCCCACTGGAGTAAGCTTCTTAGTTTCTCTTCAACTAATGCCTCTACCTCCACACAAACACACATACACACACATACACATTTCTTCTCAGGGTAGAAGAAATTATTTGTGTGATAGTGAGTTAAGAGAAGTAACTGAGCATTTCGGCCTTGTCATTTCCTCTCTGTTAAAAGGGAATACACTCTGGCCTGTCCAGACCATGTGACAATCACTCTGACCTCTGAAGGATGACTGAGGTGGCATTGCTGTCTCCACAATATAGCCCAGGGCCCAGAGCAACAGGAATATGGGTAAGCACATTTTCTTGAATGTTCAAATAGGTTAAGGACAACCAAAGTAGAAGCTCCTCAGCATTTAGTCTGTGGCCTCTTATAAACCTTGCAAATGTTAGCGTAAGTTAAAAAATAAGGGATTTGTCCAAGTAGCCTGAATTCTGAAACTTTAAAACTGAAAAACACCTTAGAAAACTTCTAGAGCATTATATGCTTTCTAAATTTAGAGCTTATTACTAGCCATCCTTAGCAAAATGAATTTTTATTCATTCAAGCAACAAGTGTGTATTATAAATATTTACCATTTTTCTTATTGAATTCCTACTGTGTATTAATAGTATTTTAAGCATTGGAGATAAAACAGTGAACAGATAGAAATCTTTATATGTGTATATGTGAGCATGGGTGGGTGTGTAAACATGGTACATGAGTGATGAACGCTGAGGAAAAAGTGAAACAAGGAGGGAGGATATGAAACGTCAGAGGTGGGAGATGAAGTGAGCGATGAACCACGTAGACAAGGTTGGACTGGACATGAGAGCTCACACATAGGCTAAAATTTGAGACCGCCTTAAACTGAAGTTTTTAAAACATGTTTTAAATATTTAGAGGACAGTTTGAGTGTCATGTGGAAGAAGGGAAGAGAATGAAAATGTTCATCTCACACTGTTATTCAAGGACATTCGTACTAGCCCAAAGCCTTAGGTTCCCCAAAAGCCCAGTGGTTACTGGAATCATCCTGCCAGGAAGGCAGTTCACATAAGATGCAAGCTCACTGTGGAGACTTGTCCTTTAAAGGAGTTTTGGTAAAAACAGTTTTCTTCATCTCATTATATTACCAACCATGTTACACGGGCTTTGGTGAACAGAGGCTCCTGAGAGCTGACTGACTAGCTGATGGACTTCTCCACCTGGCTCCGGGTAAAAGTGGTGAGTCATGTTTGGTTTGAACTCCAACTGAGGAATCACAAGGAGTATCATGGATCTGGACTAGAAGTAGGATTCAGAGAAGCTTGGCCTACAAGAAAGGAAAAAAATTTATCAACTTCATAATTTAGGGCTGTTGCTATAAATGTAATTCCTACCAAGATGATCGTTTTACACAGGGTATCTCTAAATTGTTTTAAATGGCCTTTTTCTCTCTCCTACTATTTCTTTCTGCATGAAATTCTATAAAGTCCTCATTTATATTCTATGTTTTATAGACATATGCCCCTGTTTATTTACTGCCGATGCATTTATTTGCTGCTAAGTGGAAAGAATTATAATGATGATGGCTTCCAGCTTCTTTTTTTTAATATAAATATTCAGTTAGAGCTGACGAAAGGAACCTCTCATATTCTCCTACACATTTTAACACGAAAAATATGGTAGATTAGGCTCTCTTGCTATCAAATTTATCAAAATGACTGTTTTTGTAATGTCTGCCTTCATGTTCACAGCAATTTCTTGGCCTTTTTTTGTAAATTTGCCAAAATCTTAATTGCATTTGCAAAAGCAATCAAATTAATTGCTTAAAGGAATATACCAAAACCAGAGGTTTGATGAAAGAGAAACATAAAACATAATGAACTAGAGAGAAGAACAATTAAGGTTCATTTTATTTTTTGACATTTCCAATTATTACCTCATTAATATGGACAAAGGACTTTGGCTCTCTGCAGAAAAAATTTTAAAATTATCACTTTCTAAAATTAAAACTTTTAAAGTAATCCTTTATCTAGTTGATTCAAATCTCAGTACCTGAGTGTTCACACCAGAGCAATTAACAAGGTAGCTTATTCAGTTGTGGAGAGTCTAAAGAAAGTTCCAAAAAAAGTAAAATATAATAAATTAAAAATTTTAAATATTAAATAAATCTTTCTTGTTTTCTCTTTGTAAAGTTTTTGCACTTCATATCTACTTATACTATATTTCATAATATTCCCTTTGTAAAGAACATTTATTAAAAATAGATACAGCTTTACAAAAGCATGAATATTATTCTAAAAAGTCACTAAGAATCATCTTCTCTGTCTTAAAGCAATGAAACTATGTTTAATCAGAGTAGAGAGGTCCTACATAATTCTTGACAGCAGAATAACCAGTTTATAACAGAACACCAAAAAAAAGCAGAAGAGAAATGATAAATATTAAGGCTCCATGCTCCGAGTTGACAAGATATATTTGTACAAGAATAAGCATTCTTAACAGCTGCTTTAGAGACATACATGCTAATATAAAATCATATAACTTGGCCATAAAGTTGCATTCTAATTTTTGCCACCATGTGACCTAAGGGAATTTAACTCCAAATATCCTTCCAAGAGCTCAGACAAACTTAAAGCCTAATAATATCTTTAATTATTGCTAAGTCATGCCATTACCCCTCTCATAGTGTAAGCAAATCTGACTATCCCCATGGTAATCTAATGATTAGTCATTAGTCATCACTTATTTTAGAGTTGAAGGGGTGAACCCTTAAACATCTCTATATTTGTAATAATTTAACTGTAGGTTATCCCTGTGACTGAAAGCTTTTAAACCGGTCAATCAGTGAATCGTTAAGATTCCATGTGTTGAAATTGACATAAGACTCTACCTAAACTCTGCTAACGGGGATAGTCCAGGTCAAGTTTCATCAAGTTTTACCTAAGACGCAATTTATGTGTAGCCAGCTACAAAGTGGTTCCCAGTAATTCTAGCCTTCGAGAATCCATGCCCTCCCTTGATGACCCAGGGCTTATTTGTGTGATCAATAGAATACTATAGTAATAGTCATGTGGAAATTTCAAGACAGCATAAAAGACATCACCTCTAACACTAGCCTTGTGAATCACTAACGCTGGGGGAAACTTGCCACTGTTTTGTGAGGAAACCCAAGCCACCTTGTGGGAAAGACCATCTCTTAGTAAACTGAGACCTTTCACGACAGCCAATACGGACTCGCTGTCCTTGGAGGCGAATCCTTCAGCTTCAGTTAAACCTTCAAATGACTGCAAGACTGGCCACCATGTGACTGTAACTGAGGCCCCATGAGAGACTCTCAAGAAAAAACAACCCAACCAGGCCACTCATTAATTCCTTACCCACAAAACTGTGAGAGATATTACACGATTATTGTTGTTTAAAGCCATTCAGTCTTCAAATAATATGTTATGTAACAGTCGATAACCAGTAAACTCTGCCACTAAGGATGAGTCTTTGTACATTTCTTTGCTTCACGTATCCATATTGGCTTCAATCTCAGGCTTCAAACCATCTAGGATACCTGCTGGCAACTTGGGAGGGGTGATAGATGAAATTAGAGGATGCGATGAAGAAGGTTGTGAGGATCATTGTAAAAACTTTGGCTTTTGACTGTTAGTAGGATGGGAAGCCATTGAAGGGATTTGAGCCAAAGAATTATTTTATCTGGACTTCACTTTAAAGCATCATCCTAGGTTCTATGTAAAGAAGTCTATTGCAAACATCAAACATAAAGATGATAGCACTCTCTTTTTCTAGAGCTGACCCTCCCTTCTTTCCGTTAGGTGCGTCTTTTTTGCCTCTCCATGTCCTAAGCTCCCAGGGCCCTGGAGAGATTTGCAACCCAGGACCAGCAGGCAGCAGCAGCTCATTTTGGGCTCCCCTCTTGAACATGTTTCTAAGATCCCCTTTTCTCTGACTTTTCAGTGAGCTAACAGTAGCCAAGCCTTGGCTCACTTCTGTCACTACGACCTTTACTTCTCAGTGAGTCCAGGCAGCCCAGCATGGCTCACTTCTTACCGATAACATTTCTAGAGAGCCAGTGCAGTCCTGCCTAGGTTCCCTCCTGTTGCTTCTTCTACCCTAAGCCCTTTCTTTGTTTCATTGTTTCACTGTCCCCCAATTTAATAAACTTATTCTCAAAATAAAAAAAAAGAGTCAATATGATGTACAAGGCAGGAGTGATAGAGATGGTGAGAAGTGGTCAGGTCACACATTTACGACTCGCAATACCCTCGGCAAATTACTGAACTCTCTGCATAGGTAATATGCTTTCTACATGGAAACCGGAAGCAGTACTACGTTTCTCACAGCATATTACCCAGTATTATACAAAAGAAGAATGGAACACACTCAGCCAGACTTGCCCCCAGTCTCAGCTAGTCACAAACTCTTAGTGGAAGAATACATGCATAGAACAGGGACAGTAGAACTCTGAGGCTGTAAATCCTTAGATGAGGCTGACTTGAGAAATGTTTAGAAATCCTTTTTTATATGTTAATACTTTTATTAAAATTAGGAAAATAATAGAACACTGCAAAAATAGCACAAAACGAGACTTCTTAATTCTATAGAATTTCTCCACTGGAGTAACTATGAAATAAAAGAAAATTAAGTTGTTCCACCTTTATATCCCTCAAAATAATATCTTGTCAATAAATTTTAGTGAAAGCTGCTAAACCATTGAAAATCGAGGTTGTGGACCTTCACGGGTGCAGTTCAGAACACGCAGAGAATGCAGAGGTCAGCGCAGACGTGGGTAATCAGCATGCCTCCTGAATCAGAAGATCGAGGGTAGAGCCCCGAGGAGCTCCTAGTCGAAATGAGTTTTGGACCTCTCAACATGATAAATTTGGGTCTTGAACAACGAGCCAAGGGTCTCTAACTTTGTGGAGAAGAGTGTTATAAAAAATAAGATACAGCTTGACACTGACCGCTCAGTGTTTTCCAGTACACACAGTTGTAAGCAATTTTAGGTTAGTAAATATTAAGGTATTTGGGAACATCAGAAAAAAAATGAAGTGATAAATCATTTTCAAAATATTCCTAATGAGGGTCAATCCACTTATATTCTAATCCACTTGCAGTGTTTCTAATGGACTTGGTGCGTAGTGAGCAAAGTCAGCAAGGAGCTGTCATCTGAACATTTTAGCCTTTCCAAACATAAAACCAAACCCAGATGAAGATCTATGTCAAGTAATACAAAATATAATCTAAAATATACTTATTTATATAATTAAAACAAAGACAATACTTGAAAAACAGGCATAATCACTTTAAAAATAAGTTTTAAAAGCTGGATAAAGAATGAAATACAAATAATATAATACTGACTCTGAGGAAGAAATTAACATACTAAATTGCAGACAGTTATTTACTTTTATTAATGTTCAGTTTCCTGTGTTGCTTTTAACAATATGTTGTTACATTATATCCAATGTATATAATTGTAACCCATCTTTATCTTCTATAGAACAGCATTGTTTTATAGCTGTACTGCAAGGGGTGTGTGTTTGTTTAATGGTGTGTTTGCACAGCTAAATATTGTAACGGCATAGTCTTGAAATAAGAAGCGATTGTTGTCCTGAAGAATCTGACAGCAAGGCCAGGTTATGAAAGAGCCCGGCTCTCTGTGTAATGACTTCACATGACACAGTAAATAAGCAGCTGGGGACAAAATGAGCTTCTACTCGAGTATGTATGTCTTTAAACAGGCAGGAAATTTTCCCAGAAGTCATATGACCTATGAAGTGCCAGATGCTAATAAGAGCACCCTATACACTTCAGAAAACATGATCACATGGCAAACAATGCCCATCTTCTTCAACAAAAGCCAAGGTGATTTTTATTCCTTACCGCTCAGAAAGTTTTGTGTAAAATATCCCCTAGGTAAAGACTATTTGTAATAGCACACAATTAAAAGTGTTGTTCTATGTAGTATGCAGGTAAAAGTGTATGAATGAAGCTGACGGTAATGTTATTCTAAGATTTTACTAGAACACACTTTATGTATGTATAAAATATATCACTAATGAAATCTTTATATTATGGCTTTTTGTGTAATTGTGTGTAAATGAAATGTCTTCTTAGGATAGCTGTTACACCATCTACAAAATGCAGTTGTCCTGCTTTCTGTTCATCCTGAGTTAAATCCTTACATTTTCAGTAAACATTTTTACTCCACCAATGCAAACATCTGATGACTAGATAGAGTACCTTTTCAATTTACCTAGTGTGTTTCCTTAGCCTGGAGGAAAAGATGAGGCGCTTAGTCCTACCTAAGCCAGTGAGTCTGACAGAGGGAGTGGCAAAACCTCTACCTCTTTATGGCGTGGGTTCCATCTAAAGTGACTGGTGGCGGGCTGTTTATCCCCCAGACACAAGCTGTTCAACGCAGTGGTCACTTCCCACCTGCGGTCCCTGAGCATTTGAAACCTGCTAGTCCCAACTGAAATGTGTTGTAAGGGTAAAATGCACACCAGATTTCAAAGACTTAGTACAAAATATAAAGGTAAATTTTTTAGTCATAAGGTTATATTGATTATCCTCTGAAATGATAATATTTTATACATGTTGGGATGAATTCAATAGAATATAAAGTCATTTTTACCTTTTTTTTCTTTTTTTTCCTCTGTTAATGTGACTACTAGAAAATGTCAAGTCCAACACGTGGACCACTCTTGCTTCCCTTGCTGTACCGCTGTTAGAGGGCACTGCTCCAGTTTTCCCCTCACCTCTCCGGGCCAACAGCTTTTCCATGTTTTACAGTACAAAGGGCAAAGTACCTTTTAATCCGAATACCAAGTAACGACTTTTTTGTTTCTTGTCTAGCTTTCTGGGCTGGGATTAGTTTGAAGCTGAAATGAAAGGAAATCTATCTTCAGATTCGTTCCTTTAATAAGAATGAGTTAACCAATTTATTCTTCCGGAAGGATGAGGGACTGGGTTATTGCTTGTCGATGCCACCAGCTGATCTATGGAAGATCCCTGTTTCTGAATACTAGTGTGTCTTTACCAATGTGTCTTCCTGCTTAATATAGTGACAAAGTTAATTTCCACCTTACAAAGCCTCCAAGAACCTCTGTTCTTCTTTTCTGTCTTCCATTGTTTAGAGCACCCACAACCCATTTGAGCAACACCCTTCTCCACGCCCAGCCTTTAACAGAAATTGCAGAGTCCTGCCGTTTGTCAGCACCGACATTTCCCTCGAACTTAAAGGACCCTGAGCTCAGCACCACTTCTGCATGCTTTAGGCGCATACATCCATTTCTCAGAGGACCCGTGGGGACCGCAGAGGGCCAAATTCCACCTTTAGTGCTGAACTAAAGCAAATGTCTTCATTGTAACTCACTTTGTAATTCCGAAGTCCTAGAATTAATACTTCAATATTTATATCAAAAAAGAATAGCAGAAATGTATGCTTTCTACTTTGTATTTACTCACTTTTATGAGAATTAATTTGCATACATTTGACATGTATTTTTCTTTTCAGTTTTTTAAAATCATATTTTTCACCTACATATTGAGCACATGGCATCTAATTTCATACAGGAAGTTGGCTTTTTTTCTATTCTCATTTTACCATGTACTCCCTAGAGTTGTCATGTCAGCAATTCCTGACAGAAAAAGAAACAAATATTCCTACCACTCTGTGGTAACGAAGCAAAGGCAATACTTCCACTCTAGGTTCATGGAACCTCTAAAAAGCAAGGCACAAAGAATTATAGGAAATGCTGACTGTGTCAGTGGAGAAGTGCTCTAGCTCTTCCACGTCTGACCATAAAGTACTGCGGCATTTTATCAAAATATCTTATAAGACTATAATGAGAAGTACACAAAATTATCTTTCATAAAAGGAGATATAAAAGGCAAAAATAAAAATGTTTCACAAGTTTATTCATTTTCTTTGTCTCCTTTTAATAAAGAATAAGCCATTTGTAGAAAAATGAGCAAGACTGCAATAAACAGCCTGAAAATTCACAATACAGCAATGAGCAAATCCTCAAAAGTATAAAAGGCAGAAAGAACTTTACAAACCTCAATGGATTTACTGTAAGAACACCAGACAGAAACTGAGGAGATTTAAGTCACTTGAAGTAATGGAACGGAAATGGGATGTTTTTAAGCCACAGAGAATCAAACTTAAAGATGAAATATTAAATAGCATGAGAATATCTAGTTATTTTTATAACTATTTTATTTATTTATTTGAAGCACAGTAAAACAAATGGTACGCTTTGGAAATTCAGTGGCACAAAGTACACTGCCATAACTTGAGGGACATTATAGTTTTAAAAAAAGGAAATAAAACGGAAAAACAATTCCATTCCAAAACACTGCATTACATAATTTTACCTGCCCAAACATACCATTTACAAATATTAGGTCAATAAACTGCCAACATCCATATAATGGTAGCTTTGTTACTAAAATGCAAAAATTTGAAAGATAGTATCTAAAAAAGAAAAGACAAAAACAAACTGGAATAAAAGCCTAGATATCACATCTAAAATCGAGGATTTTTGTTTGGACCTTCATACTGTTCTCTCCCTCTACCATTTCCTGCTAGAGAATATTTAAAGATGACAAAAGGGGGCAACTATATAATTAATATTATTAAACACTGAGTGAGCTGTCTTTTGTTTCATAGTTTTATAAAGACTAAAGGGCTAAATAACTAAAGCATTGGTGTCATATGCACCAGATATTTTTAGAAAACCCTATATAATGAAATAATTACAAGCACACTCATCATAGCTGATACTTACAGTCTGTATGATGTGTTACTGTCTTCTAATGCAATGTCTGAGTTATACCTCAGCAACTAAGACACCTTTCTCATTTTGCAGATAAGGAACTTTAGACATAAAGAGTTTAAATGACTTGCCCAAGGCCACCCAACTAATAAGTGGCAAATCAGGATTTAAATTTGGGAAGTCATGCTCCAAAACTTAAGCTTTTTAGCACCATAATGTACTTATGAATTAGAATCGGTATTTTATTTTTACATCTTATGCCTTATATAACTTAAAACATACTTTAAAAGATAAAGTATCAAGAAAATGATCTCTAGATTATTAGACTCAGTATTTTAGAGGAAGCCTCATTCTTCAAAACTACCTGCTATAACCATAGATTTTACATATTAGTACAGTTGCCCAGGAAAGTTAACAACTTAGATCAAAGGTCATTTTTATTTTGCCAGTTTGGGCCAAAGTTCACATGAGATTCTTTCATCCTTGACAGAATCTTAAATTACGCATTAAAACTCAATAAAGTTCTAATGGCAAGACATAGACATCAATCAGATAATGAATTAACACTCTTTTTTATTTATTTTTTCACTTTTTCTGAAGTGGGCCTGTTTGCACATAATGAATTAATCATAATTATTGGTTTCTCTGTATCTATGTTATTGGTGTATTGATGCGGCAGGCAGAATTCTAAGATGTCCTGCCCTTTGGTATATGCACCTTGCCTAATCTGTCAGACAATGTCATGGAATTTTACTTCTGTGAGTACGTTATGTGGTTTGGCACAATTAGCCTTGAGATAGGGAGATTATCCAAGTGGGCCTAAACTAATTATATGGACCTCTTAAAAATCAAGAGTCTTTTCCAGCTGCTTGCAGAAGAGGAAGGGATTCAAAGGCTGACAACCACTCAACAGCGTGCCTTTGACGGAGTGAAGGGTCACGGAATGTAGGGAGCATCTAAGAATGGAGAGGGCCCTCCACGGACAGCCAGCAGTCCTGCAGCCACACAGAGCTGAATTCTACCAACAGCAAGCAGGACATTAAAAGCACAGTTTTCCCCCAAAGCCTATACACAAGAACTCAGCCTAGAAAACACCGTGATTTCAGCCTAGTGCTACCCTGGAGATACCCTAGAGAATCCAGCCACACTGGGACAAACTCCAAAACTAAATCACGGTTAGTGATCAAATAGTTGTTTTTATAAGATACTAAGTTTGCTGCAATTTATTAAACAGCAAGAAAAAACTAATAAAATGTAGTTATTTTTGTATATATTAATATGTAACATTATCTATATATGAATATATAGTATTATATATTTATATTAATACAACAAACATCTATGAACTCACTACCCAAGCAAAAAACCAGATGGCTAAATATAAATAATCCTACCCATAGTCTCTCTTCTTTGCTTACACACTGCCTCCTCTCCAATATCCCAATTTTTTATTAGTCCCTGCTTATTATTTTTATCAGATGTACATGTATGTCTAAATAAAATATTGCTGAATAAATTGTTTAGTTTGGGATTATTTTAAACTTTACAAAGTGGGAATTATTATGGTTGAAATATTCCAAGACTTCTTATTTTCACAAAAATCACATTGTTAAAATTCATTCATGTGACTTTATATAATCATATGTTATTCAATTTCATAACTATATTATATCCTGCCTACTGCTCGATATGGACATTCGATGTTTTTTACAGTATTAAAAGACTATTGCTTAGACAGGACCGTGCACCTCTCCATGTATATATATACAAAGTTCATCTTGGATGTGCCTAGAGAAAGAAGTGCTAGATTGTAGGAAATATAATGGTCGATTAAGACACTGAGGAACTGGTAGAGCAATGGATAAGGAATTCTTTGTTCCACATTCTCTCCAACATTTAGTATTGTCAGACTTGTTATTTTTTGCCAATAGAATGTCATCTCTTTGTTGTCTCTTTGTATTTTCATGATCACTAATGAGGTTTGAGTCTTTTATGATTTGGGACCAAATAGGTTTTCTCTTCTGTGAAATACCTTTCCATGTATTTATCCACTTTTCTTTTGGATTGTTGATTTCCCTTATTGAGTTTTAAATTTCTTACATAGTCTCTATAATAATTTACCATTAGTTATATGTTACAAATATATTCCCCAATTTGTGGCTTTTTGCTTTCTATAAACAAAAATTCTTATTTTTAAAATAGTCAAATGTTTTTATTATAAATAATGCTGCAGTGAATATGGGGTACATATATTCTTTAGAATTAGTGTTCCTGATTTATTTGGATATATTTCCAGAAGTGGAATTGCTAGATTATAAGCTAGTTCCCCTTTTTAATGTTTTTGAGGAAGCTCCATACTGTTTCCCACAGTGGCTGCACCAGTCTGCATTCCTACCATCAGTGCACAAGGGCTCCCCTTTCTCCACATCCTCACCAGCACTTGTTTGTTGATTTATTGATGACAGCCATTCTGACATGTATGAGGTGGTATCTCACTGTGGTTTTGATTTGCATCTCTCTGTTGATTACTGATGTATGTCCTCATTTTGGAGAAGTGTATTCAGGTCATTTGCCCATTTTTTTAAATTTAAATTGTTTAGTTTTTTGGTGTTGAGTTTTCTAAGTTCTTTATACATTTTGGGTATTAAGCTCTTATCAGATGTATTCTCAAATATGTTCTCCCATTGCTCGGCTTGTCTTTTCATTTTGTTGATGGTTTCTTTCCTGTTCAAAGACTTCTATGTTCATTGCAGTGTTATTTACAATAGCCAAGATTTTGGAGCAGCCCAAGTGCTTATCAGTAGATGAGTGGATAAAAATACTGTGGTATATTTATGCAATGGAATACTCAGCTATAAAAAAGGAGGAGCTCTTACCTTTTGCAACAGCATGGGTGGACCTGGAGAGCACTATGCTAAGTGAAGTAAGCCAGTCAGAGAAAGATAAGTATCATATGATTTCACTTACACATGGAGTCTAACAAACAAAACAAAGTAGAGACAGACTCATGGATACAGAGAAGAGACTGATAGCTGTTAGAAGGGAGGGAGTTGGAAGCTGGGTGAGGAGGGTAAAGGGGTTAAGCAAAGAAAAAAAGAAAGAGTTATAGACCTGGACAACAGTATGGTGATTGCCAGAGAGAAAGGGGGTAGTAGGAGGTAGAAGAGGATAAAGGGGGGATAAATGGTGATGGAAGGAGACTTGACTTGGGGTAGTAAACATACAATGCAATGTACAGATGATGTACTGTAGAACTGTATAGCCAAAACTCATATAATTTTATTAACTACTGTCACTCCAATAAATTCAATTAAAAATAAATTAATTAAAATACTCAGATGTTTCAATATTACAGAATTTTTTTCTTATTTGTATGTTAGGAATTCTTCTTGACCCAAGATCACAAAGTTACTCACCTTTATATTCTTTTAAAATTTTAAAGTTTTGCTTTTGATATTTTAAGGCTTTAATCTGGGGTTGGGACAGAGTTGGCAGAGTTGGAATCTGGGTCACCTGCTTATGCCTCTGATTTGTACCATCTGGCCCTATTAATGCTTTATATTGGAAGACCACTTTCATGTTACAATGATTTCTCCTGGGCCTGCTGGTCACATGACTTGTGACATCTCACAAAACCTAGATCATGATTAGCAGTTTGGCCTTATGGCTCCCTTGTGCCCCACGGTCAGGCACCCCATCTCTAACATCCCCAGTATTAGTTTGCCAAATACACCTCTACTCTATTTGTCTATCTGCTACTTAGTTTCAAAAGACACAGTCAAGGAACTAAAGGCCAAATAAGTGAAAAAGACTCTGAACCCTTAATGACTGCAAAGAAAGCTGTCTACTGGACAATGCATTGAACTTTTAAATGAGAGGTATATAAACTTATATTGGTTTTAAGTTGCAGAATTTAGTTTACTCAGTATAGAAGGTTTTCTGCAAAAGGTGGAGTTTTTATTCCAGTAAAAACAAGTTTTCATAGCATGTGGCTAAATACCAACTAGTAGAATTACAGGATTGTATGTTAAGTATATAATTAACTTTTAGAGCTGTCAAACTATTTTCCAAAGTGGCTAAATCATTTTGCATTTTCATTACTAGTTGGTCTGCATCCAGGCCAGAATTTAGTGCATGTGTATATATGATAGCATGTGCCAAAAAGAGGGAGTTCTGCGATTTTGCCACTTGAGTCTTTCTCAGTGAAACCAGGAAACTAAATTATATAGTACCACTGTCAGAGAAATGCTATTCATAGCAAATTGCAAAAATGACCATAAGCCCTTATCCTTTTATGTATTCATGCCCTTTTGCAAAACAATTTTGCCATTATTTCTCTACTCCTTATATTTGGGCTAGCCTTATCACTTGCTTTGATCAATCAAATGTATTATAGCAGAAGTAAAAAGCCAGTTTTGAGCCTGGCCCTCAAAATATTTTGCATGCTTCCACTCTGGCTCTTGGTCCCTGTGACTAGTACATGAAGAAGTCTAGAAGGATATGCAAATACACAGAGCACCCTCAAATCACCCTAACCGAAGCCATATTATACTGGCCAGCCTGCGGGCAGTCTGGCAGCTGATCACAGATGTGGGAATGCACCCAGTCAAAACTGAAAGAACTACCTAGCTCAGCCCATACAAAATTGCCAAACCACAGAATCATGATTAAATAAATAGGTATTTTAAGTCACTGAGTTTTGACATGATTCATTATGTAGCAATAGCTAATCGAGGTGCTGTTTCATCCCTAACCTGTTTTTATAATCCAAAATAAAATGCATGCTGCTATTATTAAACAAAATTAATGTTCTTACTGGCTCTTATTTATGGAACTATTCAAATCTGAAACACAAAAGGGTTTTCTTTAAAAATAAAAAGGTACTTCACAAAGTATGCAGTGTGGTTTCTATAAACAAGTTATACTCTTGGTTCTGCCAATTATACACTATATAATTTTAGAAAAATTATTTAACTTCTGTTTGCCTAAGATTCTTCATAAATAAAGTAAGGATATTGGAAAAAGCACATTATAGGGAAGGAAGTATATATACAAGGTCTGTCCGGAAAAAGGCCAGCCTTTGATAATATAAGAACTATTTGTGTGATATCGATATAACCTGGCAGACAAGGAGGAAGGACTGGAACCTGCATGCATAAACAATGACAACTTCACTGTACTGGTCAGTGGGTGCAGAAGACGCCATTGAGGGAGCATGTGTACTGTGTGGCTGTCGCATTGAAAATGCCTGAGAGTAGGGCAATGAATCAGCATCAAATTTTGCATTAAGCTTGAACATTCCTCCAAGGAAATTATTCAGATAATTCAGGAGGCCGCAGCCATGTGAAACTGTTTACTTGCAGCTTCATCACCGCAACAAGCCCGCTCATGCATCATATCTCCTGCAGAGTTTTTTGGTGAAACATCAAATCACCTGGGTAACTCAGCTCCACTACATCCCATATTTGACACCCTGTGACTTCTGGCTTTTCCCCAAACTAAAATCACCTTTGAAAGGGCAGAGATTTCAGACTGTTGATAAGATTCAGGAAAATATGATAGGGCAGCTGACAGCAAGTGGGAAAACTGTGTGAGGTCCCAAGGTGCCTACTTTGAAGGGGACTGAGGCATCATTTTCCTATGTAAGATGATTCTTGTATCTTATATTTTGTTCAATAATGTCTCTCTTTTTCATAATATATGACTGGATATCTTCTGGACAGATGTCACATATTCATATATATGAATACACATTATATTCATGTACATATATATTATACACACAAACATACAAATACACCCATATGCACATTTGTATGTTTTTATGTGTGTATGTATATACTCTCACATATATGCATTTTTGAAAGACCACTAAAGAACAAGCTGTAAATGGAGTGGAGTCGGAAAAGGTGTTAGTACCCTCAAGATATATAAATCAGGGATTCCTATTTCTGAACCATCTTGTGAAGCCCCAAATACATGTGAGTTTATAATTACTAGAGAAAGGCAAAGAAATAGGGCAGTAAATATGTGTAACATATGTTCCAATACAACCATCTCTGTGAGTGATAAGAAAAGCCTACTGGTCAGTCTGTGGTTAATACACAAGTGAAAGATATAAGTAGAACTTCATGTACAGCACAGTGAGAACAAACCACAAGTACTCAGTAAATGAATCATTATAGAGCTTAAGAGGTGGCAGAAACTTTAAAAATCAAGTTTAACTTTCAGAGGGTTTTAGGCTGTCTTGATTTAAGTCAATTCATTTCAACAAAAAATTTGAAAATCTTTTTTGTGAAGTGTATTATGCATATAGCACAAACATTCTATTCTGGAAAATCCACTAGCTTACATGAAGTCAACTAGTTAGAAGTCGAGAGTAGAAAAGAAGTTTCTTGAGTTCCAGTGTAGTAGTCTTTCTACCACATGAGGTAACTACTTCAAATAATGACAAAAGCTCTCTCTCTCTCTGACAAGTTATCATTATATATTAGTTATGTATTAAACAAAAAAGAATTTTAGCATATTGCAAGAAAACTAGTTACTCTTTCTAAACTTATGTTGAAAGGATTTCTTTAGAGAAAAGAAGGTGAGGAAAGTTTCCCAATTTAGCTAAAAGACCAATATAATCACATTCCTCCACCTGTGCTGGATTTCTGGAATCGTATCTACGTAGAATCTAAATTGTCCTGCCAGTCACAGTTAGTCACTGGGTTATAAACTGGTGAAATCAATTCATGCCTTACCCAGTTCGCTCCCTATCTTTAAAAGGATCCCTTCAGCACTGTACCAGGAGAAAGCTTTTTTTCTCTTTTCTGTTACCAGTTTTCTTCATGCTACAAAACTTTCAATCATCCTATGCCATAAACGTCTCAAAATTAATTCTTCTTTGAGTCACAGCGACCTTCTTTTCCTCTTTAATTTCTCAAGTATACTATATCATGGTGTCTGGACTATTCTTAGTTTGAGATTACATTCCTATTTAGGGGAGGAGGAAAATGTCCAAACTGACTTGATTTTTTGAAATAATGGTGATAAAGAGATGGTAGTTTCGTTTTAATGTTTCTACTTGCAAAACAAAGAAACAAACTGTTAGTTAGGCCTTAGGTATGTGCCCTTAACTATTTTCCTCACCATTTCAGGAAATTCATAATTCTAGGAATCAAACAGTAGGGTCTCAAATTGCCACACTGATAAAGCAGATATAAATTCTCAGCAGAATTAGCATACCCTATTATTTGTTGATTTTCATCCAACAATAAAGCAAGCTATATATGATAACAGCAGAGGAATGTTTAATTTCATCAAATCAAATGAAAAGTAAAGGAAAGTCAACTTAGTCAAATTAATTGTTGACAATTAATTGTTAACAAATAACGACATTACTAAAATATGTTATAATTTCCTAAAACCTTTCACAAATATTATATCTTTTGGTAAAGCCAGACCATTTTTCTGACCTGATTTTACATGAAAAAAGGGGGTTAACAGAAGTCAACTGACTTACTGAAGATCTAATAACTGTTTTGATTAAATAAGGATCTAATGAGGAATATAGACATAAATAATTTAACTTTAATTCTGGCCTTATTTTCATTGCCTCAGGCTGCCTTATGTCAAGGGATTCAAATGGCGTATTTCATTGGCCCCAAATTACTTAAGAGTAGACACTCACACGTATGATCATATAGTAAAACTAGATTTCATAAGTGTGACAAAATCATTCATTTGCTCTCTTAAAATATACGGAAGGTAGCAGCATCTCCTTGTGAGAGATAGTCAAACACAGGTCGCCAATTAACATACTTTAAATCTAAGATGACTTCTTTTATAGCGAATTAAAAATAACTTTCCAGTTCACTTAAATTGTAATATATGGTTTCAGAGTTTGAGAAAAAAGAAAGAAATTTGTTGTTTATTTATAAGCATTTTTAAATAAAAATAAGAACTATGAAAAAAACCTGATATCCAAAATAGTGGGTTATCCTTTAAACTCAAAGAAAATGCCTCAAAAAGATTTCTGTAAAATAAGTCTACAAAAAATATTTATAGAAACAAAATAAAATATAAGAAGATTTCCAGGTAGTGTTTCAACATGATTAAAGAAGATGTTGTATCTAAAAATATGAAGAATGTAATCATCAAGAGAAGACCAACTAAAATCTCCAAAAGACTGTTTGTATTAAAAAAATAAATAAATTGCCTATCATTACCTATGATGAAAGTAGCTGGGTAAATATTGTGGAAATCCTATCAGTAAAGTTAGGCAAAAAGATTCAAGAAGTGGTCCAAGAAATTAGAATAATTTAAAATTTTAAAAAATATACTTTATTTTTAAATTATATTTATTTTTAAATTAGTCAATGTACAATATTTATTAGTTTCAGGTGTACAACCCTGTAATTAGACATTATATACCTTATTAAATGATCACCTCAATAAATCTAGTACCTGATACCATTTATAGTTATTATAATATTATTGACTATATTTCCTATGCTGTACTTTACACTCCCATGATTATTTTATAACTACCCATTTGTATTTATAAATCCCTTCACCTTCTTCATCTATCCCATCAACCTCCCTCATATTTGGCAACCCTCAAATTGTTCTCTGTGTCTATGAGTCTGTTTCTCTCTTTCTTATTTATTTATTTTGTTTTTTTAGATCCCACATATAAGTGAAATAAATTGGCATTTGTCTTTCTCTGCTGGGGTCGGGGGCTCTGCCCACAGGGCCCCCCCAGCCTCCACGGATGAGAATAAGTCTACCAAGACATGATCTGCTTGGGGAGAAAAGGTGGCCGATCTCTCAAAGGAGAAGGACCAAGAGCCTTTTCCTCAGTGGGCTTTTATTGGGTTCAGTTTGCACAGGAATATAGGTACAGCTCATCAATCATTGTCAGGCAATAAGGATCAAACAATAAATAACATACAAAGAACTCTGAGGGCTTATTCTGAGTCAGGGTCAGTTAGCTAAAGGGCTATAAAACTTTGGGAAACAAACTCATTTCATGCTTCGACCCTTATCAGAAAACTGAGGACATTTTTAGCAAAGCAGGTTTCACAGGATTTTACATATTCTTTCTCAGGCCTGATTGCTCCAGGGAATCCACCCTTTCCAGCACAGGACTGCACTGCCCTCTGTCATTGTTTCGGGCTTAAGTCAGGCAGGGGAAGTAAGGCAGCCAAGAGATTAGGAGACTTCTTGCAGACAGAACAAGGACTCAGGCTATGTCAAAGTCGAGGGGCGAGGGTCCATCATCCCCTTTTTCTATAGCCCCCCCAAGTCCTTCCCTGAGGGCCTCTTCATGACCATGCCTGTCTTAGGTCATCCCTCCCTTGAGGAATCTTAACTGTCATTGGCTAACTGGTCAGAGTCAGGGCCAAGCAGGGTGAAGTAAAGTGGGCAGAGGTGGTACCCCTGCCAGGAAGATAAGCTTTGTCTCCTTAACGGCTTATGGTCCCAAGGTCTGTCACTCAGCCTTAGCCATGGGGGGTTACAGCCTCTGAAACCAGGCAGGGTGGTTCCCAACACTCTGCCTGACTTATTTCACTCAGCACAATACACTCTAGTTCCATCCATGTTGCAGATGGCAAAATTTCATTATCTTTTTTATGGCTGAATAAAATTCAATTGTATATATGCACTATTTCCTATTTATCTATTCATCTGTTGATGGACACTTAGGTTGCTTCCATATCTTGGCTATTGTAAATAATGCTGCAGTAAACATACGGACATATGTCTTCCCAATTTAATGTTTTAGGTTTCTCAGGATAAAGACTCAGAGATGGAATTGCTGGGTCTTTTGTGTCCTGTTATATAAACTTTGTTTTAAAGTCTGTTTGGTGTGCTATAAGTATTGCTACCCAAGTGTTTTTTTTTTTTCATTTCCATTTTTATGAAATAACTTTTCCCATTCCTTTACTTGCAGTCTGTATGTCTTTCAATATGAGGTGAGTCTCTTGTACATAGCATATGTAAGGGGCTTATTTTGTTATCTATTCAGCCATTGGATATCTTTTGATTGGAGTATTTAATCCATTTTCACTTAAAGTAATTTTGATAAATATATATTTATTGCCATTTTATTATTTATATTTTATCTTCTTCTTCTTAAAGAAGATCCTTTAACATTCCTTGTAATACTGGTTTGGGGCGATGAACTTTTGCTTTTTCTTGTCTAAGAAGCTTTTTATACATCCTTCAATTGTAAATAATATCATTTCTGAGAAGAGTAATCTTGATTGTAGGTTCCTTACTTTTCATCACCTTGAATATTTCTGGTCAATCCCTTCTGGCCTGCAAAATTTCTGTTGAGAAATCAGCAAACAGTCTTATGGGAGGTCCCTTATAGGTAACTAACTGCTTTTTTCTTACTGCTTTTAAGATTTCTTTGCCTTTAAACTTTGGCATTTTAATTATAATGTGTCTTGGTGTGGGCTTTTTAGGTTTTTCTTGTTTGGGATTCTCTGTGCTTCATAGAATTGTATGTCTATTTTCTTGGGAAGGTTATGAAAATTTTCCATCATTATTTTTTCAAATAATTTTTCAGTTTCTTTTTCTCTTCTTTTTCCTGCACCTCCATGATGGATTGTTTTTTTCTTTTCTTTTTGCTGTTATCATTGAGTATTCTCTGCTTCCTTACCTTCCAAATCACTGATTTGATCCTCTGCTTCATCTAATCTACTATTCATTCCCTATAATATATTCTTCATTTCATTTAGTGTACTATTTTATTTCTGACTGATTTTTTACGTTCTCTATCTCCATTTCTATGTTTCCTGTCCCTTTTTTGAAGTTCTCACTAAGCTGCTCTACTCTTCCCCTAAGTATACAGAATGTCCTTATAAATACTGCTTTTAATCTGCATCTGGTAGATTAATTTGCATCTCCACTTTGTGTAGTTCTTTTCTGGAGTTTTGTTCTGTTCTTTCATTTTGAATATGTTTCTTTGTCTCTTCATTTTGACTGCCTCCCTGTACTTGTTTCTATGTATAGGTGCAGCTGCTATGTCTCTTAGTCTTGGACATAAAAACAAGACTCTCTACTAGAGGCCATTCATATAGTAGGTGTCCTGTAGGGCCTAATAGCACAGCATCCCCAATCACCTGAGTTGGGTACTCCAGGTGTGCCTCCCTACTATGTTGGCTGTGTACACCCTCCTGTTGTAGTTGAGTCTTGATTGCTGTTGGCACGTCAATGCAAGGGATTTATCCCTAGTCTCATCAGCTATAAAGACTGGCTGCAACCATCTTCAAGGATGTACTGTACAGGGGCCAATCCCACAGAGCAGAACTCACTTCAGCAGGGCTCTGTTGCCCACTGTGTCCACCCCTTGAGTGCATTGCTCATGGAGGTGGTTGGGTGGTACTTCAGCATTGTATGAATCTGTCCACAAGGTATGCTGGCTATGATGCTTCCTGGGAGGTGCAGGCTAAGGTCAGCCTCCACCTGGGCCCTGCCTAAGGCTACCAAGTATGAGCTACAAAGCAATCTGTAGGTGGCTGTTACTTGTACTAGACTTAGAGGTATCTGGCAGAAGCAAAGCTGCAAACCAAGACCATCCATTGCTAGTGCAGGGCCTTAGGCCAAGAGGTATGGAGTATGCAGAGACCAGATACTGTTTGTTTGAGAAATTTTAAGAAAGTCAGCATCATGAATCAGTATGTTTGCATGGAAAAGCAAGTTGGGTATACCTGGAATTTGAGAGAGATGGGGTCTCAGGGAATCACCAGGGCTAGGTAAACCATATTAGCCAGGTTGATGGTGCCTACCTGCTGGCTCTGTGATGGAAGGGCTCAGAAAATGATCAGTGGTCTCTGCCAGAACTTCTGTGTAGGGGAAATCTGCACCTATAGACCTCAACCTGGCCCCAGATAATTCAGTTCCGACCCATGTGTCCCTGATGCCTTTCGAACTGCTATCCCATGCTGCAGCCCAAAAAAAGTGAATTCAGGTAAGTCTATGTGGGCCCTAAGAGGAACACATGAGACTCCAGGAGGCTTCATCTCAATCAGCCACAATCTCCACTAGTTTTCACAGCCAGAAGTCATGGGCACTTCTCTTCTCAGCATTGGAACTCTGGGCTGGGTGGCCTGGTGTGGGGCTAGGAACCCTGACTCCTCAGGGGGGACAATGCCACTGAGAAATCCTTCCTAATTTTTAACTGCCACAAGAAAGTGTGGGACCAGCCCATGTTTGCATATCTGTCCCTTCTACCAGTCTTTATGTGGTATTTTCTGTACATCCTTAGTTATATACCTTCTGTTCAGCTAGATTTCAGGTGGTTCTTAATGGTGGTTGTTCTGTACTTTAATTGCAGTTTTGATGTGGTTGTGAAAGGTTCTGCTCACCATGTTTGCCTACATTGCCATCTTGATTGCAATCCTATAAAAATACCTTTTAAATTGAAGAACTCCATGCTAAAGGTAACTAGGAGAAGAGAGCTATAAAGTGTAAAGCAAATACACAGCATATGCTTTCAAATCCACAAGAAAAAGAGGACAAAAAAATGAAATGGCAATTTACAGACCAGCAAACCAATAGCTAACAAATATACGTAGATATAATTAACTTTTGCATAGAAATGGGTGATTCGGATCCTGGCCCGCAGGATCCATTGTGGTAGCAGCATTCAAATACATGCGGACTACAGAAATCCTGTGGAGGAAAAGGGACAGCGTGGCCACTCTCTCAAGAGGAGAGCCCCTCTGAGCGCCTCAGCTACTCCCTCAGGAGGAAAGCGCCAGGACCCTTGCCTTGACAGGCTTTTATTGTTTTTCTAGGCCCCTTACATCAAAGAAGGTCCTCCTTTACCATGCAAAGGTTTGTTTTGGGTGGTTATCTTTTGCAGACAAGGGAGAGGGTGTCACTGAATACATCAAAGGAGAATATTTGCAATGTAAATGGAGAAGTGGTCCAAACAGCTACGTCCATATCTGGAAGGTCTAGCCCAGATTTTAGGAAGATAAAGATACTCAGTAAACATTTGCTTGCCTCACAGTGGAGTTTTAGCAAGAGCAAGTCTCATAGCAGTCAAGATACAATGCAGGCCTGATTTCCCACTGGAGAACCTATCCATGGATGTGGGTCCTGCCCACCAACCTCTCTCCCCACTGGCTTTTTTGAGTGGGGGCTGAGCCACATTTCCCATGCTTGGAATGGTTCCCCACAAATGGAAAATAAAATGTAAATGATATCTTGCTTTATATACATCCTAGTGGTATTTAAAAGTAGATAATGTCAACTTTTAGCAAATATGAGAAAGTGAAACCTTCTTGAATTACTGGTAGCAATGCCAATTGGGATGACCATTTTCATGAGAATTCAGGAAATATATCTCTGAATTTAATATGCATATAAATCAAGAATCCCACTACTGTATATGTACAGCCAAGTAATTCTGCCACTAGACTGTAGGAGACATGGGAATATGTCTTAGCAAGATGTTCATGGTAGTGAGTAGCTGATGTCCCTAATTAGAGGAATGAATATTTGATAAATATATACTATGAAATATCATGCAGCAGACAGAAAAAAATTAACAATATAAACTCCAGAAATCTTAACATAGAGGTGTTAAATGAAAAATTTAAGAAATTATAAGCTATAAGGTGACAGATATCCAGAATTGGGAATCTAAATATACAATTTTATTTTCTACCTATATTGCAAAGCAAAATAGATAAAGCAAAAATATTTATCACCAAAAGAAATATTTCTGAGCTACATTGGTCAATCAAAACAGCTCTACAAAAATGTAATATAACACATAACACTGACAGGTTATATAGCAAACAACCTCTAGGTTCAATGTCTAATCCAATTCAAGTTTATTTCTTACATACACAAATCTGCTGGAGTACGGGTGACACTTCCAGAAAACCGGCCCCCCTAAAGTGGCCGAGCAATGTAGGCTGCTTCTGTGTCAAAGTACCCCATCTCAAAGTGGGCATCCACAGTTTCTGTGGTAGGGAAATGAAGCCCGGAAAATCACAGAGCAGCTCTTATATGTATGTACACATCCCTCCTGCTCTTGGCCCATTAACTAGAACTAGCAGCATGGCCAATTATCAAGAATGCTAGGAAGTAATAGATTCCATATGTCCAGCAAATAAAGAGGAACAGATACACTGGTGGGCACAAGCAATATTTCTTCATTTGGTATATAATCTCTTTCGTGTCTATACTCAGTAACATAGTTCAGACAAATTTGCAGTTTGAAAATTAATGATTATGCATGTACACTAATTCATCCAGAATGCAGGTGACTATGTGAAAGAAAGACAATCCTTAAATCAGAGGTCTGTAGATCATGGGTATACTGTAGATGCATATATTTGTTCATTATGTGATCTTTAGGAAATGTATTTATTTGGGTCACAGTTTCATTGTTGTGAACATAATAGCTTATATAATTAAACTGTTTTGAGTGTTTTTCCTGTCAAACAACCAAGTGTTTTGCAGATATAGCTTATATAATGCTCACAGTAACCTCTGAGGTTCTGTTGAGTACACTCTTTTTCAGCTGAGGACACTCAGAGAGGTAACGGGTAAGAAATTAGTTTGAAGCCTGAGGATTAGAACCCAAGCAGGCCAACCCAAAGCTCATGTTTTAATCCCAGCACGTACTCTTCCTCCTATTAGTGGCATTCTATTCTCTCCATTTCATGTGTTTGATTGGAATATCAAATGAGGTTATAAAAAACTATACATTGAAAAGCCCTGTGCAAAAATAGATGGTTCCCCAAAATCATCTACTCGTTTCCACATTCTCTGCCAGCCATTTCTCTGTTTGAGATATAAAATCCAGTGTAAACCGTGATATTTCTTTGCTATACCTTAAAATATATATTATATATTTTTCCCAGTATGGGTAGAAATTATTCTCACCATAATCCTTTTAAAATACATACATTGATGGATCAAAATATGACAGAAACTGGAGAATTATGAAAGTATAATATTATTTGATTTCTACATTTTCCAAATCTCTTCTAAAATGTATGAAAATATTTATTTTTAAAAATGTGCAATATTAAGGTTACAGATTAACAATATGAAAATATAACTATTTCACCTACAATCATGTAATTTTTCATTGTTTGAAAATGAAGCAATTCTTTCCTGAGCTTATATCTTTGTTATAATATCTTGTTAAAGATAAGCAATAACAGCAACACAGGCTAGAACATTCTGGTTCTTCTCACCAACCTCCCGTCAGTCTTTACATTCCTTAGGCTCATGGTTGCTTTCACAGTTACCTCGGGCAGTGCTTCCCTGTGGCATCCATGGGATGTCCTAAACCTCCACCTTGTTTTCCTTCTTTCTCTTTGTTGCCAGCCATCCAACCACTCAGCCATGGTCACATATTTTAGGTTTGTTATAGCAGCACCCCTCTCTTAAAATTTTGTATTAGTTAGAATAATACCATTTGCTATAATAAACACATATAAAAATGTCAGTGGCTTGATATAACGTAACTACCTTTCTTGTGCAAGTAACAATCTAGTGCAGGTATTCCAAGTTTTAGGGAGTGGGGTCTGATCTGGACCCAGGATGACACAGACCGTGTCATATTTAATACATGAGCCAAGGTTTCTCTGCACATTGACATCTGGCCAAGAAGGAGGAAAAAAAGGTGTTTGGAGAAGATACATTCTTCTTCTTAACTAACAGGGTCTAAGGGTGGCATACATCACTTTTTGGTAGCATTCCCTTAGCAAAACAAGACACAGACACTAAATTCAAAGGATATTGGGAAGTAAAATCATTGTCTAACTAGACAACACCAAGCAATGACACTATGTTGCAGAAGGAGAAAAAATATCGTCGTTGGACAACCATCCATTTCTGCTACACAGAGGCCGTGACACACTTAGCTCTCCATGGTTGTCGGCTATTTTTGATGGACTGTGGCTATGTTGTTTTCAGTCTAGCGTCCACTTACACTTGCCCTTCTGTTCCCCAGAATTACCTTCCTCTAACTCAGTAATTATGCCTTCTCTTGTCCATGGTTGAATACTTGAGAAACTTTCATGAATACCAATATCCGGAGCTAATCAGTCTCTGGGTTAAGGACCGAGGCACATTATTTTGAAAAATCTTCCCTGAGTTTCTAATTGGCTGCCAGAGTTGATGTTCTATTGCCTAATAAGTTGTGGGAAATCAGAACTTTTGTATTTACGTAGCTCCTGAGCAGATTTTTTAGTCAGGACTCTGCTGGGTCTGATGCAGCCTTTCATTAATTTGCTGCTAATTTTTCTGAAACTGTTGCATCTTTATTGGTGGCAGCAGAAAAGTGGATGTGGGTGCACTGAAAAGAGTTATAACTCTGATGTTCCATATGGGTCTGCCGGCTTAACGTACCACATCTTGGAGTTGGTTTCAAACCCTCCAAGTTAACTTATAAGATTTAAAGATTTTTGTTTTAGAGATGCACACAATACATGACACAAGTAGGCTGGACATGTAGAGGGGCCAGTTGATGTATGGCAATCAGGTTTCTTATGCTCCCCGAGGATTGGCTGATGTAAATAATGTTATGGATTGGGGGGCTGTCCCTAGTTATCTGGTGCCTGGTCCAAGCACAGTTAGGGCAGGAGCACAGTGGCTCCACCGTGAGACTCCTGTAAAGAAGGGGGTTGGGATGTGGATTTAATCAGCTGCTCAAGAAGGAGAACTGACTGGCCTCCAGTCAGGGCTTTAAATTTAGGTCAAGATAGCATTTCACACAAAAAAATCTGTATCACAAATTGACCCTATGATGTCTTGACATAAGTTTTGATCTCTAGTATTTCAAGTATTTGAGTGGCCTGAATACAGAGGAGACTTCCAGGGAGTAGGGTGTAAGATGCCCTAAACAGTGTAAAAAAATTTATCAGCAGAGTGAAAAGGAGAAAAACAAGTGAAAATATAAGTAATCCTTTGTAAGCCAGCCCATAACCAAGTCCCATTTATATGGCATTAGCCAAGAAAACAGATCTGAAATTTCCGGGGTCTCTAACAATATTTTCGTATAGTTGTCCAGTGTGTTAAAAGTATTAGTTATGTATTTCATGACAATATCTTGCTGTATTCCTTGGGTCAAGTTGGCAAGTCCAGAAGTTGTATTGTTGGAGGATAAGAACGTATAGTTCAGTATGGTAGTGCATTTAAAAGTTAGTGGTATCTTTTTTGTAACTAGGGGGAAGGGATGGTTGTGATGGTCATTGTCAGAGACAAAGAGTGAAAGATTTGGTGGAAGGCTGGAGGCACAGAATAGTAAATCATGCTGGAGAGTGATAGATCCTTTCACCAGAAGGATGGACTCACGTGAGACAGTTACCTCCTGGGAAAAGCAATAATCTTCATTATTTTTTAGAATGGCACAGACAGTCCTACCTGCCACTAGATTTTCCTTAAGGCATGGCAGTGTAGGGATATATGTTTTGACAGATAAGAAGGAGTATACCAGATCATGGGATAAGCAAACAGTGAGCTCAGAAAATGTGATTGAATCTGTAATATTGATGGAATAAAAATAATAATTGTCCTGTGACAGATCTGTCAGTCATTAGGAGAAGTAGGCCCACGGGTATTGCTGGGATGCTGGTCTAAGTGTCTGCAGTGAAGTTCTCCCCAGTGCAGGGAGAAGGTTATCCCCAATGTCAAGTACTTGGGCTGAGGTATTGTCATCTGAGGCAACATCATCACTAGTGATGAGTTCCGGAGCCAGGTAAGTCCCATGTTATCTGTGATATGGGGTTGAGGTACTCTTCCCAAGGGGCTATCCACTCAGTTTGATGTAGGTCATGTTTTTGTGACTCGTGTTATAGCAAGGCTGACCTGCATTTGGAATTTGAAGGCAACACTGGGTCTGGGAGCTTGATATGCAGATACCTTTTAAGTCAAAGACTTCTGTGGCTGTACAAAAGTGATGTGTCACTGCCATAATCTATGACACTGTCATAATTGAACAAAAGCATTGGAACCTGACTAGTAAAACTCCAGCTAAGGGTGGCTATACCTAAAAGCTCTCGACAATCCATATGACTTCACCTATAAATGGGACCTAATCAACAAAACAAACAAGCAAAATAGAACAAGAGAAAAGGAAATAAAGAACAAACTGACAGTGGCCAGAGGGGAGGAGGGAGGGGGATAATGTGGAAAAGAAGAGGAAGGGTCAAGTAACATGTATAAGGGGCAGATAGGCATAGACACCGGGGTGGGGATTGACTGTGGGAGTGTGGGAGGTGGGGCAGGGGAGAGCAATGGGGAGAAATTGGGACAACTATAATGAGTAACAATAAAGAAATAGTAACAGTGAAAGGGGTACTTGTAAAGCATATCTTTGAGCCAATAATTGTTAACTCTTTATTTAGAAGAGGTCATTTAACTCTGTTAAATTCATATAGATTTTTTAAAAATCTTTAAAAAGAACTATTAAAGTTTTATAATTTTTTTACTCCTACTTCTACTGTTCCCTTCTATCCTTTTTTCTTTTTTCTTTTTTTTCCCTTTTTTAAATTGTGCAATTACAGTTGTCCCCATTTCCCCCACACACACTACTCTCCCTTACCTTACCCACCCCCATATTCAATACCCCCCACCCCATTGTCTTTGTCCCTGGGTCCTTTATACATGTCCCTTGACGAATAAATAAAGGCTCTCAACATCAAGGTCCTGCCATAACAAAAGATCATAGGGATTGTGCTGAAAGTAGGTTTTGAGTCACACGGACTGGTTTGGGTATATGCTGTTAACAAAGTAAAGGGTTGTTTATTAAGTAAAATATCTGTGGCTGAGATGGCTGAGATCTCTAGCCTTAGCCTATTATCAGCCTCTAATTTAGCTTATTGTTTTGGGCCCTATGTCTCAGCTGTCAGTTCATTTGGTGACAGGCAAACCAGCAAGGTCTTTGGGCTGCAGGGCTCTCATTAGCCACACTCAGTGGCATGTGAGGATCAGCATTTGCCAGGCTTGGCTGAAGAAAACAATCGGACTCAGAGTAATAAGACCTATACCCACATTCTGTGAATTTTGTGTAGTTTTACTTGACAGTCTTGCTGTCTGATGCCGATTTTCCTTACTAAGGAGGAGCCGTCTGATTTCATTGTTGTGGCATATGGTATTGATTCTATTATTACCTTCAAACATAATTTTAATTTCCTAAGTAGAGTTTTCTATTTCTCTTCTTTATAGTCCATACCATCTTTGGAAATGGCCCCGAGACTCCAATTTTAGTGTCCTACAGGATATCAAAGGGAGAGCCTGAATTATCTACACTTCATAATCTGAATATTGAAAAAGGTTTTGAGCAGTGTTGAAAGTTTTGGACTCTCTGTTAAAATAATTAATGTAGTCCAATTTAAGTAACAACTTGACCTTTAAAGATTCAAAGATATCATATATAAGGGCTGTTGGTGAATGGCTGTCCATTGCTTTTCCCTATGACAGCCCCATTTTACCTGTCCTTAAACACAGAAACAATGAATGATGCCTCACAGTGGGTTACTACAACTTCCGTGCTGTGGCTTGTCCATTAAAGCCCTCATACCCAATATCATATAAATGAATTTACTAATTTCATCAAATCAGCAACTGATTCATATCCTGCTATCACATATTTGGCTAATGTGTTCTATTCAGTGCCTAGTTCCATAGGCTGTCTACCACTTTGAAGAAGACTGAAAGATCAATGATAAAATTTTGGCAGTATATGAGGGCCCCTCCTCCAGGGGACACAGCCTCCCCTTCATTCAGAGGGTTTTGGGTCTATAACTTGGCTCAATTTGGGAACTGACTGAGGGTTCATGACTCTGTTTTTATTATTCAGATTAGACTTTTTTTTGCTAGACTTAGAACTTTTCTGCTTACACATTAAGTAAGAATTTAGTAGAGCTCCTATGTACCTCACATTCAGGAACACCATGATCAACTGGCCAACACCACAGGTCTGAAAACATAAGACTATTGTGGTTGCTGCTCTGACACTGCTGTCCACTAGGGTAATCATGCCAACCTTCCCTTTGGTGACCTCCAACATCCCAGGATCCAATTATTCCTACTGCATTTTGATTTCCCAATTCAGTGATTACAGTTTCCACTGTAAGTTCTGGCCTACAGAGAACAATCACAAAGTTCTTCGTAGACGCTGGGGCTCCTCTCAAAAATTTATTTCTCAGTGTTGGTGAAAGGTATGTCTTCTGGACACTCCCAGTGTGGATGAGCATGTAGTAAATGACAAATCCACTCCAACATTTCAATAGCCCTAAATTTTAGATTCTTTCACTTACATTAAATTAAAGCAGGTCCAGCATTTTCAGCTCCCTCACTGTGAGCCAACTTTTGGTCCATGTCTCAGCTAACCAACCAAGCAAACTGTTAGAGCTCTTTCTAAGTCCCTGAGGCATAACATTAAGTGCAGAATCTCTGCCTACTGAGCCCATATCAATAAATTCAGCCAAACTAATTTTATGGTCCTCCCCCTGAAGCAGGGTGCAGCCAAGAGGAAGGCCCCAAGAAGGGATTTGTGATGGGGTCCAGGACTCGGGGTGTCCAGGAAATATTAGAAAAATGTGTGTAGGATGTCCTCACCCCCACAGGCCTGAGCCGGGGGGATGGGACACATGGAACAGGGCCATTCAGAGCTGTTTTGGGTAGCAAGAGCTTTGCAGCTAACCCCTGGCACAGTCATTTAACATATCTATAACCTTTAACTGTTTTCCTGGATGTGTTAAGTAGCTGTGGCCATGCTTTGAGCCAGGGGGATGGGACCAAATTCCACCCAAGATGGGACTGGGAAGCAACTCCCCCTGGTTACAGGGCCTGTGGGAGAGCTTGGAGATGATTGGCTCCAGGCCATGGGGCCACACCTGCCCAGACTTACTATGGCAGCCCAGTAAAGCTGGAAGAATACAAGGATGCTGGCAGGTGTAACTGACTGTAGGAGGAGTCAGAAATGGGGCTGCAAAGGAAGATGGGCACTGGGATTTAAAACCTAGGCCTGGCAGCCATAGAGTAAAGAGGAGACCATGCGGCTCTGAAGGAAGGAGTAGACCACGTGGCTCCAAAGTAAAGAGAGAGTAGACCACGCGGCTCTGAAGTAAATGGGAGAACCACGAGGTTCTGAAGCAAGTAGATAGATAGAGGTCCATGTGGTTCTGAAGTAAAAGAGGAGAGTACCATGAGGTTCTGAAGGGAAAGGAAGAGGACCACGAGGTTTTGGAATGCTTCTTTTTGCCACGCGGCTTAGGCAGCAGGAGAGACTTTGCAGCCATAGAGAAAGGGGAGAGAGGACTCTTGCTGGTGGGCCATGAGAAGGTGCCACATGGCTTTGGATTAACTGGAGATTGCAGCAGCCACACAGCTGATGGTGCCGGGAGCCTGAATCACGGACTTCTACTTCTTTTCCTGAGACACGGTACCCCTGACTGGGCACAGGGAGAGGGAAGGACTGTGCATCTGTGGGTATTCTAAAGGACTTTAGTATCTTATTGAAGACATTAAGCCATTACTCTAAGTCTGTGTAACTTTTAAATAAACAATTCCTTTCCTTTTCACCAGTCTCTGGCATTGAGAGATGTCTTTCCTCTGGCGGCGGGCATTTCGAACCTAGCAGGTGGGCGTAGGGGAAGGAACCTCCAGAGACAAAAAGGGGGAATCCTTTCTGTAATAATTTATCATGAACCACCCCCTGCCCTGCTCTGTAACACCCCCTTATCCCACATGTTTAGTATCCATTGCCATATATATCTGTGTCCTCCCTGAAATTCACACATTGAAGTCCTAAGCCCCAATATGACAGTATTTCGAGATGGAGCCTTTGGGAAGTAATTAGGGTCAGATTACATTATAAGGATAGGTCGCTTGTGATGGAATTACTGGCCTTCTAAGAATAGGGGGAAAAAAAATATCTCTCTCTCTCTCTCTCTCTCCCTCCCACCGTCCTTCCTCTTTCCCTCCCTCTTTCTCTCCATGTGAAATCATAGTGAGAAAGTTGCCACCTTCAAACTAGGAAGAGAGCCTTTATCAAAACCTAACCAAGCTTGCACCTTGATCTCAAACTTCTTGCCTCCAGCACTGTGGGAAATACATTTCTGTTTTTAAGTCACCTAGTCTATAGTATTTTTTGTGTGTGGCTCCATATAATGCATACCCAAGATAAGTTATGCATTAACACAGTTCATATAAATACATGTATTTTTTGCCCTGTCAGAAGAGCTGGCCTAAAAGAAACAACAATGAGCACACATAGTCCCCAGATCTTGGTTTCTAATGCCACTCTTCAATAAAGTTACTACGGATCTTTGAAGAAATGCCTGATTCTAAGATTAGGAAATGAAATAATACAAGATGAGTCTTGAGCAACTTGGAGTGCCAGAATATAAGAAAATGTCAAAAAAATACACAAATAAAAACCAAAATGAAAAAGTACTAAAAAACAAACAATTTAATGGGGTTGGTATTCTGGAACCAAAAAAAGACTAGATAAAAACTAAGAAAATCTAAATAAACTATGGATCTTAGTTAACAATAATGTATCAAGACTTGTTTCTTAATTATAACAATGTAGCATACTAATATAAAATGTTAATAATAAAACTTGGTGTATAGTATATAATTCTGTACTCTATTTGCAATACTCTATTGTCAATCTAAAATGTTCTAAACAAAGTATATTTAAAAATATGTATTCAGTCGTATGTTTTTTATTTTCATGTTTTTTTAAATAGAGTTCTCTTCATCATACTCTATTTTTTTTGATACCTTCCCCCAAAACAAAGGTCCTCAAAGTGTGTCTTTGAACCAGCAATATCATTATTAATTGAGAACTTATCAGAAGTGTAATTTCTTGGATCCCACTCCAGAGTTACAAAATCATAAACTCTGAAGTTGGAACAATTTGTAGGTTTTATCAAATCTCCCAGGTTATTCCAGTACATGTTAAAATTTTCAAACCACTACCCTATATTATTATATACCTGTCCTTAAGGATAAAAATAACTTTAAAAATAACATAGTTATTTAGGGATGCAAACATTCTAGATCTAAATACTCCAACACAAAGCAAATATTTATTAAGAAAACAATAATCATATTTTAATCATCCAGAAACTTGATAAGCAATAATTTCATACTACAAAATATGTTGGAGAATTTTCATTAAAAAATCACAAGTTAAATATTATGACTCACTTATAAATCAAGAAGAGTAGATCAGAAAAATTAAATGACTTGGTCAAATTTAACAGGACCTTGTTAAGATTACAAATATTTGATTCAAAAAGAGAGCCATAAAACTCTAAAATAGGTGTTCTTGTTATTATACCATTTGCTTTCTACTATTTTTTTAAAACTTGAATACACAACACCATGAAAAATTGATGAACCAGAGTTCAAATCTGTTCAATCACTTTTCACTCTGTGACTTAGTTATTAAAATCACTGAGTCTCAATAAATTCTTCTTTAAAATAAGGCTGATAATATTTTCTTATTACACCAGTCTCTCATGGAGAAGGGTTTTAAATATCAGAGGACAAAAATTAAGTTGTTATAATTCTGATTCCTTTACCAGTTCTTATTACCAGGTTAATGGGCCTTGGTTGTCAGGGTTACATCTCAGTTTTTTCACAAACATGGAGACTAATGAAATGTAAACAAAGAGCAAAAATGGGGGAAAGGGAGGCACATATTAGATACATTCTAGTTCTATTTCTTATTTCTTTTCAGATAGTAGGGGATTCTGATCAGGTCTGTTGCCTGACATTACGCAGGTCCATTGACTTGGGTAATCTAAAATTCTCAAATAAGCAACTTCAGTGTAATCTGGAAGTGTAGAAAGAAACTATATTGATCTATTGCATAAATTTTTAAAATCATATTTTAATTTCAACTTAGATGTATATTTAATACATTTCTTATGGTATTAAAGACATTGTAATTGTTAGTAATGCAGAAACTGAGTAGAGGCATAAGAAAAGGGAATAATTATAAGCCAATCACCTTAATTAATACTAAAAACAGAACACTCAATAGCAAAGATTAGAACTGATCCTATGCAAATTAATTTAAATAACTTACATGAGATTTATAGTCAAGAGCCAGAAAATAAAACAAGCTCATCGTTTGATCTCAAGAATGTAAATTTAAGCTTGAAATCATACCATGACTCTAATATCTTTGATGCAGTTGTTGGATAGAATGAGCTTTAAAGAGATTATTTTAGCTTTTGAAATCTCTCATTTGTAAACAAGGGGAAAGAATGATGACATGGTTAAACCTGTGATCTAACAGAGATAGGTTATAGTTTCCTTCAAAAATACACCATGAGGAAGTTCCAGAAGAAATCGGTACCATGACTATGACTAGACATATTTCATGGGCGTGGCTGTCATGGTTCTGTCAGGGAGGCTGAACCGCTCCACTAGGTGTGAGGCAGAATAAGTGATTTATTATGAAGATTACACCTTGGCCAATTTGTGGGAGCTCGTGAAGAACTGTATGGAAAGCTGTTTCTTTTTTTTTTAATTGTTGTTCAAGTACAGTTGTCTGCATTTTCTCCCCACCACTCCCCCCCCACCCCAGCCATCCCCGCCTCCCTCCTCTGATCCCACCCTGCCTTGGTTTTGTCCACGTGTCCTTTATAGTTGTTCCTGAAAACCCTTCTTCCCCTCCCCGCATTATCCCCTCCCACCTCCCCGATGGTTATTGTCAGCTTGTTCTCAAAGCTGTTTCTTTCCAGTCTGGAAGTATCCTTAGAGTTACTATGGGGAAGAAAAGCCAGGAGAAAGGAAATAAAGCTTACTGGAACCAGGGGAAACCACAAAATCTGGCACATTCAAGAAAAACTGCAACTCACTAGGACAAACAGGAATTACACCTGTATTTCCAAGCCTCCAAGTTTTCAGATCTGAGTAGTATGTGGAAGAATCTGGTGCCTTTATCACAGTACTGCTCCCTCATTTGGCCAAGGACTCACAGAGGATAAAGAAGATGAGGCCCCGGTGCCTGTCCACACCAACAAAGTAACCCAGGACATCAGCACAGCTTAGCAAGCTTTGCTGCTGCCTGGACCTCAGAATTGACCTTCAAGGCATGACGGCTGTTGCTTCACTCCTGCCTTCCAAATTTTGTGTGGTTTCTCTTGTGGTTACCCTTAACCCAGAACTATGTGGAGAAAGAAATTCTGGAAAACATAATTCCATCTTAACTACTTGACAGTATAAAACCACCATAACAAGATTTTGATAATCCCTTTCCCAATAATAGAGAGCCTAACACGAAAATAGGCAATAAAGCAGTGGAACAGTCTCCGTCCACTCAGAATCAGATGATCCAGCATTGCACCCTTCACTCCAACATTTTCTGGCTATGTGACTTTCTTGAAAAAGTCACTTCAGCCTTCCCAAGACTATTACTTTAGATGTTATCAAAGTATACCATGCATTTAGTAGCCATACTGTGAGCATTAAATGAGATCAGGTATATAAACCATCTAGTACCATTTCTTACTCATAGTAAGTGCTCAATAAATAGGAACTATTATTCAGATGACTGATACCCAAAATAAGTCTTGAAACATGGGACACATGAGTTTCATACAGAACTTCAGTGTCAAGTTTAAGATGTGCGTGACTTGGCATTCACTCAAATATTTAATTGAACTAAACAACACCATAATATGGGACAAGTTCTATATGTCAGTCAAAAAACAACCACATGATCTCAATTTCTATTAAAGAAAAAGCTATCACAGAAATAAACTGCTATTTATTTTATAGTTAGAATTAAGGATGAAGGGACCAAATATTTCCAGAAGAAAAATGAAATTTTATAAGATTATCATCTCTAATCTTCCTAAGAATTATAATTAGAAAAAAAACATTTATCATCTTCTGGGATAGCTGTGGTGGGTTAGTTATTAATTATCCCAAATTTCCTTTGTATAAAGCATAATGAGGACTTATGTTTATACTATTACCATTAACCTTTATCTTCAGGGTATTCTCTTCCTAACTTTAAGTACAACAGTGAAAACAGTACAGAATATTCACATGCAACCTTTTCTTTTACAATTGTTATCTTAACACTTTTTCCTCATGGACCCACCCTTGCTTCTGTGCTTCAAAAGTGCCACTATTATACTTCTCAGTCATGCCAGAGGGGAAAGTATAGCAGATATTTTTTGATCACTAGAGAGTGCTAAAACTGATTGAAATATATATTGAAAAATAAAATTTTCTATAAATATATGTATATAACTATCTTTTATATGTGTATTATATATAATTATATATAATTATCTTTTACATATGTGTAACGTATCTATATATAATTATATTTTATGAAAGTCATGCTCCAAGTTCAATAGCTCACCCTGAGATTCATGCCCATGATTTCACGGTTCAGTGTGCTCTGTGTTATCAAGCAGTCCACAGTTTTCTGCACCATGATCTGCAATCGCTTCTGCAATTCTACATGCTTGTCCAAATAAATGAAGGACACAATTATACAGTCAGAAACTCTGTACCAGAACTGGGAAGTTTATAGAAGTGAAACTACTGAATTCTGACTGCTAAGTGTTCTTTATATAATGCAGCACAAAACATTGAATATTTTGTGTTTAATACGAGTAATATGGTGACATTAAACTGGAGAGACAAACAAGAAAAGATGACTTATCAAAAAGAAAGTCTATCACTCAAATAGAAAAAGGCAGATTTTCACAGATGCAAATATCTAAAAGAAGGAGGAGGCTACTATATATTCAGGGAAATTCAATATCAATCATCTCAGGTTACTTTGAACTAAATAAGATATTAAATTAAAAAAAATCATCCAGTAGCTGACTGTTCATGTAGCTTTTGTTAATAATATAATTGAGTGAGTTTGCCAATACAAGAACCCATGTCTTTATAAACAGTGGTACTTTGAAATTTTATGTTTTCTTTCAATTTTCCTTCCTCAAACCATACTGTGGGCATTATTGAAATCAATACACTAGTATTACATAATATAATCTTAAAACATTGTGTGAAAAAATTTTTGTTGCTTTAAAAAGATTTTATTTATTTATTTTTAGAGAGAGGGGAAGGGAGGGAGAAAGAGATGGAGAGAAACATCAATGTGTGGTTCATTCTCGTGCGCCCCCTACTGGAGACCTGGCCTGCAACCCAGGTATGTGCCCTGACTGGGAATCGAACCAGTGACCCTTTGCTTCACAGGCTGGCACTAATCCACTGAGCCACATCAGCCAGAGCCCCATCCACTCTATTTTGCACCTTTTTTTAAAATTACTTTATTGTTGTTCAATTGCAGTTGTCTGTATTTTCTTCCCACCACTCTCCTTGACCCCAGCCAAACCCACCTCCCAACCTTGCTTCCACCCTCCCCTTTGTTTTTGTCCATGTGTACTTTATAGTACTTCCTGAAAACCCCTCTCCCCACTATCCCCTCCCCACTCCCCTCTGGCTATTGTTAAATTGTTCTTAACTTCAATGTCTCTGGTTATAGTTTGTTTGCATTTTTCTTTTGTTGATTAGGTTCCAGTTAAAGGTGAGATCATATGGTATTTGTCCCTCTCAGCCTGGCTTATGTCACTTAGCATAATGCTCTCCAGTTCCATCCATGCTGTTGCAAAGGGTATAAGCTCCTTCTTTCTCTCTGCTGCGTAGAATTCCATTGTGTAAATATACCATAGTTTTTGGATCCACTCATTTGCTGATGGGCACTTAAGTTGCTTCCAGTACTTGGCTATTGTAAATTGTGCTGCTATGAACATTGGGGTGCACAGGTTCTTTTGGATTGGTGTTTCAGTGTTCTTAGGGTATAATCCCAGCAGCGGAATTGCTGGGTCAAAGGGCAATTCCATTTTTAGTTTTCTGAGGAAATTCCATTCTGTTTTCCACAGTGGTCGCACCAGTCTGCATTCCCACCAACAATGTACTAGGGTTCCCTTTTCTCCGCATTCTCTCCAACATTTGTTTGTTGATTTGTTTATGTTGGCCACTCTGACTGGTGTAAGATGGTACCTCATTGTGGTTTTAATTTGCATCTCTATGATGGCTAGTGATGCTGAGTATCTTTTCATATGTCTCTGGGCCCTCTGTATGTCTTCCTTGGAGAAGTGTCTGTTCAAGTCCTTTGCCCATTTTTTAATTGGGTTGTTTGTGTTCCTGGAATGGAGTTGTGTGGGTTTATATATTTTGGAGATCAAGCCCTTGTCTGAGGTATCCTTGGCAAATATGTTTTCCCATACTCTTGGGTCTCTTTTCATTTTAATGCTGTTTTCTTTAGCCATGCAGAAGCTTTTTATTTTGATGAGATCCCATTTGTTCATTCTTTCCTTTATGTCCCTTGCTTTGGGGGACATATCAGTGAAGATGTTTTTTGATTAGTAACATTCTGATGTTAAATTATATTAATTAATACATGGTTTTTAATTTGCAGTTCATAAACATTGTTTTGCCTTCATATTCCCCTTTTCTTCCATCTCCCCTGTAACACTGGCAGGTGTTGTATCGCATGGATAGCACGCGTACACTTCTCCTGGAACGTCAACAGTACATTCGGAGCTCTGAGATGTTCCTCAGTGCTTCATCCCAATGAGCCTCAGGCCACTAAAGTGATAATTAATTGGAGTCATTTAATTCCTTTTTAAAAATATTCCTAAGCATCACCAGCAACTTTTGTCACATTACTTTAGGATCTCTTTGAAATGAATAAGTGTGTTCTGCTTCTGTCTCATATTAATTAATAGACTAGCTCTCTGTAATTCAGTTAGGAAGTATTATTACTTATTAACAAATTTCTCAACATTTACTTAGATATAAGATACATATCTTAATGATATTTTCAGGGTGTATTTTTTTAATTAGGGAAAAATAAACACATGCCACTGTGTAAGTTTCCTATTCTGACCATTAAGGACATATTGAGAAAAGCTATTCCAAGGAGCCTGAAAACAATTAAAACATTTCCCTCTGCTAGCTTTTCCCTGAGACAGGCTATAGAAGATTTCTCATAGGAAGTAGCATTTAAGCATTTTCTTATATAGAGCTAAAGGCACACTAGGTCCTCAAATTTGAGAGTGAACTCAAATAGCAATGTGAAGAATTTCCTTAAACTTCAGTAGATACCTGTAATTTTTTTTAAATCCTGAAACTTCACTCATTAGACTAAAAATATAAAACTTCATTTGACTAACATAACTAATTATAAATAGCTTATAAATAGGCCTAGGAAGGACTCTGACATTGAGGAACAGTCTAAAACTAAGACTAAAACAAGGTAATTATTCCAGAAAAGGATTTTTTAAAGTCCAACTTTTCAGGCATCACCTGCTAGGGCCACCCTGCCTGAGCTATAACGTAATCTGAGATGGCTGCTGCTTGTGCTGGCTTGGAGATGCCCAGTCAAGCCAAGCTGTGAAACTAATCTGGCTGCTGCCAGTGCCTGGCCTGGAGCTCACTGAGGCAGCTGTTGCTTGTTTGATAGGATTTAGAAGCCATGACCAGCCTTTCCTATAGAAAAGCAGCTTGGGTGGGTCCGTAAATTAGATGGGGCAGAGCCTCTGGGGATCTCTTAGGTGGGTCAAACAGTGTTAGCCAGGTTGATGGAGTCTTAGGTACTGCACCAGTCTGTGGCTCTGTGGGTGGAAAGCCTAGAAAAGGGACAATGGCCTCTGCTCACCTTGATGCCAGACCCCTCAGCCTCCCCCAGCATGCCACTGGTGCCCCTCAAGCCACCTCGCCTGTGCCGGAGCCCAGAGGGAGTGAGTCTGAGTAGGTCAGTCCATGTGTGGGTTTTTTTAAGAGGAACTTCTTGGGGCTCCAGCAGTTTGTTCCACTGACTCAATCCCTGCTTGTCTGTGCAGCAGAAGTTGTGGGGACTTACATTCCTGGCACTGGAACCCTGGGTTGGGAGGCCTGGGACACCTCACTCTCGAGATATCCCTCCCGAAGTTTTATCCACCACACATGAGTGAGAGAGTAAGCTGTTCCGCATTTGCACTCCTCCTACCGTAAGTCTCGATGGATGTTGTTTAATGTTGTAGTTGTCAGACTTCATTCACCTCAATTTATGACAGTTCTGAGTGATGGTTGTGCTATATTGTAGTTGTAGTTTTGATATGATCGTGCAAAGAGGCGAGCTGCGGTCGTGACCAGAAGCCTCAATTCCAAATATTTTCATTAAATGTTCACATTATATTGACTCAGAACACATACTCTTGATTACTAGAATTTTAATCCCACTACCACTACTTCTACCAGCAAATATTCCCCATTATTAAATACCCTCAAAATCCTATTGTTATCTGGCTGCTATAATATTGCTTCTATAGCCTATCACTGCTCCTGGGCACAGGCACCCACAATGGTAACAATAGGTAGAACAACCTTCTCACCAGGTAACTCTCTCTTACTAACCCTTCCCTAATTCGGTACCATAGTGTTGGGATCAATCTTTTCCCAGGAGCCCAGACATCAAAAGTAGCCACTTTGTCCAGGGAAAAGTAGATCCTACCTACACAGAGATTCTTTCCCTGTGACTTCATGGGAACAACTAAACTATATAGGGTTTAAAAGAACTCTTTTTGTTACTCAGGCTAAATCTTGGGAATTGGTAGGCTACGGTACGTGACTGAGTGTGCTGTACACGTTCACGTGCAGGGCAGCACAGTGGGTTGGTTCGCAGCAGCAGCACCGTTAACACGTGAATGATGTGCTGTGCTGCTACATGGGGGTGGCTTAGATGTCACTAGGCAGTGGGAGTTTTTACATCCATTATGACCATATGGGGTCACCACAAGATTAGGTGTGGTAGTTCTGTCACCGACAGAATTCTGTCTTGCAGTCCATGATGTAGTTGGTGTTGAACTGGCAGAACCATCCAACTCCCTTTCAGTTTCTCCTTTTGGTCAAAGTTAAAGAGAAGGACAGACTTAGACTTTCCCTAGTCTTTCTAGTTTCTGTTCCCAAACCACGGTGAGAAACGTAGCAGAAAATACCTGTAATGTGTCTTCTCAAGAGCAAAACTAAGTAATAAAGTCATAGGGTACTTTAAACTCACACTTTTTTTAAATAAATATATTTTTTAAAAGAAACAATCTTTAATCATGAAACTACTAAAATTATAATCATCCAATGTCTCTATAAACATACAATGTGGCTTAACCTATTGGGCATTTCCAGTTTAAATATCCATTTCAGTTGAAGATATTTAATTTTTATTATATAACTGAAAGAACAACAAGCATTGTGTGTTATTTGTTTTATTGCAGGAAGTATCAATTTTTTTCTCAAAACAAATATTCATCCTAAAGATACATTCAAACCTCCAATTCATGGAATAATCTTCCATTCTAAAAGATTTTTCTCTTTTATGATTAACATTCCCTTAAAAAAAAGTCAAGGAACATGTATAAAGGACCCATGGACAAAGACAGCACAGTGGGGGTGGGGGAAGATTGAATGTGGGAGCTGGGAGGTGGGCAGGGCAGGGAAGAGTAATGGGGGGAAAATGGGGACAACTGTAATTGAACAACAATAGAAATAAATAAATAAATAATAAAAAATAAATTTAAGAAAAAAAATTTTAAAAACCATAGGATCCAAATTCAATTGCAACCTCCAATTGAGTACTGAAAGTAAACATACGAAATGAATCCTAAAACCAGGCTTTATAGCTAAGCAAAGGCGAAAGGAGGAAAGTGGATGTGCAGAAGCGTCAAGTAGAAGAAGAGACAAAAACGTGTGAGCAAGAATCACAGCACTTGGAGATGTGATGTTTCATGGCAGCAGCTGTGCGCTGGAAAATGTGAGTGGGACTACGGTGCCAGAGTACAAGCCAGGTCAGACGCTGGTTACAGGCAGCCTGGCCGTCCTGGCCACAGTGGGATTAACCACAAATGTAGTGTGACGCTTTATTGTCCAGAGGTCTGATTGGTTCCAGACCCATACAGGAAGCTAACCCTTAGGCAGAGATTGTGCAGTGGGGCAAGAATCCAGGAAAATCCAGAAACAAATATATCTTCTAATGTTAATATTCTGATTTAGAGGTCAAAGTCCCCTACCAATTTTCAAGAGCTTCAACAACATATTCTAAGTATAAATTTTCTTAAATATTAGGTTTAATAAGTGCCATTAAAATGAATCTTCTAAATCACATACTCACATTAAAGTAGGCTCTTATTAGATGTAGAATTCTTATTTAAGGTCATGATATCAGTTTCTATACTTTCTTGCTCTAGGAATACTATAAGTGCAATTTTCTTGGATAATCACGCTGTGTAACTTAGGCAGAACAGTTCACTCCAGCTCAGGGTAGAAATGTGATTTCTTTCATGATAGTCAACTGTATTATCTTTTATTTTTATTCTTCCCATCGAAAGGGCACATTCATACCTTTAAAAATACCTTATAAAATAGACTTCTTATATTTTCATGTTTCATTAAGACTGTACATACCATGAAAAAGCCGACAACATTGCTGCAGTTCCTATTAAAATTAACTTCTTTTATAAGCAGAACCGTAAAAACATTTTATTTAGGGTGAAAAGCTTTGACCCTGTGCCTCTTACGAGCCAGCCTTATTTTGTAGCAACTAACATTTGTGCTTTGGTCAGTCCACTAGTACTCACTGGCCATCCCAGGTCGCATCTACCCCAATAATGGGGCAGTAAAGAGAACATGAGTCAATAAAATTTAAGATGAACTTCCAACTTCATTGAATCCAGAGCTTCAGGACACTTTCCTAATCAAATATTGGGTAGGTTTGACTATTTAAGTTTCTCTATTCTCCCAAAGGGTTCTAAAGAGAGATGGCCCAATACAGAAAATGCCATGTGAGGTAGGGTAAAAATACATTATCATCTAAGAAATCAGCCTCTTTTCAGTATTTAAAATATGAAAACATATATTGAATAAAGGCAAATAAAATAAGATTATGTACTTACTGCTAAAACATAATAGCTCACATAACAAACCAGATTAGAGACAAGGAAATGTCTGACTATATAAAGTTAACTAAGGAAAGAATGCGTCCATTGAAAGAACAGGGGTAGTATCTGGTTAGCCCTGGAAATTTAGAAAAAGGAGTCGCTGTGGAAACATTGCGTTTTCCCTTTTAAATGCCATCTAAGAACGTCAGACAGCATACTTTAAATACTCTGATTTCAGTAGCCAGCCAGCACCTTGGAGAAACTAGCTAGTAAACGCACGAATGTTAGTGCGCGCGTGCATCATGTCTGACTCCTTCCGTGCTGATTGTGCGGTCTAGTAAACATTTGTAAGGTTCTCGGTAGCCCTGCATGTTTTGAATAGTCATTCTTTATTTGTTTATTCCATTAATTTCTTCTATTTTTATAATACTATAATGTTGCAAATTCCAACATTATGAGTGAGGTTTCTTTAATATAAAAGTCAAAATTCGGCTTCCCAGATTTCTCATTTCAACTCTGATTTGTAATCAAAAGCCATCATTGCATTAACAAGGCAAAAGGCTGAACGGACTGAAAAGCCACATGTCTTTGACTCACACAGAATACATATTGCACATTAAACCATCACCCCACAGTCTGAAGATACAGGCAAGATCAGCAAGACACAGATTTTTTGTGCTGGGACAGAAGCCCCTTGGAGCCATTCACTGGTAGGAAAACTTAATGGTAATTTTGATGAATTGGCAGAAACTGAATGCAGACTAGAGGGAGAATAAAAATCTGGGACTAGTTTTGAGGGAGACCTCACATTCACGAGGTTTATCTCCAGAAAGTCCACTTCTCAATGTGAAGATTCACGAAGAATCCCATTCTAGATCTGACATTGGAAAATATGCTCAGTTTTCTCCACAACCAAGGCCCGCTGTGGGGGCTCGGGGCAGACTCTTTAGAGCTGAGGGAAGGGCTTTTCTCCCACTCCAGCCACAGATACTAAAAGGGGAAAAAATCTCAAAAACATCTGTGAAAGTTATAGTCTGAGATTAAGTTATAAAATTAGAGAATGCTTCCCCTTCTCCACATTTTATCACCACCACACAGAGAGCTCAAGTATAATAACTAGTTTTATATATAACTATATAAACTACATAAAAACTGTATATGTTATGTATATTTTTTTCATTCTTAATCTAAAAATAACTGTTTAAAGTAATAATACTGACAAAATATTGGGTGATGACAGCATATGAGTAAAGGAAATTAATGGCAGAAATGAATTGGAAATACTCTGTCATAGGGTACTTAGGGTGTCCATGAAGCGTATTCCTTTACTTGAAGGTAGACCTAGATTTGTTGTGAAGTATACACAAACTCTAAGGCAACCTCTAAAAAATGTTAATGAAGTATAATTAACATACTAAAAGAGAAAGGAAATGTAAATACACAGAGTACCAGATAAGGTCAGAGAACGCTAGCCCTGACCCTGACCAGCCTGGCTCAGTTGCTAGAGCCTGGTCGCTCAAAGCTAAAGGTTGCAAAGTGCAGGTTGGACTGGTTCCTCATCAGGGCACATTCCTGGGCTGCAGCCTGGTCCCGGGCTGGGGTGGGGAGCCTGTGTGTGAGGAGACAGATCCGTCTTTCTCTCATACACTGACGTTTCTCTCCCTTTCTTTCTCCCTCCCTTTCCCTCCTTCTAAAAATAAATAAAGTCTTTCCAAAAAAAAAGGATCAGAGAAAGGTAAAAGAAAAAATATGACTACAAAAGTTACAAAGTATAGATATTAATCCAACTGTCAATAATCAGTTTCAATGTGAATAGTCTGAATATCCTAATTAAAGGATAGAGAGAGAGATACCATGTGAATATTAACGAAAGAAACCTGGATTAATATGTTAATTTCAGAAAAGCGAACTTTAGAACAAGGAAAGGTATCGGGAATAAAGTGGGCAATACAGAATAACATTTATGCCCCTAACAAAGTATCAAAATATATGAGGCAAATCTGATAGAACATAAAGAAGAAATAGACAAGTCCACTATTATACCTGAAACTTCAGAACTCCTCTTTCAGTAACTGATATGTGATTCAGGCAAAAAATCATTAAGGATGTATTTGATCTGAAACCATTAATCAAATTTATCTAATTGACAATTATAGAAAACTGCATCCAGCAATAACAAAATACACATCCTTTCAAGCTCACGTGGGACATTCTCGAAGATAGATCACATTCTGGAACATAAAGCATACTTCAACAAATTTAAAAGAATAGAAAACCTGTGAAGTGTGTTTAATTAATTAAACTAGAAATCAGTAACAGAAATCTGGTTGAAAATCAATAATTATTTGGAAACTAAATAAATTATGTAACACGTGCTCCAAAGAAGTCTCAAGGAAACAAAAATATTTTGAACTAAATAGAAATAAAAGCATAACATAAAAATGTATAGGATGCAGGGAAAGCAATGCATAGATGAAAATTTCTAGCATTAAATGCATATTTTAGAAAGGAATGAGGAGCTAAAATCAGTAATAACCTTAACTTCTACTGTAGAAGTCTACAGAAAGAAGAGCAATTAAAGCCTAAAATAAATAGAAGAAAAAATAGTAAATTTGGAGCAGAAATGAATGAAATTGAAGACAGGAATATAGCAGAAAAAATTACATCAAAAGTTTGTCTTTGAAAAGGTCAATAAATCTGATAAACACCTAGATACGCTAACCAGAAAAAGACAGAAGAGGCAAATTACCAGTGTTATAGATAGAAGAGGGGGTATCACTACTGGGTACATGGACATTGAATAATAACAAAGGGATGCTACAAGCAACTTCATGTCCACGAATGTGTAACTTAGATGAAACAGACCAATTTCTTGAATAGCACAAACTACATAAATACGCAAAAGGAGTAATAGGTAATATAAATAGGTCTGTATCTATTAGAGCAATTGAATTGGTCTTAAAAAAAAAAGAAGGCACTGATAGTTTGATGAATTTTACCAAACAGTAGATGAAGAAATAACAGTGATACTTCACAATTTCTCCCATAGAAATCTGTTTTCCAGCATCCTGAGCAAAAAGGGCATAGGTGTGTGTTCTTCCTTCTGTAAATATGACACACGTTTAGGAGACTACACTCAAAGGAAATGAGAAGGCCAAGTCCAGTGAGAGATTTCACATGGAGTAGTTGTTGTCATTCTTGTGGAGGTGTCCAACTGCCACCTGTTTCTTGGACTCGGGCACAACGAAACTGTCCCTGCCAGCAGGCTATTGGAATTACTTTAATAATGTTTCCCACTGGTGCAGCCTCCAGTGATTCTGTGATCTATTATATTTTTATTAAATTCCATTCCTGATTAAATTAGCTAAAGTGAGTTCTATGGTTTGCCCCTAGACCATTTGAAAGATTCTGCTGCCCACAAAACTCTAATATTTGGCTTGATGATACATGGACTCAGTTTAAAGAGGGAAGATATGCTTGTCCTGTCCACAAGCATTGAGCAGTGCATTACAGTTGTAAGTTAATATCATTTCCCATCTAGACAAAGGTCCTCCAAACAGTCCCTCAGCGCAGTGTAGCATAACTGTGTAGAGGCCAGCCTGGTTTAGGGGGAAAAAGACAAGAGGCATGAGTTTCTAACCAGACAGACCTTGAGACTTTGGGTTCAGTTTTTGCTGTACTTTTTCTAGCTCTGTTATGTTAGAAAAGTTACAGACTCTCTAAACCTCTACTCACCTATAAATACAGACACTGAAATGTACTCCTTCTGGAAGATACTACTGCTTGCTACCCATAAGCCATTTCTTCTTATTCTTGATTAACACAGCTTAATTTCATTCAGATATCAGGTAGCAATGTTCTACCCCAGATGACACCTCTTGATTGATGGTAATCTTATTCTCACTTGCCAGTTAGTAGTTTATTTATTGTTCGGTATGATCCAGTTTTGCTCAAAAAGCTCATAGGACAGATGGTGGAAATATCTAGAAAAGATTTCAGTCCCTGAAAGAGACAGAGATAGAGAGAAGCTTTCTTCCTCCTCCCTGCCTTTGAGGACAGTGGTGTAAGGGTGTAGTCCTTGCATTACCACAACCGCTTTACCACCCTGTGTGAAGGGAAGACCAGAGAACAGCAAGCTCACAATGATGCCCACACAATTAAGCATCATTAATTTCCTCTTAGGAACCACCTCTCTCCAGATCCACGTCCCAGAAGAAAAATAAACCCTTCCTGGGAAATACAATTTTATTTGGTTTACTTGTCCCTAATTTAATTCTTATTGAAACAGTGTTTCACAGGATTTTTATAAGGACTGAAAAGGTAATCCTTTTTGAACTAAAGACCGACAAACACTCCTCTACTCTAAACCCTCCTAAGGCTTTCCACGTCACTCAGAGTGAAAGCCAAAATACCTTCTAATGGTCACGATTTGTTCTCAACTCCCTACAACTCACTGTTAAATCTGACCTACTCTTTTGCTGCTTTTCTCCTTGACACCTCTGCTCCAGGTCTCCTGGTTTCTGTGCTGTGCCTTCCACACCCAAGGAAAGCTTCTTCCAAAGATCTTCACCTTAACGGTTCCCACCACATAGATGGATCTCCCCCTAGACACATGCTTGACTAATTTCCATTCATGCCTCTTACTCAGACCTCACCTTCTAAATGACGTCTTCTTAGCCACCCCATCAATACGTTTGGATACCCCTTGTCCTGTTCTATAACTTTATATTTTCTCATAGTGCTTTTTACATGTCAGGTAGTATATAATTCCCTTAAATTATGACTAGTTTATATCATCTACACACATGCTACAGTGGAGCTACACGAGGGCAGCAGTCTTTCTTTTGTTCAGTGATGGGGCTCAAGGACACAAAACAGTGCCTGTCAAGGACATGCTTGATACATATGTTAAATTAATGATGAATACATGAATATTTTCAAGATGCTTGGCACACTTCCTTCCTAGTCTTGCCTTCCTTGTGATCTAAGCAAGTAGTATGATACATCCCATTCTTTTCTATGTTGTTACTCTTCTTTCTCCCTTTAATTTCTTTCTATATACAGTACTGCTGTATTTCTTGCAGTTGCTTCTCCAAATTTTTCTCTTTGCATGTACAAAGAGAATTATTCTTATTCACTCGGAAGGTATTTACTGAATGCCTACTATGTGCCGGGTATTTTGCTATGTTTTAGAGTTCCAAAGAGAAATAAAACAGAGTCTATCTCATTAAAGCCCTCCACTATTTTATTTATATATTTAGGTACCACCCATATTGGGTGCATATATGTTTATGAGAGTTGTATCCTCTTGTTGGACTACTCCCTTAAGTATCATGTAGTGATACTTCTTTGTCTTTTGTTACAGCCTTCATTTTGAAGTCTATTTTGTCTGACTTAAGTATTGCTATCCCAGCTTTTTTTTTTTCACGTCCATTTGCATGGAATTTTTTTTTTCTATCCCTTCACTTACAGCCTGGGTATATATTTTGTTCTAAGTGGGTTTCTTGTAGACAGCAGATATGTGGGTCATGTTTTCTTACCCACTCATCTATCCTTTGTCTTTTGATAGGAGCATTTAATCCATTTACATTTAAGGTTATTGTTGATAGCTACTTATTCATTGCATTTTCCCCATTTGTATCTGTGTTCCTCTCTATATACTTCATTTTGTTAAAGCAGTCCCCTTTAGCATCTCCTGCAGTGCTGGCTCAGTGGAGATGTACTCTTTTAGCTTTTTTTGTTTGGGAAGCTCTTTATTTTGCCTTCCATTTTAAATGAGAGCCTTGCTGGATAGAGAGGTCTTGTTTGCAGTTCCTTGCTTTTCATTACTTGGAATATTTTGTACCAGTTCCTTCTGGCTTATAGTGTTTCTGTTGAGAAATCAGCTAACAGCCTTACCTGAGTGCCCTTGTATATTACTAGCTGTTTCTCACTTGCTGACTTTAAGATTCTCTTAATTGTCTTTAAATTTTGTCATTTTGATTGTAACATGTCTTAGAGTGGGCCTCTTTGGGTTCATCTTGATTGGGACCCTCTGTGCTCCCTGGACTTCTGTGACTTTTTCCTCACCAAGATAAGAAAGTTTTCTCTCATTCTTTTTTCAGACAGGTGTTTTATCCCCTTCTCCTTTTCTTCTCCTTTTGATATCCCTATGAGAATATTGTTGTGTTTCAAAGCTTCTACATGGCTAAAGAAAACATTATCAAAATAAAAAGGGAACCAACCATATATCTGACAATGTAGATCAAAGAAGGCTTAATTCTCCAAAATGTAAAAAGAACTTCCACATCTCAACACCAAGGAGATAATCCAATTAGAAATGGGAAAAGGACCTGAATAGACACTTCTCCAAAGAGGATATACAGATGGCTCACAGACAGGCAAAATGCTCAGCATCACTAGCCATCAGAAAGATGCAAATTAAAACCACAATGAGATATCACCTCATACCTGTCAGAATGGCCACCATCAATAAATCAACAAATAACAAGTGCTGATGGAAGTAGAGAAAAGGGAACCCTAGAGCATTGTTAGTGGGAATGCAGACTTGTGCAGCCATTGTGGAAAACAGTATGAAATTTCCTCAAAAAAATAAAAATGGAATTGCCTTTTGACCCAGTGATTTTGTTGCTGGGAATATACCCTAAGAATCCTGAAACCCCAATTCAAAAGAACCTACACACCCCTATTTTCATACCAGCACTATTTACAATAGCCAAGAGTTGTAAACAGCCTAAGTGCCTGTCAGTTGATGAATGGATTAAAAAACTGTGGTACATTTATACAATGGAATACCACATAGCACAAAGAAATAAGAAGGAATTCCTACCTTTTGTGACAGCATGGATGGAACTGAATACTATTATGCTAAGTGAAATAAGCCAGTCAGTGAAAGACAAATACCATATGATCTCACTTATAAGAGAAAACTAATGAAGAAAAGAAACTAATGAGCTAAATAGAACCAGGACATGGAAACAAGGACAGGCTGACAGCTGCAAGAAAAAACAGTGGGTGGCGGGGAGTGGTGGTGGAAAGAAGGGCAAAGCACTAGTCAAAGAACATGTATGAATGACCCATGGACATGGACAACAGTGTGGGGATGGACTGTAGGAGCAGGGAGGGCTTGACAAAGGAGGACAAGGGTGGGGAACTGGGAAAACTGTAATAGAATAAACAAGAATTAAAAAATCTGAGTTATGGGAGAGGGTTTCTGTAAAGAACAATGGCTCTTATTGAAATTTCTATGAACTATTCAAAGCCCCAAACAGGTTGCTTTTAAAAACTATGTAATGGTGGTTATAACACAGAGGCAAAGGATATCTCCCAGATGCACCTGCTGTTGGAATGTGTAGGAGAACAGACAGAATGGCCGAACCTATATCTGGACTCTAAGGCAATACCTCCTCAGATCCTGGAGTCTGCTTTTCAGATGGCTGGCCAATTTTAGCGATAACTGCACAAGCATGGAATGAGAACACTGGAGTAAGCCAGAGCAGGCCAGAGGAAAAGGCAGAGTCCCTGCTGAAGACAAAACGAGTAGTTTATGAATACACCTGAGACAAACTCTGGGAACTCTTTAAGCTGAGAGGAACTTGATTTTACTACATCTGAGAAGTCATCCCAGCTACTTACAACACTTGCTGTTAGTGATTCTTCTATGATACAATGTAGTAGAAAATAACTGTCACTAGACACTCACACAATCCCCCTGTCTGCCATGCATAATTTTTGGTCCTCTGAATTAATTTGTATTAAAGACCTCTCTTACATAATTCATGTACTATATTTGTCACAAAATGCTTCTAACTTTTATTTAACTTTTAATTTTGAAATATTTATAGATTCATAAGAAGTTACAAAAATAACAGAGTGATCTGGTATATGCTTTACCCCATTCCCCCCCATGGTTACATGTTATATAAATGTAGCACAATGTTTAAACCTGAACTTTGACAGTGGTAAAATATGTGTGTTTAATTCTATGCTATTTTGTCTCATGTACATTTGCGCAACCACCATCAAAATCAAGAAGAAGACCCAGTCCATCACCACAGAGATCTCCTACAGGAGATCTACATTTTCATACTCACACTTCCATCCCGCCCCCAAATTAATCCTTCCTAAGCTCTGGCAACCACTAATCTGTTATCCCTATTTATAATTTTGTCATTTTGAGAATGTTATATAAATCAAATTATATGGTATATGGCTTTTTTCACTCTGCCTATTGCCCTTGAGATCTAACTTCTTATGTGTGTTAATTCATTCCTTTTTACTGCTGAGTGGTACTTTATGGTATGAATATACCATACTTTGTTAACTATTTACCTATTATAAGACACTTTGATTGTTTTCAGTTTGGACTCTTACCAATAAAGATCCTATGAACATCCATGCACAGAGAAAGAAAAACACAGTCTAAGCTAACAAGTAATCTGGTTTGTATTCTTTCACATGCCGATGTGGTTCAAACAATTCATTTGTTCTTACATGACAAATAAATAAAGGTGTTTGCACAACATGCTCAGATCCAGGGCAAAAGGTGTGTGATGGTCTCTGGTCAAGCAAGCAAGTCGATTAAGCACGCTGAACCCTGAGCTGCAGAATGGAAGGTCAGGAGAACTGTACCACAAATTATTTTACAAACAGAAACTCAGAACCATGCCACTGAGAAGACAGAAGGACAGGTGACTCTCCAGAACATGAAGGAAGTTGGACTAGAAGCAAAGTACAGACATTATGGGTTTGTTGAAACAAAATACTATAAGCAAGGACAAAATTCTTTTTAATAATCCCATTCTCCCAGAGGTTATAAAATATGGTGTATGTTTAACATATTTGAAATTATTGAATTATCAAAAACATTAAAAATTACTCTTTAAAAAGTTATTCTATTTGATTTTTTCTTTGGTAAAAATATTGTCAGACAACATCTTTTTAATGCAGAAATTTCCAATTCTCAATAGCTGTCATAATGCCAAGTAAAGAAGTTATTCATCCATGAAAGCTTCCTTTGTTAAAATACAGATTGCATTATTTATACAATATGAATGTTTAATGAATGCATACAAATTCAAATGTCAATGTAGATAAAATAAAATTCCATTTCTGTCAAGAAAAAAAGGCTTTTCAATGAAGAACAAGACTTTGTCTTAAGATGAAAAAGTTAAAGAATAAATCCTAAATTGTTTTTTAAAGTAAATGACAGGGAAGTATATGTGAATTTCCTTAAAGTTTATCTTAAATACAAATGTGAAACCATGTCTTTAAACAATGAATGGGGTAGCCATTTCACTTTGTATTTTACAGAATAAATTAAAACAACAAATTTTTATCCCATATCATAAAAAATCATGGTTAAAATCATTATTATAAGGACAATAAGTGACTTTTTTATGCATCCAGACTAATGTGGCATGAGCTTTAATGACTCAGGTTCTATTTAATAACACACTTGAGCAGAATTGGCATGCATAGAAGAATTTGACCATACAAAAGTTTCTGTGAAATTATATTTCAATTATTTATAAAACATTTTGCAAACAAAATTGTCTACCCAGGTTTGTTATGCTAAGGTATTTACTCCTTTGCAGTTCACATGAGAAGGTATAACAAAAGAAAATAATCGGATTCTTTCCATTTATTTTCTATTATCACAGTACAAGGAAGAACTTTTTGTGGAACCATTTTCAAAAGATTTACTGGATAACATGGAAGTCACATGGGAGGAGATGATTTCCTTTGTCGCCATAGATGTTTCTCATTGTTTATTCTTTCTGTAGACAAAGCAAATTGGTGATTTCAGCCATACTGAGAACCTTACTGATGAAATGCTTTTCTGCTTGAGACCTGTCTAGCTGTTCCTCTCTAACTAAAATTCCCACCACTAAGGCATTTTCAGTGAAATAGTCAATAAAGATTTTGACAATATCCTGTCAACTGAACTTTATTAAGTATAAAGAGCTGGGGAGGTTGGAAAGTTTTGAGGGAAAAGGAGTTGGACATGCTCCCTTACCATTTTTCTCTGGTAATAATCTGACCTGTGTTGTTTGGAAGACTGATAGATTGTCATTAAGTATATAAATCCCAGTTGCTATACGTTGTGGAGTAAGGAGCTACTTAGCTATCCATGTGAGAAACTATGAGGTGCCAATCAATGCATACAGTTTGCAACATCTGCACAAGTGAATTGCAATCTGAGAACAGTGTAATGATTATTTCAGATGCAAGAGAGAGCAAGCTAAATTAAAATAATATTTCAAAAATTAATTAACTGGCTTATGTAACAAAGTTTTAAGAGCAGTCTGGGTCTGGGACTTAAATAATGTTACAAGACACAGTTTATGTTCGGCACTTCAAGATTCTTTGTCCTACGCTGATTTAATATCACCCTGCATGTCACAATAAAAGACAGGCTTATCTCTCACCCAATTCCAAGACCTACTCTAGTTTACAAATTCAAAGTCTCTTCATTGAGAAGAAGGTGGGATATCCTGGAGAAAATTATATACTATCAAACTTTATTCTATAATAAATCATAAAAAAGCATTATACCACAGAACTATATTCTACTTTCTGCAGCTACTTACCAGAAAGGACTATAGGAGGAGAGATTGTAGGATATTACTGGTTACTGGCTCAAAATGCTAATTCCTGAGGACCAAAATTTCACTTTAGTCCATTAGGATTTCTCCTTGTTAAGTAGTCAATACATGATACCGTATTTCTTGAAACAGAAGAGATTAGAGCCATATCGATATTTGAGAAATGAAGGTATTTAATTCTCTTATTTCAGTTGTGCAGAAGAGTGGTAAATTTTAGGCTATGATAATTAATTAAAACTATACATTCTAATTGACATTTATAGACTACTGCATCTAATAGTGGAACAGTACATTCTTTCTCAGGCTCACACGGAACAATCACAATGACAGAAGACATCATGAGCATTGAGAAAAGTACCAAATTCTAGAGAATAGAAGAGATTCAAAGTATGTTCTCAGACAACAATGTAATTAAACTGGATATCAAAACAGAGGTAGCTGGGAATTCCCAAATATTTGAGATTAAAAAATAAACTACATACATCAAAGAAAAAAGTCTCAAGGTAATTTTGGAAAACTTAGAAAATCTTAATGAAAATACAACTTATCAAAATCTATGGACTGTAATGAAAGCAGTGCTTAGAACAACATTTATACTACTAAATGTGTATATGAAAAGGAATAAATATTTAAACTCAATATTCTAAGTTGCTACCTTAGGACATGAGAGGGAAAAAATCAATTTAAGCTTTAAACAACCAGGAAATAAAAATAGAATAGAAATTAATATAATAAAAACAAGGATTCACTATAAAAGGTCAACAAGATCAAATGGCCATTCTTTAAAAGATAAATAAAATTTTACATGTCCAGCCAGACTAATTCTGAAAATAAAAAAGAGAAAGACACAAATTACCAATACCAAAAATGAAAGAGGAATCATTCTTACTGATCACTTGAACATTAAAAGGATTTAAAAATATTGCATAAAACTCTCTATTTGTAAATTTAATCATTAGGTACAATTGATCAATTCCTTGGAAGACACAAACTACAAAAACTCATGAAAGAAAAACTCTATAATTTAAATTTAAAGATATATATACATATATACATACATATATATGTGTGTGTGTGTGTGATGAATTCCATTATTAATTAACAATGTTCCAAAACAGAAAGCATGGGCCCAGATGGTTTCACTCATGAATTCTACCAAACATTTAGGAAAGAAATTATGAGTCCCCTAGAATCTCTTCCAGAAAATAAAAGTAGAAGACACACTTCCTAATTCACTCAATGAAGACACATTGCTCTAATACCACACCCAGAGTAAACATGACTATAAAGAAAAATTAGATACCAATAACTCTCACAAAGATGCAAAAATCCTCAACAAAATATTAATAAATTGAATTCAACAATGTTTAAAAAATTATGAACCACAACCAAATGATATTAATTCCAAGTATAAAAGGTTGGTTCAATCTTCAAAAATGAAGTAATCTACCATATTTAAAGATCAAGAAACAAGTCATATGGTCATATCATTCGACTTGAAAAAAGCATTTAACAAAGATACAATGATCATTCCTGAGGAGACAATCTGCAAACTAGGAAGAGGGAAACTTCCTCAACTTGATAAAGAACACCTACAAAAAGCTTTACCTAATATCATACTTTATAGTGAAACACTGGATATGTTTTTTTTTCTCCTAAAGTCAGAAATAAGGCAAATTGTCCTCTCTCACTTTTATTCAATATTATCCTAGCTACTGCATTAAGAGAAGAAAAGAAAAGGTATACAGATTAGGAAGGAAGAATTAAAACTTTGTTGGCAGATAACTTAATTGTCTATGTAGAAAGTTCCAAAAAATCTCCAGTTACTGGTAGTAATAAACAAGTGTAGACAGGTTACAGGTACATATAAGGTTAATATATAAAAATCAGTTACTTTCATATACACTAGTAATGAACAACTGGAATTTAAAGTTTAAAAAGATAATATAATTTAAATAGCACCAAAACTAAAATATTCAATGCTTAGGTATAAAGCTAATAAAATACATATTGAATCTCCATGAAAAATCTATAAAACTCTGGTGACAGGGACCAAAGATCTAAATAAATAGAGAGCTATTGTGTGTTCCTGGATATTGCTAAGAAATCAGTTCTTCCACTGTTGTCCAACGTGAAATCCAACATGATCTGTAGACTAATTGCAACTCCAACCAAATGCCAGGAAGCTCTTCTGCAGATAACAATGATTCTAAAGCTTACATGGAAAGACTAAAGACCTAGACCAGTCAACATAGTCCTGAACAAACTGGTAATCAAGACAGTGCAGGATTTGCAAAAGAATAGACACACAAATCAAAGGAATAGAATGGAGAACCCAGAAATAGACCCACACTAATACAGTCAACGGATTTGGAAAAGAAGTAAAGGTGATTCAATGGAGAAAGAATAGCCTTTAAAGAAACAGTGCTGGAACAATTATACCTGCAAAAAAAATGAGCTTGGATACAGACTTCATATCTTATACATAAATTAACTCAAAGAGTATTAAAAACCTAAGTATAAAATGTAAATCTATAAAACACTTAGGAGAAAAGCTGTGACCTTTGGTTCACTAATGATTTTTTAAATAACTAAAGGAAAAATCATAAGTTGAATTTTATTAAAATTAAAAACTTTTGTTCTGTGAAATACATTGTAGAGAATAAAAAGCAAGTCACAAATTGGGAGAAATATATATGCAAAGTATATATCTGATAAAGTATTTGTCTCCCACATATCCAAAAACTTCTAAAATTCAATAAGAATACAAACAACAAATTTTAAAATTGGCAAAATACCTGAAAAAATTACTAAAGATACACAGATGTTAAATAAGTATATGTAAAATTGCTTCACATCATTTGCAATTAGATAATTGCAAATATTAAAACCACAATGAGATACCAATACACAACTATTAGTATGGTTAAAATACAAGAACAAAAAAGCCCAACAATATCAAATGTCAGCAAGGATGTGAGACCATAGCAGCCCTTGCAAAAACTGATACAGCCAGTTTGCAAGATACTTTTCAGTTCTTACAAAGCATCGTCTCACCACGTAATCCAGCAATTTCAATTGCACGCCTAGTCATGGACCAAACTGATTTGGAAATTTGGGCTTATACAAAAACCTTCATGAAAATTTTATAACAGCTTCATTCAAAATTTTGAAGTACTGAAAACAGTAAAAATGTACTTCAGGAGGTGAGTGGATAAACAAACTGTGGTACAGCCATACAATGAAATATTATTCAACAATAAAAAGAAATGATCCATAGTCATTCAACAACTAGACAAAGAACACGTGTGAATGACCCATGGACATGGACAACAGCGTGAGAATTGATTGTGGGAGTGGGGGTGGGGCAGAGGAAGGCAAAGGGGGGAAAATTGGGACAACTGTAATAGAATAATAAAAAAAATGATTTAAAAACTTGAATGAATTTTAAATACATATAGGTAAATTGAGGAAGTCAGTCTTAAAAGGCTACCTACTTTATGCTTCTGATTAAATGATGTTCTGATAAAAGTAAAACTAGAGCAATAATAAAAAGAATTAGAATACTGTAATTGGGAGAACATGACATTGTGTATTAATCAAAACATATAGAAAATTTTGAAACATATTTCAGGAGTTTGGAGAATCCAAGGATGGAGTACAGAATATAACAAGACAATCTAACTCCATTGCAAATGTGTGAGAGAACCTCCAAGGAGGGAGGTGGGGGGAGGTGCCAAACAGTGGAGTTTATATGACTAATGCCAAAAGAAACTCTACATAAGTACTGAACTATACTCAACAAAGTAACTTCCTGGTGACAGAGGCTAACAACTGTGATACTGCTGTGTATGTATACTGGAGCTGAATAATTAAACAAATGGATGGCAGATGGTAGGAGCCAGGTTTCTCACTATTAAACTAAAAGTTTACGGATAAACAAGTCAAGGCTATAATGATCTATATGATAATGGATTAGAGTTGGATACATCAGTATGAACTTATATTATTCTTAATATAGATGCAAGTGGTTATATGTAGAAATATTTACGTATACATACCTATACAAGCATTGGTATACACACACACATTTCTGTGTTACCACAGCAGAAAGGCCTAGGAGCAACTACAGCCGGTAGCAACGAGCATGCTTAGTGCCCAAGTCTCAGTTTCTAATACGATTCTTTAGTAAAAGGAACCAGGGCTCCTTGGACAGCCAGCTGAATCTAGAACTAGGGGCAGTGAATAAATATACGAGGTAGTTGTGGAGCAACTAATCGTGCCAGAAAGGAAGTGTTAATCACACACACACACACACACACACAATGATGGAGGAGTGTCAAAGCGATATAGGAACCAACTGAAAGAGAACCCAATGGCCAATGCAGAAACAATCTTAGCAAATTAACAAGTACAGTAGTATTTAATCATAACCAAAAGTATAAAACAATATGTATGATTCCACACAGGTAATAAAAGACTTAATCAATAGATAAATGAAGGAGAAGAGACAAATCTGTAGTGCAGAAGGAATTCCAAATGATTTATGTACATGTTCTACCCTCAAGGAGGTGGAGTATAAATCCCTGCTCCTTAAGTGTGCTCTTCATAGAGTGGCTCCTTCCCAAAGAGTATAACGTGGACGGGAGCAGGGGGAGGAACCTCAGCATACAGCAACTTGCACAGCTGTTTCAGCCAAGTGATCCGGGTTAGCATCAACAGCGATAAGTCATGTGGGTATAATGTGATGATAACGGAGCTTATCACAAAAATAAGGAACTCTGTGGTCTCCTCCCAAGGACACATAAGCTCCAGCATAATCATGAAAAAAAGCCATCAGATAAACACAAATTGAAGGACATTCTATATGATATCCAACCACTACTCATCTAAACTAACAAGGTCAGTTTTTTAAAAAGGAAGAAAGAATCAAAGAAAGTATAAGAAACTGTAACAAGCAAAAAGAGGCCCAAGTGCACGTCAGTAGATGAGTGGATAAACACTGTGGTACATTTGCACAGTAGGATACTACTCAGCCATAAAAGAAAGGAAATCTTACCTCTTCCAACAGCATGGATGGACCAGGAAAAGCATTATGCTAAGTGAAACACTCATAAGCCGGTCAGAGAAAGACAAATACCATACTATTTCACTTATGTAGAATCTAATGAACAAAAAAACCTAGCAAATGAAATAGACTCATAGATACAGCAGACAGACTGACTGGCCGCTGTCAGAAAGGAGGAAGTTTGTAGGGCTGAGTGAAAAAGGTGAAGAGACTAAGGAAAAACCCTCATAGACACAGACAACAGGATGGTGATTATGAGGGGAAGGGCAGTGGGGCAGTAGAGGAGGGTAAAGGGGGAACAGATGGTGATGGAAGGAGATGACATGAGGGGTGAACACAGCACGACATACAGATGGTGTGTTATAGAACTGCACTTGAAACCCACATAATGTTATTAACATCACCCCAATAAATTCAGTATTTTTTCAATAAAGAAGCTAAGGATACATGATAACTAAATGCAATGTGCTATTTTAGATAGGACACGAACAGCAAAGAGAATATTAGGTGAAAAGCAAGGAAAGGTAAATAAGACATTAACACGATGTATTAATATTTGTGTATTCATTTTAACATGCATACTATAAAAAATAATAAATGCAGTCACTCTAAAATGGAGTTGTAGCTGCCAAGCCAAAGGAACTGCCTTGCAGGCCTCACTCCTCAAACCTTAGGAAGGTTAACACTGAGCAAAATAATCTTTGGCCTGGGCCTTCAGCAACATTGTATCCCATACAACTCTGCAAGACAGCAAGAAAGCAGATACGACTAATGGACTGAAAATTAAATACAGCCTTTAGAATTAACCTCACTATGTTCGCTTATCTGCATTTACAGAAAAGCCTTCCTTCTACTGATGTAATTATTCTCCTTGATTGATATAATTTTCTCTTTCATTATTAATATAATTGTTCCCCTCCCCTTTTTCAAAAAAGCCCTTTGCCTTTGTTCCTAAAGGGAACATAGGGTTTCTTTTTGAATTAGTTCTTCCAGAATAGCTATTTTCTTGGATCTCAAATAAATGCTTGTTTCCCCTCACTTTGGCCTTTTATTTTTAGGTTAAAAGTACCATATAAAAGCAAGATGTTAATAATCAGGAAAGCTGTGTATAATATAATATAACCCTTTACTGTATTCACACTTTTCTCTGTAAATGTAAATATTTTCTAAAACTGAAGTTTATTAAGAAAGAAAAATTTTAAAAGTAAGCAGTATAAGGGAGGACTAAAAAAACCCAAAAAACACAGAATTAATTCCTGGAGGGTGGGCCCCTTGTAGTACAGGCTTCCCCTGCTAGGTGAATGTACTAGGAACCCATCTGTAGCAGTGTACCAGCTGGTGTTGTGAAAGGCTGTGTTTGGCTTCAGTGAATTTTTTTGAAGACTATTTCAATGTGGTTGCCCATTTCATGACGGGTGATTTACGGGCGAGCTCACCTGCCCACACTGCGCTGAGTGTTCAGCAGTTTTTGACTAAAAACAGCACGGCCCCCAAGCCCCACGTTCCCTGTTCACTTGATATCCCCCTAAGTGACTCTTTTTTTTCCCCAGATGAAAAAATTCTCAAAAGGAAATATTTTGCTGACCTTGAAGAGGTGAAACAAAAGAACCGCAGAAGCACTAAAAGGCATCAAAATTGACAAGTTCAAAAACTGTTTTGAGAAGTGGAAAAAAATGTCTCGATAGGTATACTGTGTCAAATGGATAGTACTTTGAAGGTGACTGATGTTTAAACAGTTAAGAATAAATACACAACTTTTTATAAATAAATTGTGGGGTTTTTTGGTCCCCCCTCATACACTAAAATTATCTTTCATGAGAAGTTTCACCTTACAAAATATAAAAAATTGTCAGCAACTTTTATGAATTTTCCATAGAAGAAGGAATTCTTGATATTCTCCTAACAAAGGAATCCTTTAACAATATAAACTTTAATGACACATACAGAAGAAACCTAAAACCCTTTCTACAGAGAGTGCCTTTACTGGGCTGTTAATGAAAAGGAAATGAGCCACATTTGAGCCTCATCTTCTCAATGTTCCTATATCAGACTTTTCAGATCTTTTCTCCTCTCATATTATCCATGATTGTCCTCAATGAGTACTATTTAAAATTATGTAACATTAATTTATGAGTTGTTATTAACTTTAGCCAGGAGTTTAAAAACGTTTTGTCTCAGATCCTTCAGGAATGATTGGTTTCATATTTGCTTACCATCTATTTATGGGGGAAAACACTGGAAAATACTGTTGGTTTGCAAGTTCAAGAGTTTCCCAGATGATACCTGAAATTAGACCCCATACAGAGTGAGCAAGGACAAACCAAAGAACGAGGCAGACCACACCAAATTGGTAGATGTCAGTTTTAATAAGCAAGGAGACTTATGTATAAGGCTTGTCTTAGGTGGTCAGAGAATCTTAAAAGCTTACAGAGAGGCCTTAACCAGGTTCAGTCACACATAGTTTGGATGGTGTCGGTAACACGTTATCTGAAGGTTGCATCGGTTGATATGACGCTAGCTATGCAACTGGTGGGCAGACCGTACTTTCCAAAGACAGGGTCAGGGGTGAGGAGCATCTGATCGCCTGTGTCACTGGTCAGCTCTACCACCCTCTCAATGACCTCCTCCAACAAACAATGTCACAATGGAATATACAAACCTGCCAAACTTACAGAGAAAAATACAAAGAGAAGGGAATTTATTGAAGAGAAAGCTCCTGGACCTATTGTAAAGAGAAATATAAACAAACAGCATATTGGCCTCTAAGCCTCACTGAAATTAGCTGAAGCAGTGATAGCCAAAAAAAGAACAATGATGAGTCCAGAAAAAGTATATGTTTTTATATGGAAAAACAAAGGAAATTATGTAATTTCCAAAGGTAATGTGTGTGTGTAGAGTATACAAAGTGTATAATTTTTCTGCATGAAAAAAAGCCTACACCATATTCTGAAAAAAATACTTTGAAATCAGTCTAATGATATTCTACCTAATTAATATTATCCATATCTCATCATTAACAATTCACAGTTAAATTATCCCAGTATGGCAGAAGAGTAAGAGGGAGCTACACAAACCTCCTCCCAGGCCCAAACTGGAATTACAACTAAATTGAAAAGAAACCATCCTGAATAACCTCCTGAACACTAGCAGGAGAGAAGCCTTATAACCACAGACAGACAAAAGAAGCCACTTCACCACAATCAGATTAGGAGGGAGTGTGGAGGATGCTCGACAGGGCTGGCTGGGTTCCCACTGATGGCAGCTGAAGTTTTGGAGGCATATCTCAGTGACTGGGGATTCTCCCTGAGAAGTATGAGGTCTAAACCCTAAGCTGGCCTCCCCAGCCAAGAGCCCCAGAACTGAGAAAGGAACCCAGATACCATCTGCTGTGAAAAGCAGCAGAGTTTTCTATCTGCCAGGAAGAGATGGCTAGAGATTCAGAGAGACACTTAAGGGCCAAAGCACAAAATTTTGTTGTTGACCACTTACCTGGGCTCTGGCAGATGGAGGGCAGAGTATACTAGAGATGCATGAGGAGAGACTGGGGTTGGTGGCTCTGGGGAGAGAGCTGAAAGTTCAGCCACTGTGATCCCTGTTCTCAGTCACTCCCCATATTACAGAAAGCAGCAGAACACTGCCTACCACGTGGCAGCGGCCTGGAGGGAAACAATAGCCCCACCCACAGGAATCCCTCTCACCCCACCCTGTGAAGCTTAAGCCAGGCTGCTGAGTAAAACTGGAGGCTATTTCAGTGATTAAATCTAACAGCAAAGGCAGATATCTGGAATCTCTGAGACATTCCCTGACCCTCCTGTGGTCCTGGTGCCGGTAAAAACCAGCCTTGGTATGCATTCTGGTTCTTTCTGCACACACCCAAGCCCAGCAGAGGGAGCCATCAGCTGTGGATCGCTGGTAACTCCTAACAGGTTGCCCAGGGCCAGTCACAGGCAGCATCTGACATAGGTTAGCAACAGAGTCTTTGCAGATCTACCTAATACATAGAAACAAGCACATAAAAAAAGCAGCCAAAATGGGAAGACAAAGAAACAGGCACCAAATGAAAGAACAAGAGAATCCTCCAGAAGAACTAAATGAAATGGAAGCAAGCAATATATCAGATAGAGAGTTTAGAGTAATGATCATAAGGGTACTTAGCAGCATGTAAAAATACAGAGAAACCATAAAAAAGGACCAATCAGAAATAAATAAGGCAATATCTCAAATAAAGAGTTAAATTAAAACTAACTAGCCTCGATAGGAATTTATTTTCATACATTAAAAATGCTTGTTTAATTAAGGTTCAAAAATTCATTTAGTCTATCCTTTTAGATATCTCAATATTAATGACTCATCAACTAATTTCTCCTTGAATGTTTGTGAAAGACCCACAAATGAGTCGATAGAAGTTAAATCACTAGAATAAAATTCAGTGGGATTTTTTTTCTATTAGACAACTACCTTTTGTTATAAGAATAAATTGAAAGAATCCAGAGAGGTTGCATTAAATCCAAGTGACTTTTATAAAGAAGAAGAAAAGGCTTCACAACAGCAATGTTACATAAAATTTCAGAGTTTCAAGTAAAAGAAACCTTGAGATAGGTTTGATGAATCTTTTGTTCAAATTCAGGCCTAATCATGTCTCCTAAAGGAAGACTTATCCGCAAGATGTTCAAAAGAAAATATTGACTTCCTCATATAAAGCTTTAAATCTCCTACCAAGAAATCTGAAAAGACTAAATAAGGATTTTGCCTTTTCTTGTGAGATGAAGGAATAAAACAACCTTAGAAAACTGAATACTGTCATTATGGATGACTGAAAGGACATGTTCTCTTCTTCAAATGAGGCATCTTTACAACTACGGTGTAGTGTTTTCACCTGAGGGCCACAAGCAAGAATAATATTACCAAGAATTATGTCATATGTAATTTTGCATTTATTAAAAAACTAACCATTGTTACATACACATTTTTTGAGCATCACTGTGAGTTATTTCCAAAGGGAAACATTGCTTAGTGGGGGAAGCTTTTGTTTCTTTTTTCTCTTTTCTCTGTTTTTATTATTGTTTCACTTTCCTTTCTAAACATTACATTTATTAGAAACCTAGTGTTAATTATTGATGATTTGGCCTGCTTATAAAAAAATTAGGACAATTTATTTAACTTTATTTGAGGACAAAGAAATCTGTGTTCATCTAAATCACATTATTGACAGAACAATGCAATGACAGATGATCTGAGGGCCACTAGCCTGGAGTTATCTTTCATAATCTGAAATCCCCACTCTTTTCTCTTTGATTAAGGAACCAGTTTCTACAAGGCTGCTATTAAGATATGAATATGCTACTTCACTATCAGTTTTTCTATAACCAATTACTGAGTGCTCCTTTGGAGTACTTCATTGTTATCACAAAAGTGTGTTCGCCACTAAGAAGATACTCAAATTATGGGTCTCTGTTTTAGAAATTTAGGCTTGGACATAGCAACACCATGAGAAACCCCAGTAGTTCAGAGGGCACAAAAAAGAACCAAAGAACAAGAGGTTCTTTGGATCATCTGGACCCAATTCCAACATGAGTATTGGGAAGGGGGGTGAGTTCCCACTACACCAACACACACCCAGAGTGTTTAAGAATTCAACTTAATTCTGACACCATCTACCTGGAGATAGCATCAGTTTCTGGGGGTTAAGGGTTGAGTCCTACACCAAATAGTCTATATCAAAGCTGAATTTGTTAGCCTGTCAATCAAGAAAGAGCTCATCACACCAAAAAAAACTTTGGAGAATCAATACGTAAGGCATGCTCTAAGCACAGACTCAGTTCTCAACAAAGTCTGAAAAAGGTTTGTAATTTTTTCCTGTCTTCTATGAATGTAGAAAAACAAACACCCACATTCTAAACTAGCAAGGAGAATCTTTAAAATATAGGTGAGGATTTTAATTTAGCTCCTTGTTTCATTGGATTCCACGGTTAATTTTGACCTAAGCAAGATATGGTAAGGCTGCTGATATGAAATAAAAGTGTGCTAGCTTCTCCAATTTAAAATTCTTAGAAGCTCTATCTTGTCTGAGATGTTATATACTTTTACCAAGGAAGAGATCAATTCTCATATTATGACATTTTTATCATTATCTCCCTGAAAATCTTCTCCCTTGGTCCCTGGAATTTGAGAGAGTGCAGGTTTGTGTGGTAATAAAACTCATCCTCTTTCCTCCACTGCATGCTAATAAAATAATTCTCTCACACTTTCTGTGAGATCTTAGAAGTGTTTCTCTTTCCTTGGTACAAGACACTTAAGGTAAAAATAAGAGGCATCATTAAAAATTATTTATTTTTTGTCAAAGATGGCTTAAAGTGTTGTCTTTGTTCTCTTTATTCAGTTGCTAGCACCAATCAGAACATTTCACTACCGTTTTCACAGCTACCTGCTGACAGGTTCGCCAGTCTCTGACGACTTTTCCTCAGTAAGGACTGCAGAACTTCAATTGCTCGTGAATTTAAGAAGATTTTTTAGTAATTTCTAGTAGCACTTTCTTACTAACTTTTATCATCATAATACGGTGAATTTTTAGATATCACAGAAATGCATTCTCTGCTCATTTAAATTACTTAACTCTAACATTTTGACTCAAGCAAGGGCTGCTCATCTTTAAAATATTACACATTGTTTATGAGAGCTATGAAAAAATAGAAATCAGTCTCTATTTTTATTCCCTCTGAAACTTGAGTATTTGAGCATACATATTTGGCAATTATTTTTGCCATCAAGTATTCCAAGCCTTAAGTTGTATGCTGCCAATATCTAGCCCTTATTGTACATTATCATGTCTTTTTCCTACAATGGGCTTTTCTCAAGGTCCCCAAACAAGCACACTGTAAGAATCCTGCAGAAATCTCACCATTTAACATTTCCTTAGCAAATGCCTCTTGGTTTTTCTATACCTATGTTCTAAAAATTTACGTAGTAGATATGGTATAATAAACTCAGTGCTGCCACTGCAGGAGATGAGAACAAGACTTGGTAGGAAGAAGCTTATTGTACTCACAGGACCTAGAGAGGGTCACCGCATGCCACATAGAGTGACAAGTGGTCAGGAGGTAGGGTGGTCAGGAGGTAGAAGACAGGGGCTAAGGTGGAGAGTGTAGGCCACTGTCTTATTGGGGTTCCCATGGGAAAGGCAAAACTGAGCAGAGTAAACAGTTCAGGATGGTGAATTTTGAACAACTCCAACAGGCTTTGGGCTATAGAAGTGGTCTTCAGTTGCCTGGTGTCTGGGCCCATGATGATGTAGGGCATGGAAAATACTGGCTTGGTGTGTGAGAAGGTACCCAGGGGCACAAACTCAGGATTGATTGGTTTAGATATGAAAAGCAGGCTCACTAGCAAGTTGTTATTATCTTTGGAAATTAGCTAGCTCTGGGAGGGGAAATTTCTCCTCAGCCAGAAAAGGTATTTTAAAACACCAAAACATTATAATGTAAAGGAAAATAATACACACCCCAATACAAGCCAAATTTCAAAAAGATACACATCTTTGGAAACATCTCTGGCCAATGTTCATATTGAGAAAAACTATAAATTTTCATCCACAAAATGCATACAATATTTTTAATTTTAAAAAATGTGGAAAAATCTTGAGTTACACTCTAAAAAAAAGTATTGAACTGTCAGAATCAGGTGAAGATATTTATTTAAAGTGCCATACAGGGGATAAGCATCAGGTATATCAGGTACAAAGCACCTTTTATTATAAACTATTGCTTGGTGGTCAGAATATCATGTTTTAAGTTTCTTACATTCTAATATGATAGTATGTTAGTGTGTTACTTATAGGCATTTCTCTATATTTTAGTTACATTTTAGAAAATGTGCTAAAGTGTGGGTTTTCATGAAATGCCTTATTTTTTCCACTTAAGAATAAAGAAAAATAGACTCTTGGTTAGTGTTTCCATACAGAACATCTGATTTTCAGGAAGAGATTACTGGCATTCAATGGAGATAACTATATTTGCTGAAAATTATTTTAGGGCCCCCAAGTACCAATACCATGAGTTAAATTATGATGTGGGACAGTTACCTTCACTGTCTCTATGACTACCAGTTCTAAGCTTGTAAGTGATACTACTGCCATTTTACTTAAACCTAAGTTCAAGCAAAAGACTTTTCTAATTTCTTCTCCTCAGTATCTATATTTATCACCTGTGGTTTCTGTCTTTTGTTTATTTGCTCAACCTAATTCCAGAAGAACTTCCTGATTTTCCTTTGAGAAACTACCTTCCACCAGTTCTGGGATTGGGAGTATAGCTTGATTTCATCTCTTATTTCCTTGATGGGCATTTGATGTAAATATATGCAATCAAATTACTTCATTACCCTAACAAACACTGATTGGTTCACAAATGGACAGGTGAACCAAGCAAGAGCAGTAAAAACCTTAGATATTGTTTAGCTTGAGTTATTGGAAAAGAGCTGATTGTTCTTTCCTTTTTTATTTTTAAGGTAGTAAGCTATAAGCCAAATCATTTTGGAAGTCATTTGCCACCATATAGAAGAGCTTGTATAAAAACACACAAAAGCCAGAATAGATTGAATCCTAATGACATCATCTGAGTCCATGGTTCCAGGTATGTCTGAAGTCCAGACATCCTTCTAGATACAGGTGTGAAATTTTTGCTGTTGTTTAACACACTTGCAATAAGAGTTCTGGCTCTTTCAGAATATCTTTTAGGTTAAACTTATCCACTAGATACTCAAGAGAAAAAAGTATTTTTGAACATTAGATACTAAAATATAATCATGGGGGATGCCATTTTATTGGATTCAATTAACACACACAAAAAAGAGAGAAAACAGTGATGCCATCTGTTGTCCTCCATTTGAACTCCTATCTGTGATTCTAACAGGAAAAATACTCCCAGGGCATATACCATAGTGACCAATAGTGAGGGTCTGAAGCAAGACATCTAGAATTTAAATGGCAGCTCTACCCTTCATCAACTAGGTAGCCTTAGGAAAGTTAGTCTATGCATCAGTGTTCTCATTAATAGAATTGAGGCAATAGTACATGGGATCACTTTAAGAAATAAGATAATATGTGTGATGTACTTAAAGCAGCAGCAGGCATATTGTTCATAGTTAATAAATGCCAGGCCCTGACCCATGTGGCCCAGTTGGTTGGGCATTATCGTACAAACCACAAGGTCATGGGTTCAATTCACAGCCAGGGCACGTGCCTAAATTGTGGGTTCAGTCCCCAATCCACTGATGTTTCTCTCTCACATCAATGTTTCCCTCTCTTTCCTTCTCCCTTCTCCTCTCTCTAAAAAATAAATACTTTTTTAAAAATGCCAGTATCTGAGTATTATTTTTCACTAAAATATATATTATTTTCATTTATTCAATTATTATATATAATTATAATACAAAGGATGCCCCCTTCTAAATCTCTTATAATTGTAGTAATCCCTCTTGCGTATTTATCTCCCTTCCAAAATCTTTGTCAATTATGGCAAGCAAGGTTCTGAAGGGTCCATTCCTCTCACGGCTTTGATATTAATTAGATTTCCTATGTTCAAAGCTCTGCCTGCACACTAGAAATATAATAATAGGTAATAATTAAAAGAGGATGCTCCTCTCATGGAATGCACTTTCTAAAGGTGACATAGAAACCAAAATCAAGTCCTTATTTATAATTTTGAAAAATATTATGCAGAAGAAACATAAAATTATTTAAGAACATATTTGGGGTACCTGCTCTAGGTCTAGAAAGTCAAAGCTTTCCTTTAAAATCGGTTTTCAGTTGAGCTCTTCACAATAGTAGGAAAAGGATCAGATGAATATGGGAAGTAACTTGTGAGAAAGACTATCTTTGGGAAGGAGAATGTTAGCATGTTGAAGGAATGAGAAGGCTATTCTAACCTAAAACACAAACAAATGAAAGAATGGCAAAAGAGGAAATTCGTAAGGCAGTAAAAAGTAAAGTCACACAGGAACTTTAAAGCACACAAAAAGGTTTTGATTTTGTTATAGTTAATATAATAAAAGAAACTGAAATCCTTTGAAGGGTCATTTAAAAAAAAATATAAACACTCACCCTGGTAGATTGTACCTAAAAAGGGTAGAAGAGAGTAAAACAGAGTAGAAGAAAGGTTCAAATCTATTTCTATAGTTGCAGTAAGATAGAAGTAAAGATGAGGCATGTTTTGAAGGAGAAATAGAGAGAAATTAATGGATTAATGATACATTTAGGAGTTAGAATCAACTGGCTTTGACAACTGATATGTTGTGGGAACTGGCAGAAGAATAAAAGGAGGATGTTCAAGGATGCTTATAGGTACCTGGATTTTTACAAGGTTAATGGTATAAATTAACTTTGTAGTAAATTGCCATTCACTAAGATAGGAACACTATGGAAAAGAAGAGCTTTCCATTCTGGGAGTGAGGGTAGAAGACACTGACAAGGAAAGGCCCACTCTGCAAAGACCAGAACACACACACACACACACACACACACACACAGCATCCTTTTTCAGGACATCAGAGGGAAATTTGTAAATACACTACTGAAACTTTCCTTTCAAGAAGTTAACAAAGAAGAGAAAAAGACAAAAAAGCTAGAAGAAAATAATGATATCATAACAGAAATCAATGAAATAGAATGCGGGCATACAATAGAAAAACCCAACGGATTCAAAAATAAGTTCTTTGAAATAAATAAGGAAATTGAAAATCCCTAGCACATCACAGTAAAAAATAAATGACCAATCTCAGGAATAAAACTGTGACATCATTACATGTCCTTAATCATAAAAAAGGAAATATTTTGAACAAGAGTATAACAACAAATTTGATATTTGATGAAAAGGACAAATGCAAAGTATTTTATTTGACACAACAATAAAAGTTGTGAAATACAACCAGAGACATTGAAATTAAGAACACTCTGATAGTAACCAGAGGGGACATGGGAAGGGATTATGGGAGGAAAAGGGTGAAGGGTTTTCAGGAACAACTATAAAGGGAACATGGACAAAACCAAGGAAGGGTGGAATCAGGGGAAGAAGATGGGGATGGCTGAGGTGAGAGGGAGAGATGGGAGGGAAAGGCAGACAACTATACATGAACAACAACAAAATTTTTAAAATGAAAAAACAAAAGAGTTGTGAATAGTTCCAGGTCTGTTAAATAAAGTGAATAAATGTAGAGAACCTTTCGCAAAAAGAAAACCCTAGGAGGAGTTGGCTTCACTAATGAATTCTTTCAAACCTTTCAGGAAGAAATAAAACTCTTTTTACACAGACTGCTCCAGAAAATAGAGGAAATTTTCCAGTATATTTTAAATATCGTGATACTAATTCCAAATCTTATTAGCATATTGCACGAAAGAAAATTACACACCACTATCTCTCAGAAACATAGCCACAAAAATCTTAAGCAAACTATATTTTTTAAAATCCATTTAAAAAATAAGAGAATAAGTCCAAGGAGACTTGTTCCACGAATGTTATGCTAGTCTTAAATATGAAAATTAATCACTGTGGAATTGCAAAATTAGCAGGTAGAAAGAAGGCTGAGAATTAACAGCTAGAGAAGTAAGACAATAAACAAGAGATCATGACGTTAGAACTCAAGGACAGAAAGTGGTTGAAGAGGGAGAGCAGGATCTTTATTATTCACTCCTTTCCCACTGCCATGAGTCAAGTTCAGGCCTGTGTAAGTTATCTATTGCTGGATAACAAACATCACAATAATGTCTGTTATATGTATCAGTATTTATTTTGGCTATTAATCAATGAGTAAGTTGGGGTTCAGCTGATTTAGTCTGGGCTTACCTGGACAGCTGTAAACCAAAGGTCAGTCTGGGTCTACTTCACATATCTCTCATTCTCCTTGAGAATGTTTTCCTCACATCCATAGCAGAGGTACAAGGGAAAAAACAAATACACAATGTCTTTTAAAGTCCTCACCTTGGAACTGGCACATTATCACTTCTGCCCACCTTCTCTTCACCAAGGAAAGTCACATGGCCAAGCTCAAAGTCAAGAAGTAAGGTGCACTTCTACTGGAAGGAAGTGCAAGGTCAACCACTGAACTATACCCTGAAAAATGGTCAGAATGGTCTATTTCATGTTATGTATATTATGGCATTACACAAAAATAGTCAACTTTGATAACAAAGGGAAATTTTCTCCTTTGCAAATATTTAAACTTACGATAGCACATTTCTTAGATGTCAACTTTAGTGTGTGAGCCGGTGCATAGTTTTTCAAAATTCCTTTGGGCAAGGGAAAACCTAAATACTGAAAGGAAGGAGTCAGTGGATTGGATCGTGGAAAGCCTTGAGCCCCAAGTCCCGAGAGATCCTGGCGGAACACAAACGCCACCACCTGGAGGACCCAGGGGGGAAACTGGAAAGCAAGCCATGTGTTTGTTCCAAAGTCTCCCATTTCATCAAGCACCTCCTGTGCCATCACACTCCTCTTACATTACCACGGCCCCTCTTTGTGTTGCCATGGCACTAAAGGGTCATCACAGTGTCTCTGCATCATCAGGGCACATCTGTGCCTCACTCTGAGTTATCTCACGACATAGGTCATCACAGCTCTGCCAGCTTCGACATGGCAACTCTGAACAGGAGGCTACAGCTTACAGGACTTCTGAGAATCTGAGAGAAAGACGTGGGCTTGCATTCCTGGGAAGGCATACAGCATTTGGCATTGAAGTCTGAGCGACTGCACAGGCCAAGATGAAGAGGAGCATTAAAGCTGCTGAGATAGGTCTTAAGCAGGGGCCAGCAGGCAGAAAAAGCCAGAGGAGTCTGAGCTCGGTGCGCAGCATGACCATCAGAGCCCAGAGCCTGGCTTTACTGACTCTTGTGCGCCCTAGGCACTTTCATTTTGTAGGCCCCTTCCTCATATAAAACTTATATTTTACAACTTCATTGGTATAAAGATTATATTAATATTATAGTATTATCTATTAAAACATTTTTTAACCTAAAAAAAATAATACCAAAAGGCATGGGAATGGGAGGGGGCTAGCAGCTGGGTCAATAATTCAATCTTCCAAAGATCCCCTCGCCTGGGCTCACAGGTTTTCTAACGCAAGTGCACAAACAGAGCCTTTGCAGTGCACTGTCCTTATCTAAAAATACCCCAAATGCCTCCCCTGTTTACAATACATTTTGAGAAATTCATCTTGCAGTAGTTACCATTCATTGTGCTTCAGTGGTTTACCACGGCTGACATGGTTGATTTGGATAGGTGATAGATTCCATCCCGGAGAGAGCACACAGAGGAAGTGCAGAGATCTAAGAGGCTGAGGGGCAGGAGAGCTCTAGCTGAAGCACTCTGTACTGGATAATGACTAATAAATCCAGCCAAATTCATTACCAGTTGACAGTTTGAATTTGAGATCAGAAGAGAGCTTGGGTCGTGATAAATGTAGACTACATGAACTGTTATTAGGTCTTCAGACATACTTTCAGCAAAAAGTGACTAATGTTGCAAACTGAGCAGCGATGAATGATATTTCCGTTCCCGTGTGACCTGGCTGCATTGTTACTGAGTATTTTTCCTGTCCTTAGACATGTCTCCTAACATACCTCCTTGTCTCCACAATCATTCTTCTCCAATCTAGCTGCTAATTTTTCAACAGATTATTTTAAATTAAATCTTTCATCACCTGTAAAGCAAAGGTATGCTTTTAGTAAATAATTTCTGAATTTTTAAACACAAGGAACCTCAGATAATAATGATCCTTAATGAAATGTATGCAGAATATAGTGTGATATTATTTATGGTTTTATTTATCTATGGTTCCTAAACTTGAAAATCAAAACAAAATCCGGTCAAGCTCAAGAACTATTATAGACCTTAGTATGAAATGGATGCTGAAACAGTGACAATCTTAAAGCTAATCAGAATTTCCTATGTGTGTGTATGTGTGTGTGTGTGTATACATATATATATCCATAAAAATAAATACACTCAAATCCAAACAGTGATTATACCCACAGATAAGTGCAATTTAGAAAAGCATTCCTTTCTCCCACATTAGTCAATTGCATTTTTAAAAATTCATGCATTACTTTTTATGATAAAATTAATTAAAGCCGCTCTTTACTGATCCACATGCTCAGTGTTCTGCCTGATGCACAAGCATTAATTGGGAAAAATATCATCCCAGAGCCCATTCTTACAGTGAACTTGCCTCAGAAGCAGAGGAAGAGAAGACAACAAAGGACAGGATTATGAATGAATCTTGGGAAATATAAGTAGATTAAAGAAAATCATTTATCATTATTGTTTTTGGAGGTGTTTTCTTTGATGAAATTAAAAGTTAACTCCCCCACTGAGCAGGATCACTTACTCAAGTAATACCTCACTTTTAAAGGTCATGAATTAGTTCCACTTCAATCTGAACCCACAATATATTCATCTTTAACATATATTTTAAAATATTCTTTAAGAAGTTGAATTTAAAGTATATTTTAGAAGATTAATTTGTTCTAAAATAATCAAAAGTACAATATTATGGTACTGACAAAAAAGCATTAAAGAAAAGTAAAATCATTCTGTGATTATAAAGTTACCATAACTACACAAAAAGTCAACCCTTTACCAGTATAATTAAATGACGTTCCTTTCAAAAATATCTATGATATACTAAGCTGGCATGAAAACTATTATGTAGCAGCGAATATGTGCAAAAACTTTAGTTAATGAGGTCCTAGTCCTTATAAGGTTGACATTCTCTTTGAGTTTCATAGGTCTTTATGAATAATTCCTTGGTTTTGTATTCATATATTTTCCATTATTCACATAACCTCTTTATTTAATTTATTTATTTTACCTATTACTTTGGCAGTGACACTAAAACAGGCCTATTTAGAGAAACGTCCTTACGAAAAATTGAAGTGGGTCAATGGTTCTCACTTTTAACGGCGTCGTTTATTCTTCATCACAGATTCCAATCTTTGCCATAAAAAGAGAGACAAGCTGTGTCGGCCACAGTGCAAGTCGAAGCAGTTATCAGTTGTGCTATCTTTATTCTACTTGTAAGTGGTTCTAAACGGAACACTCTGCTAATTCGAATATCCCTCATATCATTTCCTAATTTCTGCCCAAGGGTTATTCAAACTCTCTTTGTTTAGCCCAAACTTCTTATTGGGCATTTCAGATTCTTTATAATCAAGCAACAGACTTTCTTTCTGGGCACAATTCATATCAGTTCCAACTATGACTTTTTATTCCAGCCCTATCAAATTTCTGCTACTATACAAAATGTGAAAATGCCACATTTCCAACTTTCTCCTCCTTACTGAAACTGCCTATCTCTTCAGTGGTTGTCAAAAATTACCTCTTAGCTCTCATGTTTGATAGTCAAATACCCAGTCCCATGGGAAGATGTCCCAAAATACTAACTGGCAGAATCAGCTGCTTAGGGTTCCCACTGCGAGAGCTATTAACTACGGGCCTATCACGGACAGAGTTGCTCTGCGGACTAAGGGGAGAGAATGACAACATCAGTTCAATCAGCATCTCACTTGCTAAGTCTGTCTGCTAGCCCTGTACTCCAGGGAGGCAAAAAGGTGGAGGAGGGGAGGAGGGTGCCTTTTGATACCCAAAGATGCCTCCAATTTTCTGAACCATCTAGTGATAAGATTACTTTTGCTTAGAGGGAGAGCTTGTTTTAATTTAGGCATCTTGAGGTTCTCTCTTCTAATTCACACAAAGTTGCGACATAGTCTAGCTTGTAAACCTTGCTGACTCTAATATCTCTGAGCTGTATATATAAAGTTGTCCTTCGATAAGTTATAACTTGAGAACATACTAGGTACTTATTGATGTCCTAGTAACTACCTAGAGTCTGGCACATATGAGACACTTAATAAGTGCTATATATTCAACTAATTATTCCTTTGGAGGACAAAACTGGAGAGAAAATTGTGTCGACTTTAACATCTATGGATGAAACCCTGCCACCAATTTTCCAAGCATCTTTATTGGGTTAGGAGTTAAAATTACTCACCGTCTCTTTCCAAAACATCAAATTAAATTAGTAGTAAGTTTTAGGATGCCTTTGAATTCAGAAAATATCTATTTCAAAATAAAACTGATTTGTTTTAATTCCATCTACATAATTCATTGGGATAAAATTTCCTTATTAGTTTCTTCACAGGGAGGACAAATGCCTCATTAATTTTAAATGTACCAATCTGAGAATGCAATGCACATCAAGTAGAATAATGACTGACATTATAAGGAACACAATAAACTGCATACCAAAATCAAATTGCCCATTATTCACTCAGAACAAATATACACCTTTATTTGTACTTTATAAGCTTCGTGAGGAGAAACTGAATTAGATACTTAAGCCATAGTGGGAGCTGGAGGATATGATGTGATGGAGAGGCTGCCATTCTATCATTAGCAGTAATGTCCTGCATAACGTAAGCTATATATATGTAAGGGTCTCCCAAGTACAGATAGCTTTTCACAGTTAGAAATCATTTAACTAAGACATTCTTTTTATCCAATTCCCAGTTGGAGTCAACATCATCAACCACAATAAAAATTTAAAAAGTTATTTAGTTCAATTTCATATGCTGCTCTTTTACCCAATTATTTAAAATATACTCATTCATGAATTAAATCAATAAAATTAACTATTTTGTTTCTTAAAAAATTTAAACTTTTCATACGTCTGTTGGCCATCTGTATGTCCTCTTTGCAGAAGTATCATTCAGGTCCTTTCCCCATTTTTTAAATTGTGTTGTTTGTTTTCTTGATGTTGAGTTTTATAAGTTCTTTATAAATTTTGGATATTAACCCCTTATCCGATGTATTTGCAAACATGTTCTCCCATTCAGTGGGTTGTATTTTATTTTGTTGATGGTTTCCTTTGCTGTGCATAAGATTTTTAGTTTGATATAATCCCAGTTTTCCTTTCGTTTCTCTTGCCCATCGAGATATATCAAAACAAAAACAAAAAACATTGCTATGAGACATATCCAAGATTTTAGTGCCTATGTTTTCTTCTAGAATTTGTATGGTTTTGAGACTTACATTTAAGTCTTTCTTGTGTATAATGAGTTTATTCTTGTGTATAATGTAAGGAGGTGGTCCAGTTTCATTATTTTGTATGTATCTGTCCAGTTTCCCCAGCACCATTTATTGAATATACTCTTTTTACCCCATTTCATGTCCTTACCTCCTTTGTTAAATATTAATTAACCATAAAAGCGTGAGTTTATTTCTGGGTTCTCTATTCTGTTCTATTTATCTCTATGCCTGTTTTTATAATATTGTATGCTAATTGTATTTTAATAAAGAATAAAAATAAGTAAACAAATAATTTTAACAGTTTGATAACTTTAAAGTACAGAGAGTGGCCCTGGGAAAGGCTTCCAGAATGCTGACAAAGTTCTGTTTCCTAGCCTACATGAACCATTACAAACTTCTCACAATGGTATATTTTTCACACAAATGCCAAAATTATAATTTTACAAAGCTGTTTCTTTCTCAAAATCTTTCCATGCTTACTTATCTCACTTGTAAAAATTCAAAGTTCCTTCCATGGTTTTACAAGACCGTGAAGACTTAGCCCCTTCCAACTTTTTGTTCACCAGCCTCTAAAACACATGAAGGAGGCAGCTGCTGCAGGGCCACGCTGCTCGCTGTGTCTTCAGCCTTGGACGCTCTGCGTCATCGCGGTTCACTCCCTCACTTCACTCAGTGTCTGTGGGAATGTCAGCCTTTCAGAGACGCCTGCCCATCACTGCTGTCTTCGTACCCTTTTATTTTTCTTAATGCCACGTATCACAATCTGAGAAATGTTGTGTTAATTTATCAAATGATTTCCTCCTCTAGAATATAAGCCCTAAGAGCAGAGACTTCATTTGTGCATTTCTGTATCACTATAGCTTATAACAGTACATACCACATAGTAGGAGCTCAACAATCTTTTATTAAGTAAATGAAATAATCCCATGAAATGAAATGAAATAATGGACTGTGAACCTCGTATATCGAATCTACTAGAAGTTGTGTAGAAGAATTTAGCATCATTAAAGACAGACTGGTATAGTTAAGAAGACAAATAACTGACAAGTCAGAATAATTTGGGCCATCAAATGAAGTGTGAATCTGATCTATCCTTCTGGCCCTATTATTACAGATACTGTTATTTAGGTTTCTTTTCGCTTTTAGTATATTACTAGTAATTTTAAAATATAAATTTAGGGGAGAAGATTTTATGTACTTCCAACTGGACTTTTAAACTTTTGTCATTGTTCTTAAATTTTATGCATGTCAGATAGTGAAATAACTGTAACATAACTAGTAGGAGAATGCTTTCTCCAGAGAAGACAATGCCATCTGCATAAGAACGCTTACTGTTCAGAATTTGAACCGCACGTTTTTTGAAGATCTGCCCGCGTCATTTGCTGTGTGCCACTGAGTAGGAGAGGCAGTATAAAATGCAATTTGTATACCAAAGATGGGTTTGATATTATCTGCAACCTTATAACTATTTTTGCACCACCAGCTCCTGTGATTAGATCTGTGTTAAGGGTATTTTATCCATAACTGCAATTACCTATTTATTTTAATACTAAGGATTCCTGAGCACCAAGGGAAATGTTTAGAACATTAGTAAACAGAATTCATGGGGAATTTTCTTGTATAAGCAAATCCATATGAATATATTTAACTCTGTAGGTTTGTTTTTGAGGGAAAGAATTAAAAAGAACTAATGATGCTAATGTATATCTCACTTCTTTCCTTTTCTGAACGAAACCTATAGAAGCCACTGTGCTTATTACATCTATATCTGGCTCAATCCACATATAAAATGAGTTCTTCTTCCAAAATTATTACATAGTAGTTCCCCCTTACCCATGAGGGATACATTCTAAGACCCCCAGCTGATGCCTGAAACCACAGGTAGTACAAAACCGTATATATGCTGTTTTTCCCTTAAATACATACTTCTAATAAAGCATAACATAAATTAGGCATAGTGATATATTAACAAAAATAGAACAGAAAAATTATAATAATATACTGTAATAAAAGTTTTGTGGTCTCTCTTTCACTCTCTCAAAATATGGTACTATACTTATGGTACTATACTTACCCTTCTTGTGATAATGTGAGGTGACAAAATGCCTACATAATGAGGTACAGTGATATATTCAAAATGGTGACCAATTTAAAATTTATGAATTGTTTATTTCAAGAATTTTTTATTTTTATTCAAATACGAGTGAAAGTTTATTTAGAAATTCACAGAGGTAGAAACAGTGAGCCATGGAAGAAATGAGACAGCTGGGGTGTGCGGCCTCAGGAAACAAGTTATAGAGCAAAAGAAAGGCCCTTGGAGCTTAGGAGAAAGAAAGCAGAGGTATGCATTTTGAGGCAAGGAAGAGGGAGGAAAGGTGTGGCTGTGTGTGTGTGTGTGTGTGTGTGTGAGAGAGAGAGAGAGAGAGAGAGAGAGAATGAGAATGTGCTGGGTCTTCCATCCTGAAGATCTTTATCCCCTCTCTAAAGATGGATCTCAAGGGAAGTCTCAGGGGAGGATCTCAATAGAATATTCATCAGCTTTCCAAGTGTGTCCTTTTAGGGTTGTGGTCTCCACTGATTGGGTGTTCCAGGGCAGACAAGGAGTCATTATTTATCGCATCTGGTACTGATGTCAGCCAGGACATCACCCTGCCTGGCCTTGCTACTTTCCCCTGCCTGGAGCTGAAACACAACTGAGATCTAGATGTTATTGCTAGTTTGACAAAAATTCTGCCTCTGTGGTCAATAGCCTTGAGGCTTTGTTCCTAAGATTATTTGATGTGGGTCAGAATCTCATTGTCCTGGGGGCTTAAGATATAAGAGAGTAGTTAGTATTCAAGGACCTGTATGAGAGTCCTATGAGGCTATTCTCTAGCTACCCTTATTTCTCTTCTGAGGGGGTCTAGTACATGAGTAGCGACATGCTAGGGGAGAAAGGTTAGAGGTCTAAACTGTGTGACCAATGATATGAAAGATCAGGGGGTCAAAACCACATGAACAGTGATATTCCAGGTGAGGAGAGGTCACCCTGGGAACCAAGTCCTTGTTTTCCCAGTTTTGCCCATTGCTAGGCACCTGAGGCTTTCTGCCCTGGTGACCTTCTGTACCTGACCTGTGGCCCTTGCTCTGCTCATGCCTAACTGCCTGCTGCACTCCCTCAAGGATTCTTGGCTCTGAATTCTTTAAGGGAAAAGGGTATAGGATCTCTTCTGTAGCTGCTTCCTGCTGAAGAGGGATGAAGTTTGCCTTCAGGATCAAGTGATGCTTGTTCCCTGTCAGATGGACAATGAGGCCTAGACACAGAAATAGGTTGTGATGGTGTCTAGAGCATGTAAGGGGTGGTATTCCCAGTGTATGAGTAGGGCTTGTACCCTGGCGGAGGCAAATTGTGTTATAAGTCTCAATAATTCCAAGTCAAATGATGGGAGAAAAATGAAATATCTGTTTGGAGGGTTGTAGCCAAACACATAAAAAAACTGGAAAAATTCAGGATCCAGTTCAGTTCATAGGTGCAAAATAAAACTTTAAAGAAAATTAACTGAACTAGAGTCAGAATTTTCTATTTAATATTTCAGACTGAAGTTGACCATGGATAACTGAAACTATGGAAAATGAAACTAAAAATAAGAGACTACTGTAGTATTTTTTATATTTGAAGAAGGGAATTTGGTTTTTGGTTTAAAGCCATTTATTTATTAGGCAAAATTATTAGGCATATAGCATATGTTGATACTGTGTTGGGTGCAAGAGCACAAAGATCATTAAGACACAATTGCTTTTTCACCCAGCTCCCAAACCTCTGGGATTGAGAAAAAAACTCATAGACAGACAAGAGTATGGTGAATACCAGGGGAAAAGTGGGTGGGGGCCAGTGGGAGAGGATAAAGAAGGGATAAATAATGATGGAAGGAGACTTGAGTTTGGGTGGTAAACACATAATACAATATACAGAGGATGTATTTTAGAATTGTTTACCTGAAATCCATATAAGTTTATTAACTAAAGACACCCCAATACATTCAATAAAAAATGGGCTGGTGGCACTTAGTGAGAGGATAGGATGGATGACCCCTGACATTCATTCCTTCCATCTCTAAGATTCTATTAGAACCCCAAAATATGTGAGCAATTACTTTAAAAAGACACAATCGCTGCCCTTTAAGGGACATAAAGCTCAGTAAAAATCAGTCCCTGGCTATAATGGATTTATAGTCCAATGAGGAAGACAGGTGTATAAAAGTAAATGTCACAAGTATAGTGGAGCAGTGGCAGCCTGTACAATATATTCCAGGGCCTCAGAGAACCTGGGAGCTTTAGGAATGGCTTTCCAAGAATTCTTGAGATGTCTCACAAAAATAAGTAGAAGTTATACACATGAATGAGTTATGCAAGGTAATGCATAATGCCATTTCATAGAGTTCTGCAAAGCATCATCGGGTGAGGAACAATGAGGCTGGAGCGAAATCAGGGCTCACATTGGAAAGATACCCATAAGCCCACAATGGCCAAGACATTCAGCAGGTGATTGGCATGAGTAATGAATGTGTGAGTGTGTGGAGCATAGACGTGAAGAGACACAGACTGATGGCAGAGGTACCAGCTGGGAAATGTGACTAAATATCCAAGAGAGAGACAATTAAGGCCTGACTAGTTTGGAGCAGTAACAATAGAGAAGAGGACACATATATGGCAACATTTCAGGGGGTCAGTTAGGAGGGAGAACCTTCTTGGTTTATTGGAATTTGAAGGCAGGTGAGAAGGAATGAAATAGATGACTTACATGGTTCAAGAGAAATTGAAAAGAAACACAGCTATAGAGTTGCCAATAGCAGAAGTAGATTAGTTTATTCAAAACATTTGATGCTTGCTCCCTCTAGGTTAATTAATTATCCATTACCAGATGTTGGCATCAAGTTTTTTTCTGTGACTTGCTTTGGGCAATTAAATGGGAACAGAAGTGAAACGATCAGTTTTCAAGAATAAATTTTAAGAACAATTTTAAGGTTCTATTATGTTCTATTTTTCCTCAAAGATGAGGTTAACAATGTCTCAGATCAAAGCCATTCTAGTTCAGTTCTGGGATGAAGACAGTTTGCACAGCACAGCCTCAGAGCAGAGCTGCCACGACCCAGAACGCACATGTAGCATGAGAAGGAAACAAACCTTTGTTGTCATAAGCCACTGTAACTACTGGGATGTTTATATCTGCAGCATATGTGAGACTCATTAATTCAATAGCTACCCTAATATTAGTCTAGGAATAAGTAACTGTCTGGACAACTTAATGAGGAGTAAATGGAGTGGGCTTGATGGAAGTTTAGAGTACATGAGGACTGATGTCAGAAAGAAAATTGTTATTAGGAGGTAGGTACAAAGGCTAGTGGCTAAGGTTTAACTCAAGTAACCTCAAGGAAAAATGCCCTGAAGCCAAAGCATAAGCTCAGGATCCAAAAAGAAAGGGTCTTTACTTTCTATGATAGCACTAGAGTTTAAAAGGCAGCTGCATATTGGTCTAGATAAAGGCAAGGACCTAGAGCAGGTCTTCCAGAAAATGCTGATTTCCTAAAGGACATACTTGAATAGAAGCAAAACACAATGTCTAGGATGGATACTAAGTAATAGTAAAATTATATTTAGCCAAGTTTACTTTGTGAAACTACAATGCAATCAACTGAACATACACAGTTTATATTCTGACCTGATCCTGAAATACAACAAAAGGTAGGTTGGACATTTTTATTTATTTTTATTATTTTTCTTTTTAATTTGAGCTGTTACTGTTGTTCCCATTTTTCTCCCCTTCTCCTCCCTCACACATTTCCAACCTCTCCTCACCCCAGGCCAATCCACACATTGTTGTCTGTGTCCACAGGATTGTGCATAAATGTTCTTTGGTTAACCTCTTCACCATCTTTCATCCTATTACTCCTCCCTCCTTTCTGGCAGCTGTCAGTCTATTATATGTATCTAAGCTTCTGTCACTATCTTATTCATTAACTTATTGTGTTCATCAGATTCCATATATAAATGAGATCATGTGGTATTTTTCTTTCACTGACATGCTTAATCCACTTAGCATAAGTTTCTTCAGGTCTATCCATACTGTTGCAAAATGTAAGAGTGTCTTCTTTTTCACTGCTGTGTAGTACTCCATTGTGAAAATATACCACAGCTTTTTAATCCTCTCATCCACTGATGGATACTTAGGCTATTTCCAAATCTTGGCTATTGTAAATACCACTGCTATAAACATAGCGGTGCATGTATTTTTTTATTGGTGTTTTAGAATCTTTGGGGTATATTCCCAGAAGTGGCATTGTTGGGTAAAAAGGGAGTTCCATCTTTATTTTTTTAAGGATACTCCATATTGCTTTCCACAGTGGCCATACCAATCTGCATTCCAACCAACAGTGTCCTAGGGTTCCCTTTTCTCCACATCCTTGCCAACACTTATTGTCTATTGATTTAATGATGGAAGCAATTCTGACATGTGTAGGGTGATATCTCATTGAGGTTTTAACTTATATTTATCCAATGATTCATGATGTTGAGCATCTTTGCATGTGTCTATGGGCCCTCTGTATATGCTCCTTGGGTAAGTGTCTATTTAGGTATTTTGCCCATTTCTTAATTGTGTTGTTTGCCTTCTTGGTGTTGAGTTGTATTAGCTCTTTGTGTAATTTGGAATTAAAACCTTGTCAGATGTATCACTGGTGAAAATGTTCTCCCCTCCAGTGTGTTCCTTATTCATCTTGAAGATGGTTTCTTTAGCTATACAAAATCTTTTTAATTTGATGTAGTCCCATTGTTTATTTTCTGCTTTGTTTCCAGTGCCTTGTGAGATATAGTGTCAAAAATATTGAGGATCATACGTCAGTATAATAATGGCCATATGTGAAAAAGCTTGCAGCCAACATTATTCTCAATGGACAAAAACTAAAAGCATTCCCCTTAATATCAGGAAGAGGACAGAGATGTCTTCTTTTACCACTCTTCTTTAATATAGTTGTGGAAATCCTAGCCATAGCAATCAGATAAGAAAAAGAAATAAAAGGAACCCAAATTGGAAAGCAGAAAGTAAAGCTGTCACTAATCCCAGATGACATGATATTGGACATAAAACACCCTAAAGCCTCCACCAAAAAAAACCCTACTAGACCTAATAAATAAATTCAACAAAGTACAGGTTATAAAATTAATACCCAGAAATCGATGGCATTTTTACACACCAACAAGCTATCAGAAAGAGAAACTAAGAACACAATTGCATTTACTATCACAACCAAAAAAAAAAATAAATAAGGCAGTAGGAATAAATTTAACCAGGGAGGTAAAAGATCCATACTCAAAAAACTATAGACCACTGAAGAAAGAAATCAAGGAAGATACAAATAACTGTGTTTGTGGATTAGAAGAATTAACATCATAAAAATGGTCATTCTACCCAAAGAAATCTATACATTCAATGCAATACCTATTAAAATACTAATAATATACTTCACAAAACTAGAACAAATACTCCAAAAATTTATATGGAGCCAAGAATGCCTCAGCAATCTTGCAAAATATGAAAAACAAACAAACAAAAAGCTGGAGGGATCACAACTCCTGATATCAAACTATATTACAAGGCCACTGTAATAAAAACAGCCTGGTACTGGCACAAAAACAGACACATAGATCAAAGGAACAGAACAGAGAGCCCAGGAATAAACTCACACCTGTATGAGCAGTTGATATTTGACAATGGTGGCATGAGCATACAGTGGAGCACAAGTAGTCTCTTCAATAAATGATGTTGGGACAACTGGACCGGTACATGCAAAAAAAAAAAAAAAAAAAAAGAAACTAGACCACCAACCCATACTATATACAAAAATAAACTCAAAAAGGATGAAAGACTGAAATGTAATATGAAAAACCATAAAAATCCTAGAAGAAAACATAGGGAGCTTGGGCATTTTTAAATTGCTAGATGACATATGCTCTGTTGTAGCAATTGGGATGGAAGGCTGTCATAAAGAAGGAGTGGATGCAAAATCCAAGAATAGTCTCTCCGAGAGAGTTTCCACTTATTTCTGTTATATTCTTCTGTGTAGTAGCAGTAAAACACTTACCCAAGATAGGATATAGATATATTTTGATACTTGAAAATTCAGAAAACATGTTACATACAGCTTTGCTTAGGAAAGTGCCTGAAGATGGTGTTTTAAAAATAAACAGGAACTGGGCAAAAAAAAAAAAATGAGGAAGATGTAGCCTGAGAGAATTAGGCCAGGAAAAGAACATGTAGTGAAATGTATCAGGTGAAACGCTGCACTATATTTCTCTCCAGCTAGTGGACTCTGTATTAGTGTACTTTGAATCAGTCACTGTCAGATGGTAGCACAAAATATTAATTTGTTGAGAAAAAATCACATATGAATTGCTGTAACATCTGCATTATTTTCTCAGACACCAGCCATATATGTGTTAATAGGCATGACAGGAAACATGAGTTGTAGCTGAACAGACTGCATAAAATATTCTTGCATGTGTATGTTGTTTGCATAATGGCATCACATTGTAAAACAACTACATTTGTTTTTTCTCCCAACAATATGTTCTTGAGATTTATCCACAGTCACAGAGATAGATCAAATCCACTCCTTTCAACCACTAAGAGTCTCTCTCTAAGATCTGAGTTTTTAAGATGTTTTACATTTATTCTAATTGTAAATATATTTCAAATTATTTCTCATAATTTATACTTTCTATTATAAATGTACTGTTTCTTTTTCTCCTTTCTTGAATTTTTATATTTATTCTCTAACAGTTTAAAAATATGTATGTGTTTTCTATAATTTCATGGTAGCTTTTAACTTTATAACATACTTTTTTATTGTAAATAGTGCTGCTGTGAATAGAGGGGTACATAAGTTTTAGTTTTTTTGCCTTCTTAATCATGCATATAGTTTTTTAAAAGATATTTTTATTGCTAGTCTATTAAAGTTGTCCCAATTTTTCTCCCTTTGCCCTCCTCCACCCATCCCACATCAACTCCCACACTCAATTCCCACACTGTTGGTCATGCCCATGGGCCATTCATACATGCTGTTTAGCTAGTCCCTTCTCCTTCTTTCCACCATTATTCCCTTCCCCACTCTTCTGGTCACTGTCAGTTTGTTCCATGTTTCCATGCCGGTGGTTCTATCTTGTTCATTAGTTTCTTTTGTTCATTAGATTCCTCTTATAGGTGAGATCATATGGTATTTTTTTTTCACTGACTGTCTTATTCCATTAGCATAATACTCTCCAACTCCATCCATGCTGCTGCAAAGGTAGGAGTTCTTTCTTTCTTTCTGCTGCATAGTATTCCATTGTGTAAATGTTCCACAGTACTTTTTATACACTCATCTACAGATGGGCACTTAGACTGTTTCCAACACTTAGCATTGTAAATAGTGCTACTATGAAGATAGGGGTGCATAAGTTCTTTTGAATTGGTGTTTCAGGGTTCTTAGGGTATATTTTCAGCAATGGAATCACTGGGTCAAAAGACAGTTCCATTTTTAGTTTTTTGGAAATTCCGTACTGGTTTCCACAGTGGCTGCACCAGTCTGCATTCCCACCAAACAGTGCACGAGGACTCCCTTTTCTCCACATCTTCGCCAACACTTGTTTTTTGTTGATTCATTAACAATGGCCATTCTGACTCTCACGAAGTGGTATCTCACTGTGGTTTTAATTTGCATCTCTCTGATGGTTAGTGATGTTGAGCATCTTTTCATATGTCTATGGGTCATCTGTATGTCCTCCTTGGAGAAGTGTCTATTCAGATCCTTTGCCCATTTTTTTAATTGGATGGTTTGTCTTCCTGGTGTTGAGTCATATGAGTTCTTTATATATTTTCAAGAACAAACCCTTGTATGATATATCAGGGGCAAATATGTTCTCCCATACAGTTGGTTCCCTTCCCATTTTTTGGATGGTCTTTTTAGCCATACATAAGCTTTTTAATTTGATATAGTCCTATTTGCTTATTTTTTCACTTATTTCCTTTTCCCTAGCAGGCATATTGGCAAAAACATTGGACAAAAAAACTACTTGCCATAAGTGAATTTGGTGAAATAATGGAATACAAAGTCAATATTCAGAAATTGATGGCATGTTTGTACACCCACAATGAAATATCAGAAGGAGAAACTAGGGGAAAAAAATCGCATTTACTATAGCAACAAGAAAAAGAAAGTACCTAGGAATAAATGTAACCAAGGAGGTAAAAGACTTCTACTCAGAAAACTATAGAACACTGAGGAAAGAAATTAAGGAAGATAAAAATAAATGGAAGCATATACCGTGTTCATGGAATGGAAGAATTAACATCATTAAAATGTCCATGCAACCCAAAGAAATCTATAGATTCAACACAATTTCTATTAAAATACCAATGGCATATTTCACAGTCTAAAACAAATACTTCAAAAATTTATATGAAAGAAAAAAGGCCCAGAGTAACCTCAGCAATCTTTAGAAATAAGAACAAAGTAGGAGGGATCACAATACTTGATATCAAACTATACTACAAGGCTACTGTAATCAAAACAGTGTGGCACTGGCAGAAGAACAGACACACAGATCAATAGAACAGAATAGAGAGCCCAGAAATAAGCCCATGTCTCTATGGTCAATTAATATTTGCCAAAGGGTGCATGAGCATACAAGGGAGTAAAAATAGCCTCTTCAATTAATGGTATTGGCAGAAATGGATAGATACATGCAAAAAAAAATGAAACTGGACTATTAATTTACACCATACACCAGAATAAACTCAAAATGGATAAAAGACTTAAATATAAGTCATGACACCATAAAAGTCTTAGAGGAAAACATAGGCAGTAAAATTTTATAACATACTTTTCTTCACACGGTTTGTAAACAGTATCTAAAATTATCATTATCTCTGTGCCCTGTGCAAATAAGACAAGGACCTTAACAGATTTTTTTCTGTAGAATTCCCTGCAAACAGATTCCATTTTTGTAAACTAGAGTTTTCTATTCTGATATCAATTTGTTCATGTATAACTGACTTTACTCTTCTATATTTAAGTTATTGGGGTGACATTAATAAAATTCATTGGTTTCACATGTACAATTTTATGATACATCAACTATGTACTCCATTATGTGTGTAACAACCAAAGTCAAATCTTCTTCCAGCCTCATATATTTGACCCCATTACATTTTACTGGCCCCTGCCCCTCTTCCCTCTGGTAACCACCATTATGTTGTATGTGTCTATGAGTTTCTGTTTGTTTTTCTTGTTTGTCCATTTGTTGTTTTCAGTTTTATATCTCACATATGAGTGAAATCATATGATACTTGGCTTTTTCTATGTAACTTACTTCACAGAGCATGTTTTCAAAATCTAGCCACATTGTTGCAAATGGCAGTATTTCATCTTTTCTTATAGATGAGATGCAGCCCATTGTATGTATGTACCACATCCTCTTTATCCAATCATCTATCAAAGAACACATCAGTTGTTTCTATGTCTTGGCCACCAAGAATAATGCTGCACTGAACATAGGATACATACATCTTTGCAAATAAATGTTCTCAATTTTGGGGGATAGACACCCAAAAGAGGGGTTGCTGGGTCATGTGGTAACTATTCTTAAATTTTTAAGGAGCCTTCACACTCTTTCCATAGTGGCTGCACCAGTTGCCATTACCTCCAGCATGACCGTCCTTTTCTCCACAACCTCTCCAACACTTGTTATTATTACCTGTCTTGTTGATAATTTAGGCCATTAAATACACCTAAAGCCAGAGTGTGAGCAATTTGAAGAAGCAGCAAACAGAATTAGAATTCTAAAAAGAAATGTCAAAGAGAAACAGTGATTTAGAAACTATTCTGGGGGAGGGAAGGCATCCTGACAACTGTTGTTCAGTTGATGTGGTAGGTATTTTTCCACAAGGACCTTGATTCACAAAGCTAAACAGATGGAGTCTAATAATTTAATTTATCCATACAAATAATTCTCTTTGTTCTTCAGTCATGCTTCTGACTATAATTTGACTTTTCATGACCCATTATAAGTCTGTTCCATTGTTATTCCAATTTCCATATTTCAGTCCAAATAACTCTGAGGCACATGGAAGGTCTAACCCTTGGCTGATTCCATCAAGGTGATGATGCTGTTCTAAGGTCTTTGAGTATTCAACCCATTTTGCTGTAAAATGTGACTTCTTTAAATGTACCATGAGATGCTAATCTGATGATTGCTTGTCTCATTTGCACCCACATTTGAGGAAACCCTGGCTACTACCTACATTGAGTGATCGAAGAACTGCATAAGGCAGCTCTACCCATTCCAAATGAACTAGGGATGCACACTGACCTACATATAGCATGGTATAGTGTAGAGGGGAAGTCCATGGCTCTGGAGTCTGCCTCTAGGATTCAAATATGACTCTGCACAGGGGAGCTGAAACTTTGCTAAGCTACTTAAAAATGCTCTAGTTTTCAGGTCTACAACATAGAAATAATAATATAATGCCCAAATCTTGACATATTAATTACTATAATATATAATTATACATATTAAGTGAGTTGATACATGTAAAGTACTTAGAATAGTATATTGCATATACCGAGTACTCAAAAAATATTAGTAGCAATCATAGCAAAGATGATATGAATATAATGGTATCCAGTTCAAAAAGGATGAAGAGGGTTCTTCAGAATATCTCTTGCGTGACTCACAAAAAAGAAATAGAGGGGACTTATAAGTTTCTGGTCTGAATCAGGTCATGTCACGCATGTTCATAAGTACAATGAGCGTGCAGAAAAAGAAGTCAAGAAGGAGAGTAAAATAAAGCACACCTATGGAGATAAAGCAAAGATAAGAGAAGCCACAAAACTCCTCAGGTGTGGAGAGAGGATCCTGTATTCTGGATTTTTCATTTTTCTAGTTGGTTCCAGCTCTCTTTAGATAAAACTTATCTTTGTTTGTTTTTATTTTTTTATTTTTTAAATGAGTATGGAATTGCCAGTCATATCCTGATAATACACAATGTCTTTCTTCCCACCCCCATCTCTAAGCCACTTAACTGGCTTTCTGATTCTTGTATCTATAAAATTGTACCTTTTGTTTGAAATTTGTATAACTTAATTTTTTGAACCTCTCTAGTTTTTTCCATCTTGTTCTGCATCTGTCACTCATCACATGCATCTGTCATATCAGCAGTGTGAACAGCATGATAGTTAGAAATAAAAATGATCTGAAACTATAGGAAATTAAGTTGAAGTGAATATAGGAAATACATTGATCCCCCAGACACAGGATGAATGTTCATGGGCTCCATGTGAAGAAAAATATACCTCCCCCCACATGTTACCAGGACATAAATAGGGATATTTAGTTATTTGGAGTCATCATTTCATTAACAGAAATTTCTGGCACTTGCATCCACCACTCTCATCCCCAGCTTTCTGTTTATCTGTCTCTCTTTTTGTTGGTCCCTCTTTGCTCTGTTTCTCTCTGTTACGTTCTCCAAGCACTGAATTTTAAGCTCCCTCTTCAAATCTCTGAGGAGGCTGCCTACTTTTGAAAAACATTAAACTGTATATCATACAGCTCAGATTCTAATGGTTAAATATTTAGTAATGGGAACAGGTAGATAATATATTGCTACTTTAATTAAAGGGGACGATGGAATGGCATTTTAAATAGCAATGCTGTCCTCTAAAACTGGCATAGTGCCATTATAAGGAAAAAAAAAAAAACCTCAGTCAAACCTAAAGTTGAACAGTTTCTCTTCCAGTAATAGGAACATTTCAGTTTAAATTTTTAATCTTCTAAGAAAATATTCACTGCCAAAGAAGAGCGCTTTACCCAATTTCTCATTTTTGCCTGAATTCTAGACCTAGAAAGGCACCAGGATTATTTCCAGTAAAACCTAAGTGTTCAATGACTAGAGGAAAATGGGAAATAAATTTCTAAACAAATCTAGTGGAATAGCTACAAAGTAGATTATTCCAAAAACAGTTATTTTTATTTCTTTTGACAGGTACATCACACTCTTCCTCTGTTGTCCCTTGCATCTCAGAAAGGAGCCTCAGGTCACTGGATGCTAGCACTAGAGGGAACTGCCCAGAGATGCTCTCAGTGCCAGAGCACGTGGTATGGTGAAGCCAGAGCCAGAACGCTGGCTTTTGGCAGCCTACCTGGGGCATTTTTCAACCATATTATGTTTTATTTGAAAAACATTTCCAATCTCTGATACCACTCTTTCAATGTTTTTTTGCTTAAGTTCTTACTATATAGAAGTTTAATTATAATTTTGGCTAGGACATTAAGCTATTATTAAAATAATAGGAAATCCTCTGCTTTTTTATTTTTAAGTTTAATGTTGTAGGAAAATAACTCCAGGAACATCAGTTTGTAAAGGAAATGAAGAGAGGACTCCAGGGCAAGGACCATAGGGGTAGTGGGGGGACTGACGGGGGAGTGGTGGTGGGGTAGGGGTGAGCAATGGGAAAAAGGCAGGACAACTGTAACTGAACAACAATGACAAATAAAAATTTAAAAAATAAACCTTTTGAGGTTGTATTTGTTAAAATAGAAGATGAGTTTTGTTTTGTTTTTAAATAGTAACACGATTCAGATATGCATGCAAATATAGACAATAACGAATATATATTTATCAAACACCTAGTTCTGTAACATTTTAAAATTTAACCATGTGTATTTCAGCTTATTTTTTAGTTATAAAACATAGCCAGAGGTCAATGATCTGTGTATTACTCTTTGATCCTTTTTTTTTCAGGAGCAGCCACTATCATATTCCTGGCATTTATCATTCTCATAAATGTTTTACCTACTTAATGTCTATATATCCATAGGCAATACATAGTATTTTATTCTAATACATATAACAATACAAATAGCAGCATATTGAATGTTTTTGGCAACTTATTTTCTCTCTCTTGATAAGTGTACCTCTAATTTATTTGTTTGAGTGGCTGTACATTTTCCCATTTCATAAATATATTGCTGTGTTATCTTTTCTACTGTAAATGAACATCTGGTTGTTTACAATTTTTCTTACAAATAACTTTGTAATGAACATTCTTATTATACCTCCTTCTGTACCATGTTTATCACTGTAGCATATACGTAGAGGAATACCTAGGTCATTGGTGTTTTCTCTCTCAAAATGGCCATATCATTTTAGACTGTACTTATACCTATCAGAAGAAGATGAGAACAAGAATTCTCATCTCTCTACCTCCTCAACTATACATATTACATATTATTGTCAGATTGGCAATTATTTGCTCAAAAATGGGTGTAAAATGATATTATGTTGTTTTTTTCATCTGAATTTTCCTGGTTATAAGAGAGGGAAAAGTACTGTATTAATTTCCTATTGCTATAGTAACCAATAACCACTAACTTAGTATCTAAAAATAACACAAATTTGTTTTTTCACACTTCTAGAGGTCAGAGTCAAAATAGGTTAGCAGGTCTACAACCCTTCTGGAAACGTCCAGGGATAATTTGCCTCTTTGTCTTTTTCAGCTTCTAAATAGACCTGTATTCCCTCATTTGAAACTCCTTCCTCACATCCCTCCAACCTTTTCCTTTGGCCGCCACATCTCCTCCTACTATTCTCTGATCCTCCTGTCTCATTAATCGTAAAAGGAGCTTTGTGATTACACCGGGCCTACCACATGATCCAAAAACGATCTCCCCATCTCATAACCCTTTATTTATTCACATGTAAAATGTCCCTTTTATCACTTAAGGTAAAAGAGTTACGGGTTCCAGAGATTAGGATATGAGCATCTTTGAAAGGCTATTAGTTGGCCTACCACAAATAGATATTGACAATTTGAAACTTTTTCTAAGGAAACTACATATTTATATCAATTTGTCTATTCTTTTACTTGGTCATCTTTTTCTAGTTGATTTGTGAAAGATGCTTTCTTTGAGGAAATATTTTATAAATATTAAGAGCTTGTCAGTTGTAAGCATTGAGAATGTCTTCTAGTTTATAGTTTGTCTTTTCATTTCTGATTTTCTGCAAAGTTTTTAATTTTATTGTGGTCAAAATTTAGCCAATTTTTTTCCTTTAGAGTATGGTCTTTTGCCTCTTGTTTAAAAGATTGCCTTGACTCTTCTTGGTACTTTGCTTTTCCCTATGAAATTATATGTCAAGTTTTCTTGTTCCTTGAAAAGTCCTATTGGAAATTTCAGTGAGAGTGATTTACATTTACAGATAATAATGGAGAGTGTCAACATCAGTTTTTCTTTTTATAGCGTTACTGTTTTGCACTTTTCTCCAGAGTGGCTTTGCTCTTCTCAAACATAACAGAGTTTTTGTTTATATAGCGACTAAGGTTTGTTTTCCCTGTTTACATATTCTAATTGATCATCAGTGGTATTTAGGAGAGGCTTTTAATAATTTGTCTATTCATGTCCCTGTAATTTTTATATAGACAATTGTGTGCACATTTGTTTCAATAAAGAGGGTATTGTTCCCTCTTTATTTCCAATTCTTATACCTCATACATAGATTTTTGACCATCTGGGGCCTCCTAGATTTAACTAGAAGTACAACCTCATCATCCTCTTGACTCTAAGGAAACTTCTAATGTTTCACCTCTAAGTGTGATGTTTCCTGCTGATTTTGAATGGTATTTTTTATCAAGGCAAAGAAGTTGGCTTTTTCTTATTACAAGTTGGATGAAGGTTTTTATCTTGAATGTTGAAATTAATCGACTGCTTTTTTATTTATTGAGATGTTCATTTGCTTTTATCTATTATTCCTTTAATTTATTAATATAACATCTTTGCAAAAAATCATCCATAAATTCTAAAGAAAACTCTCCTTGATTAAAGCATTTTTTCTTTGAAAACTGCTGAATTCATCATACAGCAAAATAAACTCAACATGAATAAAATACTTAAAAATAAGTTGTGATGCCATAAAAGTCCTAGAGGAAAACATAGCCAGTAAAATGTTAGATATCCCATGTAGCAATATCTTTGCTGATATATCTCCTAAGGCAAGGAATATAAAGGAAAAAATAAAGAAATGGGAGTACATTAAAATAAAAAACTTCTGATGGCTAAAGAAAACATCAGCAAAATGAAAAGGGAACAGACTGTATGAGAAAATATATTTGCCAATGATATATCGGACAAGGGTGTGATCTCCAAAATATATATAGAACTCATATGACTCAACACCAGGAAGACAAACCATCCAATTAAAAAATGGGCAAAGAACCTGAACAGACACTTCTCCAAGAAGGACATACGGAGGGCCTATAGACATATGAAACAATGCTCAGCATCACTAGCCATCAGAGAGATGCAAATTAAAACCACAATGAGATGCCACTTCATACCAATCATTAACAAATCAACAAACAACAAGCTCTGTCTAGGATGTGGGGAAAAGGGAACCCTGGTGCACTGTTGGTGGGAATGCAGACTGGTGAGGCCACTCTGGAAAACAGTATGGAATGTCCTCAAAAAAATTAAAATGGAACTGCCTTTTGACCCAGCAATTCCACTGCTGCGATTATACCCTAAGAATTCTGAAACACCAATTCAAAAAAATCTATGCATCCCATTGTTCACAGCAGCATTATTTATAATAGCCAAGTGCTGAAAACAGCCTAAGTGCCCAGTAGCAAATGAGTGGATCAAAAAATTGTGGCACATTTACACAATGGAAGACTATGTAGCAGAAAGAAAGAAGCAGCTCCTGCCCTTTGTGACAGCATGGATGGAAATGGAGAGCATTAAGCTAAGTGAAATAAGCCAGGCAGTGAAAAACAGACACCATATGATCTCACCTATAAGTGGAACCTAATCAACAAAACAAACAAATGAGCAAAGTAGAACAAGAGACATAGAAATAAGGAACAAACCCACATTGACCAGGTGGGGGAGAAGGATAATGGGTGAAAGAATGGAAGGTTCTAGTCAAGGAACATGTATAAATGACCTATGGTAGTGGAAAACAGGGTAAGGACTGACTGAAGGAGCAGGGGTGAGGCGGTGGGTGGGGCAGGGAGGTGGGTCAGAGGAGAGCAATGGGGGAAAATTGGGACAACTGTAATTGAACTGATAAGAGACTCAAGAGTTGGAAAATTTTAGTTTAAGGTAAAAAGTTATAAGCCTAGCAAGTAATGTATACATTAAAGCTTTTGTTTCAGAGACTACAAATAGATAAGACCCATCCTGGCTCCTGGGAAAACAGTCGACCTCCTGGGGCACCGCTAAAGATTACTGCTTGGGGACAAGTGGACTCATCCGGGCCATTGTGTTTCAGGGAGTGGCAGACAACCACCCCTGAGAACAGCTAACTGCCCAAGGCAGGAATGTTGCAGTTTCTTCTACCTAATCCTCCCTGAATTTCAAAACCCCTCACCACACCTTGTTTATTCCCTGTTATAAAAAGTCTGGCCTGGAAAGAAAAGGGGAGATGGTCTGTTAAGGGAGTGAACCCACCATCTTCTCAGATTGCCAGCCACCTGAATAAAGTGCCCATAAAGATTCAATCGCTGTCATTGTTTATTGGGTTTGGTAGTGACAGGCAGCCTGAATGCCAGTGTCTTTTCCTGTTTTCAAACAATAAATAAAAGAAAACTGCTGAATTCAACTTGCCAATATTTCATATAAAAATCATGTGAGAATTTGGTCTATAATTTTTTTCTTGTCTGTCCTTGACTTGTTTCTATGGAAGGATTTTATTTGCCTGATAATTTGTATAAGATCAGAACTGTCTGTTTATAGCATGAATAATTAAAAATTTTTTCTATAAAATAGCCTGAGATTGAGAGAGGTAAATTGATGGAGGGATGGGTGAATGGATAAAAGTGAAGGAAGGAAGAAAAGAAGGAAAGGAGAAAGGAAATGAAGGAAGGAAGGAAGGAAGCAAGGGAGGGAGGGAGGAATGGAGGGAGGGAGGAAAGGGAAGAAAGTGGGATTAGATTATTGACTAGAAGGACTACTTAGACTTTTGATTAAAAATTCAGGTGTTTAGTGCTTACTGTCTTAAGTTTTGTGTCTTCTTGAATCAATTTTGATTCAATTTTTGAATCCATTTGAGTCAATTTTTGATTCAATCAATTTTTCTTAGCTTTTCAACTGTGTTTACATGCTGTTCTTCATAGTACTCTAATTACAGGGGTGAGTAAAAGTAGGTCTATATTTGTGAGGACACAAACAGTTTATTTTTGTTAGTATTATAATCATAACCTGCATATTTTTTAAAGATTTTATTTATTAATTTTTAGAAAGGAGAAGGGAGGGAGACAAAGGGAGAGAAATATCAATGTGTCACTGCCTCTTGTGCGCCCCCTACAGGTAGCCTGGCTCGAAGCCCTGACTGGAAAGTGAACAAGCCACCCCTTGGTTCACAGGCCTGCATTCAATCCACTGACATAGCAGCCAGCACTACATATCTTTTTCCATATGAAAAGTCATAAACCTTCTTTGCCCACTCCTGTATTTTTAACTTCTACCATATCTGTGTTCCCTTTTTTGTGGCTGGTCTTGTTATAATTCATTTAGTCTTGTTAAAGATTTGTTTTGTTTTGTTTTTTAGTTTAGATTTTCTTTTTTATAATTTATTTTCATACAACAGCTTTGGTTTTTCTTGTTTAACTCAGTATTACGTTTTTCCTGTTTTGGCAGTAATTGTCCTTATCTTTACCTTTAACTTGCTTTCTGTGCCTTATTCTCCAGCTTCTCAATTTGCATAACTAATACATCTTCACTCTTTGTTCTTATTACTATAAAAATTATATCCATACTTTCTTTGATATATTCTATACATTTTGATGGCAATTTCCTTCAAGTTTATTTGTGAATAGTTTGTATTTTTATTGTGATGTAACTAAAAGGAACTAAGGAGTGCGGTTTTATTTTTAAACATGATTTTGATTTTGTAAAATCATCTTTTCATTAGTAAATTCTAATTTTACTTTCCTTTGTGGACTGTATTTTTAAAGACTTTTTCATAAAATATGCAGTCAATATTTGCAAAGGTTGTATAGTCCTTGATAAAAGCTATGTTTTTTTTTTAATATGCAAGGTACATGTTATAATACCTACTTCACAGTTCTATTTTGCTAACTTGGCTATTAAATTATTCTACACTCCTACACAGTTTGCTGTCTTTTCTCACCTATTAGTTTTTTATAGATTTGTGCTAAAAACCTTTTCTTTCTTCTGATTTCACATCTTTTCTGAGTCACTACTCTTACATTTTTAAGAGACAGTTATCTAATAATAGCAATTCTCCCTTCCTCCTAAATATTATAAAGAACTCAGCAAACTTTCCCATCAAATATAACCATTATTTTATTTATTTCTTCATTTCGGTTTTCCCGTTTTTAGCCCAAAATGGAATATTATTATTAATTTAAATTTAGGTAACATACTTTATCAACATGGGTTACTGTGTTTGCCTCTTAATCCAGTCATGCCTCTGAATTTTCCTTTTTTTATACAGAAATGTGCTTAAATATCCCATGAGGGGTTGAAGATGGTCTTAGTTTTTACAAATCTGAAAGGTAACCTTACATCACCCTCACTCTCAAATAATGAGAAAACTCATTATTTTTGCTAAGCATATTGACCACATTTCACCGTTCTCGTCCGCTCTTTATTGTCCTTGCTGGGAAGTCCGATAAATCTGTTGCCTTTATACAGATGTTCTGTCATTTGCTCTTGTAACTTTTAAAATTCTAGAAGCCTACATTTCCCGTTCCCTACCTCTCTACTCATCAATGTACAACATCTATTTTTAATTAAGAAAGGAAATTTTGATGGGGGAACAGCAGAGTTCAGCTTTCAAATTTTTGATTTGTATGTAATGATGATCCAACTGAGATAGAATGTCTCAATCATTTTAATAATTATTGAATCTTATACTCACCAGACAACCAGCTAGACACTGGACGTTCTGTCTCTGACATCAGTATGTAAGGGGTGTGGGGATGGGGGCATTGTCACACCAGAATTATGTTGTGTGGTTCTGAACTGACAAGGTTAGAATACATGATCACGAATTTTTAATAATGCGCATTGAAAAATTCTCATTTCAATTTAAACATTCTTTGAACTTATTTAAATTATGCATTGATGTTTACCATAAAGGTTCTGACTAATCTACTCTCAGAAAGGGTGAATGTATGTATAACTACGTCCAAGCATCCCTATAAAGTGATTTTTTAAAATCTCTCATCCAAGCCAGTGTTTCCTATAATATCATCCTTACTGATTACACTAAGTATATTTTAAGATTAATGTTTAGCTCGTGAGCCACTAACACATAGAACTGGTGGCCCATGCATGGAACTGGGCCCCCAGTGCTAGGTAACAGTGGGTTAGCCCCATTGCCTTCTCATCCGCTGTTGTGTTATGGTAGACATTTGACACAAACCAGGGAGGTCAGTTCTTTTCCCAATAATTAGTGTCCCAAACACTGGTCAACCTCTGCCATCACTTTGAATTGTAAACTTAATACCGATGATGAGGTCAAAATTCCCCCTTAACCAGAAAAACAATATTTGCAGAGGTTGTATAGTTTTCTATTCACTTGTTATCTTTTAGAAGCAGTTGATGGTCAAGTTTGACTGAATAACAAATGCTGATGCATCCCAGATTATACGTGTATCTTTGAGAGTCTACTTGTTACTTCTCACTTTTGCCCTCTACTACCACTGCCTGACTCAAAAGCCTGGACATCCCCAGCGCATTTTCAAACTTAATGGCCAGTCTCACAAAAACTGATAGATCGAGAGTTGCCATTGTTCAGAATCTGAGACTCAATGCTAATATTTAATCATTGCCCTCTCTCTCTGTGTGGGTATCGTGCAGTCTTCGTTGTCCTTGGTTGTCAACTTTGGGATTAGACAGTGCCGGGGTAGTCACAGACGTATACTTTACATAAAACCAAGATAAATTGTTCTTTTTTGGATGTTCAGTGTTGTCACTGATATCTTCAGGGATTCAACTGCTTTGGGAGATTAGGTTTAATTCCAGGGAATTTAAAACTGTCAATACAGTCTCATTGTAGCCAAATGCATACTGTTGTTGGCTCTGTACAATTAAATAACTCTATACAAGTTCTTGTATCCTTTTCACTTTCCATACACCTCTTTTTAAAAAATCACTATTTGCTTCATATATTCCTATATTTCTTTTGTTTAATTAATTCTTATGACACCTTTATGTTTTCTTTTTTAGGATCCATTTTTAATCCCTTTATAAAATTTTTAGAAATCATTTTAACTTCTTAACACCTCCAAAAATATGGGAACCCTAATATAGAAGCCCTAAAATATTCTCAATAAGTCCTGAGATATTTGTCCTTTCTATGCCTAAATAACAAAGTAAATTAGAATACAGAATACATATTCATATATAAATTTTATCATGTAAAAAGTGTGCATATATTACTAAAATTTCAGGATTTATTACTTTGTGAAGAATTATATTGGTGTTATACCTAAAAAGGAAGCTTCTAGAACTTATACGGGAAAAAGTTGCCAAAGTTTAACATTAATTTTCAAATTTGCATCACTTTAAATTTTAAACTATTTTGAAAACTGGAGTTAAGAAAACATAAATTATAGATAATGGATAAAGAAAATGTGGCATATACAAAAAATGGAATATCATTCAGCCATAAAAAGGAACCACATTTTGCCATTGGCAACAATATGTATGGACCTTGAGGGCATTGTACACAATTAAACAAGTCAAAGACAAATCCTGTATAATCTCGCTTTTATGTGAAATCCAAAAAAATTATAAACAAACAAACAAACAAGCTCATATACACATAAAACAGATTGGCGGTGGTTGCCAGAGGTGGGGTGTGGGCAGCCAGCTGGTGAAATGGGTGAAGAGAGTCAAAAGCACAAACTTGCAGTTATAAAGTAGATAAGGCATGGGTGTGTACGTACAGCATGGTGACTATAGTTAACACTGTATTGTGTTTTTGAAAATTATTAAGGGAGTAGGTCTTAAAAATCCTCATCACAAGAAAAAAATTGTAACTATGTATAGTAAATGAATGTAAGCTGGATTAATTGTGGTGATCATTTCACAATATATACAAATACTGAATCATTATGTTGCACAGCTGAAACTAACGTACTGTTATATGTCTAACTATGTAAAAAGGGAAACATATAAATTTTTTAAATCATAGCATCCTTAAAATAATAAAATAGTATGAAGCCAATCGCGGGCAGTAGTAACCGAGGCAAAGAGGGGGATATGCCAAGAAATTCATAAGGCAGACAGTCAGGTCAAAACGTTTTATGAAGTGGTATCCGAAGTCTGCACTAATGAAGATAAGGAAATACAAAAAGCAAGTAGGTTTCTTAGAAATCTGAAGCATGGGAAGAATGTGACCGGAGCAAGCAGGTCGGCCTGCAGGGGGTGTCATGGAAACCAGTAAAGTTCCAGCCAAAAGAGGCAAACAAAACAAAGATCCGGAGAAATTGAAGTAGGACAACAGCAGAAAGAAAGGGTTTCTATTTGAAGCAAACACTCCCATTACTCACTAGGATCTTCAGGAAAAAAGAACCCAGGGCTTTCTGGTAAAGATTAAGAAGCCAAAAGATATCAATTCTCTCTCTTATAAGATACACTCTCAATCTTTTCTCCTAAGGTCTAGCATCTCTGTAATCTAAAAATTTGAACTGCGAACTGTGTGAAGGTGTCCAACCAACCTTACTCTTTGTGTCAGTAGATCATCATGAACCGTGAAATTAATGTGAAGGCAAATGAAAACAGTACGTATACCTAGCTGCTCTTCATTTCTTCCCCACGCTTGGCTGTTAAAACTTTCCCTAAATCCACAAGCAGCTGCATGCTGGCAGCTAATGTTTGGTTTATGGTATATGGGGAAGATCAATGTATAAGTATTACAGCCTAACTAAAGGAAATATGACGGGATTTCTTCTGCTTAGAAATGTCATTCTGTCAGCTTCCTGGAGCTGTACTAAATTCCCTTGGCTTCTGCAGAGATAACAGTGTTGTGTTTGTTCTTCCTTAACGGGGAGGAAAAGGGCAAGGACACAAGATAGTCCCTGAGAGGCCCTAGCAGCGTGTCTGCAAACAAAAAGCCAATTTGCTCAGTTCCGTTCCTCAGGTTCACTTCTACCAGGTCAACTAGAAGTTTAACTAACTCCAAGCATTTTCTCTCCATTTCATACTTCCTGAAGTCATGGGGTTAGAGAGTAGAGATCTCTCGAGAACTTCTTCCTCAAACCACGGACACTGACAGCAAATACCACATTCAATCTTTTGAGATAAGGAAAATTTTTACATTTCTTATAACCACCATAAAAACTGTTCATAATCTTATGCTAGCTCAAGTGGTAATAGTACCAACCAGTCAAATACTTAAAGCCAAACGCTTACCTTTGGGAATACATGACTGCCTGAACTGGATTCCAGGAGAAAATTCAGCCCTACAGAAGATAATTTGATTGACTATTTTCTCAGTTTTCTAACTTTACATACTACCATTCCACATCCATAGGAGAAAAGACAGTGCGTTCTATACAACAACTGTATCGGGGCGTTAGGATCTAATTTCCCCATAGAACCCATTGGGGAATAACTGCACAAAGCGTCCGAGCGCACACGCTCCTCAAGAACTGTGAAGGGCGTGAGACTGTACCCTTTTTACTTTAACAAATCAGCCTGTCACAGATACACAGATGCTGGCAGAAGAGAGAAAGAAGACTCCTGGGCCAAAGCACTGGGCTTTTTAATTTACAGCATCGTTTCATGGTTGCAGTGTGTTCCTTTGCCCCCAGAACCTGGTTGGTGGTGTGAGGAGCGGGCCAGGTAGATGCCACACGTGGACAAGCTTTGTGTGACAGCTAAAGACCCCAAGTTTCAGAAACTGTAATCTCGGAAAGGGGCTCCTAACAGATTGCCCAATATTTGCCCTACAGAGAAACGTTACCTACATTATCTATATTATCCTAACTTAGTAAAAAGTTCAGCCCTCCATTCCAGAGGTAAACATAATCTCTGTCTTCCTAGGCTGTTTGCTCTATAAAATTCCTTGAAAAAAATAAAACTAGTCTAAAACAAAATCCATTGGTGCTTCTTCACAAGACATGCAGAAACTCAAGACACCCAAGGAGAAATGTTGCCCAACGGGGGCCAACCTCACAAAGTCAGAGATGCTTCATTCCCACAGCTGTGCTTCCCCCATTCTCTGATGGAAAAGCTACAGAAAGAGGAGTAACAATGCAAAACAGCAGTCATGAGAAACAACTCTGTAAGAATGTCTCCGACTTCAAAGGACTGAGAGACACAGTAATCTTAGCAAGCATATCACAGGCAAGGTCAGGTTGGATTTATAAAGTCTGCACCTACACCACGTATATTTTTTATCTTCCCACCATGAATAACCACCATAGTATAGGAATAAAACAAACATTAGCTATAACGTATAGTGCAGAGCTACTGTATTTAATTACTCGTTTGGGGAGCTATACTGCAGGGCTGCAGCTAAGCCAGTCAGCCAGGTCTCTGAGAGTTGTCCATAGCAGTGGTAGTAGCCTCTTTAGGGCAGCAGGGCAACAACATCCGTTGTTACTAAAGAATTCTTGGCACAAATTTTGCCAATGACTCTGGGGAAAGATGTTAATGTCTGTTGTAAAGTTTTCCTTGTATATATTTCCTTTTTCAGTAAATGAGTGGGAAGCCTGAAGGAGTTCTGAACCCTAGGCCACAAGCCCCATAGTACTAGTGGAAGACACAGTAATTGACCCTTATTGCTGAATGAATGATGAATGAATGAAGGAAGGATAAAATCAACAAAAACCTAACCGAAAATGGTCCTTGTACTGTACCCAAAAGGGAAAATTTAAAAAGACTAAGTATGTGAATCAAATTTTAACTCTATTATAATTTTATTAAAATGCCTATTTATTTTTTGTTTTTATTTTTTAATCTTTTTTGTTTTTAATTATATTTTATTGATTAGTCTATTATAGTTGTCCTGATATTTCCCTCTTTGCCCCCCTCTACCCAGCACCCCCTTACTCCCTCAGGCAATCCCCCCACCATTGTTCACGTCCATGGGCCATAATGTATAAGTTCTCTGGCTACTCTATTTCCTATACTGTACTTTACATCCCCATGGCTATTCTGTAACTATCTATTTGTACTTCTTAATCCCCTCTTCACCCATCCTCCCCCTCCCCCCTGCCATCTGGCAACCTTCCAGTAACTAATTTCTTTTCTGTTGCTTTTAAGAGTCTCTCTTTATCTCTAACCTTTGGCGTTTTAATAATGATGTGTTTTGGAGTGGGCCTCCTTGCATCCATCATAATTGGGGCTCTCTGTGCTTCCTGGACTTGCATGTCTATTTCTTTCACCAAATTCGGGAAGTTTTCTTTCACTGTTTTTTCAAATAAATTTCCAATTTCTTGCTCTTTCTCTTCTGCTGGCATCCTTAGGAGGTGAATGTTGGAGCTCTTGAGGTTGTCCCAGAGCTGTTTATACTATCCTCATTTGAGGGGGATTCTTTTTCTTCTTGTTGTTCTGATGGTTGTTCTTTGCTTCCTTATGTTCCAAATCATTGATTTGATTCTTGGCTTCATCCATTCTACTGTTGTGTCCCTGTAAATTGTTCTTGATTTCAATTAGTGTATCCTTCATTTCTAACTGGGTCTTTTTTATGCTGCTGAGGTCTTAATTCAGTTAATTCAGTTCCTTGAGCATCCTTATAACCAGTCTTTTGAACTCTGCACTTGATAGATTGCTTATCTCCATTTCATTGAGCTCTTCTACTGGAAACTCGATCTGTTCTTTCATTTAGGCCATTTTTTTTTTGTCTGCATTTTGGCACCCTCCCTGTGTTTGTTTCTATGTATTAAGTAGAGCTGCTCTGTCTCTCTGTCTTGACAATCTGGCCTATTGTAGTAGGTATCCTATAGGGTCCAGTGGCACAACCTCCCCTATCACCCAAGCTGGGTACTCGAGGTGCACCCTTTGTGTAGCTGAGTACACTCTCCTCTTGTAGTTGAGACTTGGTGGCTGTTGGCAGATCAATGGGAGGGATTTACCCAGGGCCAGTCAGCTGCAAGGACTGGCTGTGACCACTGACCTCCAACCTCTGCCCTCATTGGGGTATCAGCTTTTCAGGGACAGGGTCGTGGTGCTCAAATTTGGTCTGTAGCTGTCCACTGGGTGCATTGGCCCTGGGGTTTCCTGGGTGGTGCAGGCCAAGGTCAGTCCCCACCTGTGTTTTGCCTGGGGTACCCTGCCTGAGCTTTAAAGCAATCTGAAATGGCTGCTACTTGTGCTGGACTCGGAGATTCTCAGGTGAAGCCAAGCTGTGACTCTAATCTGGTTGCTGTTAGGGTTCACTGAAGCCAGCTATTGCTTGTTGATAGGATTTAAGAGCTAAGACCAGCCCTTCTTATGGAAAAGCAGTTTGGGTGGGCCCATAAGTTGGGTGGAGTAGAGCCTCTGTGGACCTCCAAGGTGAGCTGCACAGGTTAGCCAGGTTGATGGAGTCTCGGATATGGCACCAGCCTACTGGCTCTGTGCAGGGAGGGCTGAGCAAAGGGATAATGGCCTCTGCTTACCCAGATGCCAGATACTTCAGTCTCTCCCTGTATGCCACTGGTACCCTTCAAGCTGCCACCCTGGTGCTGGAGCTCAGAGGGAGCGAGCCTGAGTGTGTGAGCCTATGTGTGGGTTCCCCAAGAAGACTTAGGGCTCCAGCCATCTCCTCCACCAACTCAATCCCTGCTGGTTTTCGCAGCCAGAAATTGTGAAGACTGATCTTCTTGGCACTAGAATTCTGGGCTGGGGGTGGGGGGTGCAGGGAGGCTGGTGTGAGTCTGGGACTCCTCTCTCCCAAGATATCCCTCCCCAATTTTTATCTATGTGGGTGTGGGGCCAGCCTGTTCAGTGTCTGCACCCCTCCTACCAGTCTGGATGGATGTGGTTTCTTCAATTCCATAGTTGTCAGACTTTCATTCAACTTGATTTTTTTTTTGACATTCCTGAGTGATTGTTGTTCTATAATTTAGTTGTATTTTTGATGTGGTTGTGTGAACAGGCAAACCATGTCTGCCTGCATCACCATCTTGACTGGAAGCCTTAAAATATCTATTTAAATGGTAAAAGTTAAACCTTAAATATGTGCCAATTAGAAAAATATATTTATTGTTAACGGTCTAAATTACCTTACCTATTCTCTTTAGAAAAATGACAAAATGGAATTATTAAAAATATCCCTAGTTAAAAGTAAAATAAATAAAATTCTTTCAATCTCCACATGTTGGCTACAATTAAATATCATATACAATATCATCACCTCCTGTCCTCATGAATCTATTCATTTTATTTGTTTATTTCCTTCAATATATAATTTTACTGTCAAAAATTTAAATAATTTGAAGCTAATATTAAGTTGATTTAGCCTAGTCTTTTAAAAGAAGAATTCTACTAAGTCTATATCTCTAATTTTAGAATAATTTTTATCAATCTAAAACCACTCCCCTCTTAGACCTATTGTCTTGTTATTGGAAACCCGCAAATAGAAGTGGAGATAATCCAAGGAAAAGCTGTTTTATGTTTACATAAACAGATCATCAATAAATTTGTCAAATACATAATTAAGTCATACTATTTAAATAATGGCATAAAGTTTCAATATCCAGATTCACCTGGAAACACTTAAGAACTAAAAAATAAGCAAAAATGGGATGTAGGCAGGTTATATATATCTGACAAAGTTTATATAATAAACCCATACAGGTGCACTCATTTTGGCTTATACATATTTCTAACAAATTAAAATTTGTGGTTTCCAGAATTACAAAAGTATAGAAATATTAAAATAGTAATAGAGAAAAGCACATTGCAAGGCAGAAAAATAGCATTACAATAAAAATAGACCAATATGCACATGAAAATATGTTCCCCCTTGTGAACGTCACACAGAATTACCACAGGACCCAGTGACTCTACTCCTTGTTGTATACGCAAGGAAAACACAAAACTTGTACATGAATGTTCATGGCAGCCTATCCATAAAAGTAGAAATGGCACAAATGAACTGTTGAATAGAGCAATAAAATTATACACATCCGTACAATGGAATGCTATTTGTAATGAAAAAGAACAAAGTATTGACTCATGTAACCATACAGATAAACTATGAAAACATTACATTAAGTGAAAGAATTAAATCACAAAAGACCATATATGACATGGCGTTCTTTCCATGAAATATCCAGCATATGCAAAGCTACGCAGACGGAAATTAGATCAGTGGTTGCTAAGGAGGGGTGGGCGAAGATGGAGGAAATGGAGGTGACTGCTAAAGGGCTTTTACTAGAAGGTGTCTTTGCAGAGGGATGAAAATGTTCTGAAACTGACTGCTTGTGGCTGTACAATGCTGTGAACAAACTGAAAATCTTTAAATCATACACTTTAATGGGTAAATTATATGGTAGGTAAACTATATGTCAATAGGGCTGTTGCGAAGTAAATCAATAAAAATAGATTCCATCACAAAGAGCACAAGTGGTCACCGTTAACCCTTCTTTGTCCATTGTCTCATACAGTCTTCCAAAGCCAGAGAATTATTTTTCATAGTTTTATATTTCTGTCCAAGTGAATTATTAGATATTATTTTTAATTTGAAATATGTCTGATGACTTTTTTACAATGACATTTTTTAAATAAACAATACCTTAATCTCCTTATGTTGGTTGAAAGGAAAAAATCTACAAATTTCAAATAAGATACTAATATAACCTAAAAATATCCTGGCCCCAAGAAATATAATAAAATACATTATTAATCATATACCCATCTATCAATATTAAAATAGAAAGATAGAAAAATGTTTGGTAAGGATATCAGGTATATTTTCTCAAATTTTGGTATAACCATTTATATTTGCTTCTCTAGTCACTTTACTGAAGAGAATGCCAAGCATCTCCAGGTATAATAAAGAAACTGAACTAATATAAAATTCTGTTTGAAACACTCAAGTCGTTTGGAAGCAATATGTGTTGCCATTCCATTCCAGTGTATCCTCATCGCTGTCCACCCTCAGTCGCTGTTGGTAAATGATACAGTGTTGGGGAAACTAGCCATAGCAATTTCTATAACACAAGGTACTTAATGTGGTTCCAGGTAAACTCTGTCCCTGAAATGTGTAACTCAACATCCTTATCCTTCAACTGACTGCAGTATAGTAGTTATACAGCTCCTCTGTATTATTAAAATGCATAGTGGAATACGGCTCTTCTTTTACCAGTGGTTTGCATTATTCAAGGCTTGGAGTATTGGAAGTAATTTCCATTCTTTAGGGAAGAGTCAGGAGGAGTATATATTTCTAAACTGACTGTAGATGCATCCATGGGAAATAACAGCTTTAAATTTAACACACACGCATGCTCACTTGCACATAAACACACACATACATAGTTAAAAAGAAGTGAAGGTTTTAAAGGATGAGAATAGCTCTCAGAGTAAATCAGGCCATTGTTCCCCAGGACGTAGCACTGAAAGAATTTGTGAAGGTTTGAGCCTTAAAAGGCTACTAGCACCAGCAGCTATTTTGGAGCCTGACAGTTATGTGGCACTATTTTAGACTCTGAGGATTAAACTTGTTTAGACAAGAGAATCAAGATTCTTCCTTTCAATGACTTTCATTCTAATGAGGAGAAAATGACACTAAACAAATAAATACATAATACAACGTCTTTTAGGGAAATGAACGAGAAATAAAGCAAAGAAAGAGTATAACAAACAATGAAGTGTGTGTGCTCATGCAGACAGGGAGGACAGGAGAGGCTGCGGTGATGAAGAGCTAAGTAGAATCTGATTAAAATGGGAGTGTGACCTACAGAGGAAAAACATTCTAGGCAACACAGTGTGGGCTTAAGGCAGGAGTAAGATTGAGCTTCTCAAGAAATAGCAAGAAGGGCAGTGTGGACAGAATGGAATTCACATGGGGAGAATAATTAAAGGTGAAATTAGTGAAGTAGCAGAAACCAAATTGCACAGTCATAAGTATACTAAGTTTTGTTCTATGTATGATGAGAGAAGCCTTTGAAGAGCTCTTGGAGGAGAACTACCTCAAACGTAATTTTATTTTTAAAAGATTACCCTGGCTACTTTGTGGAGAATAGATTCTAGGACAATAGAGTGAGTAAAAGAAGACTGGTTAGATTAAGATCTGGGCAAAATATGAGGGTGACTTGAATTAAGATTCAGAGGTAGAATTGGCCAGAGAAGCCAGGCATGATATATATTCTGAAGCCTAATTCAGCATGACTTGTTCATGAATAGGTAGGTCAAGAGAATTAAAAAAAAGAAAAGAAAAGAAAAACACCTTTTCTTTCACGAACACTTGTGTAAAGAGTAATGTTATTTAATGAAATAGGAAAAGAAAGGAAGAAAGTTGATTCAAAGAACAGAGTTAATCAATAGTTCTAACAGATATTCAAGTAACAATGTTGAGTAGGCAACTGGATCGATGTCAGGGGTTCAGAGGAAACGGTAGGGCTAGAGATACAGTTTCGGAGGCATCTATTTAGGGTCGATATGTTTGCTAGAATACAATCTAAGCAGCTGTAACAAAGAGATCCAAAATGCAGTGGCCTAAATAAGATAAATGTTTGCTTTTCTTTCATATAAAAGTCTAGTGGCAAACAGCCTATTCATCTAACCTTTGGATTTAGTATTATTTCTAAATAGACTACTTAATTTTACTCATCAACCCTAGATTATGCTATTACTGTTTTAGAGAAATAAGATCTTCTCCTGACCTGACAGACAGAACACCTATTTGTTTTCAAACCAAATCTACTTTTTACTTACTCAATCGCACCATCTAATTCGGTAACCTATTCTCACTGTCCTCAGGTATCTAGACTATGTATCTGTGAAGTGCCAGGCACTGTGATAAACTGCCAACACACAATAGTAAATAAAAGAGATTTAGTCACTTTCTTAGAATGAAATCTACAGAATAAACAGAAGAAAAAGGAGTTAACACAGAAAATGAGGCAGGTCTAAAGAGGAAGTACAAAAAAGACGTCCTGGAGGGAAACGTCCGTGGGCTCAACTCCCAGATTGAACTTGGAGACCCCTACCTGCCGAATTACAAAATCCTCTGTTTTCTGACTTGACTGTCCTCTGTATTCTGTATCTGGCATTTTCGACAAGTTCTATTTCCCATCATAGAATACCACCCCACTTGACCCAAATGGGTTCCTTTTTTCCCTCAGAATAGATGAAAAATTACCATGATGCATTTGGGGCCTGAAACATTTGAGAAGGCGAGGCGTCACCCGTGGTCTGCGAACCTACCTACACAGCAAGCAGCGTCTGCAGACTGAGGAAACACTGCGTCTGGCCCACACGCTGGGCTGAAGGGCAGCTTCTGTTCTGATTAGTTGGAACCTCTGTGACTCTGTTTACTAAACATTTTATTTATTTTTTTATTGTCCCCATTTTCAATTTACTAAACATTTTAAAATATCACACCTCACGTACACATAGTACTTAGAAAATCTATATGAATGCAATTATTTATATAATTATCACATGCAAAATCATGTAAAACATTAATAAGTGCACAATAGCTTCTGTGGTTGCTCAATCAAAGGAAATACTGATTCTGCAGTTCACATTCTTGGTCTCAATTTACAGTCTAATCTCCCCAGTGGCAGCTAAAGTGAACCCTTTAAAAACTAAATCCAGATGATGCACTCTGTCCAGAAAACTCCAACGTCTTCTCGTTTCACCCAGTGTTGACAAGGCCCAATAGGAGCTGCCCTCACCACTGCATTCCTCTTCACCTTCCATCCTCCTCGTTCACACCACTCTAGTCACACTGGATGTGGTGATGTTCCTCTAGCCAAGCAAGTTCTAACTCAGGATCTTTGGCACAATTCCTCCCATGGGGCCTCTCCAGTCACTGTTTTCTCCAGCTGGAATGATTTAGGTATCTTTCTCCCTCAGGTTTTCATCATCTTCTCACTATGCAACTAGACATGTTGGAGCCCCACTCAGATTCCTTATATGGGTGTGTGCTTCCATCCCCAGCTGTTGCCACCATTGGCTAGATAAGAACACATAACTGCCCTTCTTTTATCCAGGTAAGTGACCTCAGACAAATGATAGTGCCATTTCTCCATGCCGTGCCAGCAATCAACTAATACACGTTACAGAAGGCCAAATCCTCCCTGAGCTGGAACCAGCCTTGCAGGGTAATCTATGCTCAGAGCTTCCTGTGATCTACCCGAAACTCTCCAGCAGAGACCACATTCTTACTGGACTTTTCATTCATCTCTGTTCTGCGTGCTTCACTTCACTCCCCATGACCACACCTCTCTCTCCTTTAACAAATCTTTGAACAAGAATCTCTATCCCAGGTTGTCCTTCTAAGGAAACAACCTAAGACAGATGTCTCCCTTGACTACCACAAACCCAGGAACTCCCTTATCTTGCTTTACTTTTTTACACAGCACCTATCATCACATTGCATACTGTATTTTTTCAAAATTTTTATATTTATTCCCTTTGTCTTCCAATAACATGTAAACCCATGTGGGCAGGGACTTTTTGTTCACTACTATATTTCCAAGCTTACAAAGCTACCTAACTCTTTGTAGTTACTCAATAAATATGCATTGCCAAATGCATGAATAAATGGAGTAGCACAATGAATTTATTTTATCATGTTTTTAAAAGGATGGCCTTTTCTTAAAAATATTGAGAACCAATAGCCTAGATTAAGTAATATGCAACAAAGAATGATTCTTTTAGGGAATATGTTCTGTGTCCTTTCAAACTGTCTCACTAGTGGAATAGTGGTCATTAATAAAATATTTTTTATCAACTGATTAGTTCATTAACACACTCTTCTCCAGCCTTGCAGACTTTAAATTCAAAGGCTTTAATCTTGTAGTCTGATAACTAATCAAATTTTCCTCTAGATATATTAATTAGCCTTTCTTTCTTGTAAGACTTTATTTTTTTCAATCATCAATATTTTGAACCCAGACCTTAAAAGTCTATGTTGAGAACATCTAAATGAAAATGTACATATAAAAAATGAAAATCATTAATAAGGAAGAATACCAGGAGGGAGTAGAATTTGCCACCCCAAAATATGCCTCTTTGAGATATGATTTTAAGTTGGTTTTTAGTAAGAAACAAAAGCCACAGGGAAATCATTTGATCTCCCCCCTGCCTACCTACAAGGAACTTAAAGACAGGACCTGCTCCAGAAAGGGAGATACCCCATTTAACTATAGCTTAATATGAACTAGTGTGATACATAAAGAACCTAGAATAGAATCACTACAAAGATTCTATTTTACTATAAAGTCAGCAAAGGAACAGAGCTTACCTCTGAGCTCCTTCATTAAGGAAACCCTGCAGCCAGATAAGACATATCAAAAATATTCAAATATCAAACTATGGAGACTCTGGCTGACTTTCAGCCCTTCAGTTCGTAAGCTCTCTAACAGAACTCAACCTTGACAAGTTCTTCCAGAAAATTGTCTACACTGTCAACCACACTCTACAAAAAAATGACCTGGGTAATTTGACTGTTACAGATTTGAAAAGTCAAAAAGGATTTGAGGTTGCAAGCCAACTCTACAGAAGTCCTTTCATTAAGCAATAAATACAGCTTGATTCGATTTTTTCATAAAGAGGTCTTTGTGGTCACGAAAGCCTGCTGTCTGCTTCATTCAGAGTAAAGACATCTTCTAGATAGAATATCAAACACATTCAAATAAAGACCTTGGAAAGATATTTCATCCTAATTTTGGAGTACATAATGAATGCACTTCTTTGCGACTAGCGCTTAATGCCAGTGCTTTTATGGCTTATGACATAGCGTTTGTTTCTTTTTATTCAACGGAAAAGGTCAACATGACTTATAATTAGAACAATGACTCTGAGTACAGAAGACTATAATTAGACCATTTTCAACAAATAATAAAATGTCAGATAAAAGAAAGTGAATCCTTGCTGTCAGCAAAACTAGTTTACATGTAGACAGGGAAAGTGATTCTTTCATGCAGGTGCTTATTTAGGTGACTTTGTTCCGGTAATCTAACGCAAATAATAAATATACATAAAAAGTACTATCCAGATATTCAAGTCAAGCAATGGTTTTCAAAGAAGTGTTATTTTTGCCTACAGGTGATATTTGGCAATTTCTGGAAACTTTTTGGCTGCTACACCTGGAAGAGGTGCACTGTCGCCCAGAGACGGAAGGCCCGGGATGCTTCTGAACGTCTTACAAAGCACCGGATAGTGTCCCACGATGAAGAGTTACCCCGATTCAAATATCAATAGGGCCAATTTTGAGAAATTCTGAACTAATGCCATAAAGCTTTCTTGATTCTAAAGTTAATGAGCTTTAGAATAGTCTATAGTTATTAGAGCCCGATAGTGAAGTGCTTGTCTACTGACATAACCAATGTCACCCATTAAATCCAATAAAAATTTTCAAAATAAAACACAAATAAATAGAATTTAAAAAGCAGAAGTCAGCAAGCAGCCAGCCAAAAACCTTAAAGTCTTTTTAAAATTCCACCACCTAAACAAAGGGGCTTGTGTACCTTCTAATCTGTTGTTGTTAAAAATAAAGCCATTACGCCATTTCAAAAAAAAATTAATCACAGTATGAGAAACATTCTATAGCTATTACAGATGAATGAAAAAATGGAAGCTGTTAGACTTTTTAGAACCCAGTACCCTGAGATTACGTTAGGATTCAGGACACTTCCATGTCCTATCAGTGTCCTCCAGGGCCGTGCTAGTTGGTTAAGGTTGCCATAATCACATGCCACAGACTGGGTGGTTAAACACCAGAAATGTATGGCCTCACAGTTCTGGAGGCTAAAGTCCAAGTCCAAGGGCCTTGGCATGTCTTCGGTCTAGAAGTCCTCTAGAGAGAGAAAGTATCTGATGGTCAGTGTGAGAACTGTCCAGACTTTTTACTGGGCTGGAGAGCAGGAGAGCACACACAAAAGTGAGCCCTCTCTGAAATCAGTTCTTGATTTTTATAAATAACTCTGCATTGACATGAAATTTATGTAGGAAATCAAAAGAAATTTAAATAATAGTATCTTTGAATCATAGAACTCATTTGTGTACATAAAAGACTTTCCTACAGCAAACTACAGGTCAGAGAATGAGTTTTACACACGGACCCTCACACGGACCCTGTCGGCCAGAACACCACACGCAGGGCCCAGCATAGAGTAAGACCTCAATATATATTTGCTTACTGATGGTGTGATTGGCTCAAGGACATTACTAATGAACCGCCAATAAACTAATCACTAATTTTATTTATATGTGAGTGTATTATTTTAGGATCACTCAAAGAGGCATTTAATTCTACATCAAAGTTAACACAAAGTGTTATAGAAATTAGAGAATAAGGGATACAATGTATATTTTAAATGGGTCTCTGGGGCTACTAACAGTTAACAAACAGTGAATTCCTTGTTACAGTTGAAATATGAGTGTCCTCTGCTATCATTGGCTTGTTTTGTTGTGTGCTTTGACACTACAAACTTCTTAAGTTAATCTCTTTCCCTCTCTGTCTCTGTCTCTGTCTCTCTCTCTCTCTCTCTCTCTCTCTCTCTGTCTCTCCCTCTCCTCTTAAACCAGAGCAGATCGAATACATCATAATTATGACTCATTCAGCCAGTCAGACCTGGCAGGCACTAAGCACACAGTCTGTTCACTCCACTCCGACTCCGAGTGAAAGACCTCAGACCCCTGTGCTCCAGATCACTACGTTTGATTATAATCCGCCTCTTAGTATTATGATAACACCTTGTCTTCAAGCCTACCTTTTACATTAGATTATGGGCTTCTCCAATATTATCTATACTTTCATTTATAGTATATTATCCCCAGTGTTTGTCACTGAGTAATTATTTGTCAAATAGTATTCTATTTCTGTATTTCATCTAACATGTCAGAATGTGGTTATGCTACGTCATCCTCCCCCTAGTCTCTTTTTCTTTGTGTCTGCTTCTCATTTGCCCTCATCTTCATCATCAGTGCTCTCTCTCCTGCCTTCACCTATTCCCCTCTTGGCCATGAGCTCATCAACAGCAGAGCTATGACGTCCCACTTAACTGGGCCTTTCCGGCACCCGGCCAGCACAGCTGTCTTATAGAACTAAACGTTGGTTAATGAACTTCCCTGTGCCACGAGCAGGAGCCTAGGACCTTCAATATAATACACACACACACACACACACACATGGCTTTTAAAAACATGATGAATGGATGAATGAATGAATGTTTACTGTTCCCAGCCATTCTCTGAACACCAGACTTGGAGCCTATAATTTACCAGTCCATCTATGTATCTGACACAACATTCAGTTTACTCTTTTTTGACATCTGCCTTATATAATTTATTACTTGTGCGTGTCTGTAAGCTTACGTTTGCATCTCTCCTTTCCCTATCTCACCACTAATCCCTCACCCCTACCCACATTACAAGTTTTTTCAGGAGAGGAATTATATCTTAACTATTTACTTTTAACTCACCAAATTATCACATTATAACCAGAGAAACATTCATTTGTAATAACAACTGTTTCTTTAATTCTTTAAAGTAGGTTAGTTGGGTGTTTTCGACAAGGGTAAAACACCCTTGATTGTAAGCATACTGTCTTATCCTTTTCTATGTCCTCGAGACTTTTTACTATCTTGGGTGTATAATGGCACAGTCAGAATATTTTCCAAATCATTAACCTTAATTTCCCAGGTGTATAAATTATTTCTGAAAAGTAGTTTCAACACTGAGGGTTTTGACTTATTTGGCATCTGGATTTGTCTGACAGATGATTTAAAGTCTTATAATTATAAAATATGATTGTTTATTGAGACAGATGTACATATGGTGCACTTTTTGAAATTAAATAAAAAGTGCCTGAGTCTAACATCTGTGTAGAAGGCATCCATCACAGCCGGTCTCCCAGAAATCGTTTGGTACTTTCCTTGCTTGCATTAGAAAGAGTCTTTCTCCGTGCCTCTTCTTTAAAAGCTTACTATTTTCTTTCAGAGACATATCTTTACAGATTTGGTGTTATTTCACAATCCTAAATGTCCTTTATAGCCATAGGTTTATGAGGTTAAATTATATGTTGTTAGGATATACATTAAGCTGCTACAAGAAATTCTAATCTATAAGATTTTTTAATTATAAATTTATTTCTCTCATATTTAAGAATCCAGAAGTGACCGGTCTAAGCTTATTTGATGGCTCTGCTTTCATAGGTCATTCAGGAACCGAGTTTAACTCCTCCTACTGCACCATCATACCCTAGGTTGTTGTTCTTGTCTTCTTTATCAAAGCTGGAGCATCCTTTGTCAGCCATCTAAATGAAATAATTGAGAAAAGGAATTCTAAAACTAACATCTTTGTTTTAAAGGGAACCATTCATAAGTTACTCACATAACTTCCTTGCCTATCCTGTTGGCCAAATTTAGACTCAATGCTAGGCTTAGCTTCAAGAAAATTTGGGAATAAATCTGTAAGCTGGGTAAACAGGCGGCCAGTGAAAACCACCAAAATTCAACTACAAGAAGAAAATGTAAGGAACAGATATTGGACAACAGTCTGACTCAGCCTGCTCCTCTGGCCACACCTTCCACAAGCACCCCCTTCCCACATGCAGACTCTTTCCTTCCCTAAAGGAGGCAACCAAAATTCTAGTTATTTTATCCATATAAAAATTGAGGAGGCTAGACTGAGTGTTGTATTTTCCTCTTTGTTGAGTTTGACCTTTGCCCTTTGCAATTCAGTAACTCGTAAACTAATACAAAATTTACATATATCCCTGACACCCAGTACACAATTGTGAAGCTGAAACAGAATAAACACCATAAGTTCCTAATAGAATGGGAGCAGTCACCGTTCCATAGAAATGACAAAAATGTGCTGTGCAATCATTTCCAGATACTTACTCTAGTACTAGAATAAATTGCTCAGCAGGACTTTTCTTCTGATCTCTGCAAAAAACTCCTGGTCCTTTTCCTTCTCTGATTTTTCCCTCTGAGTAGGATTGGTTTTTGCCCATTACTTTCCCCTTCCCCACCTTAAATTGAGAGTACACCCCCCAGGAACACTGCTTTAGGGATAATCACAGGCTCTTGCTGGTCTGATTTGTGCCTTCTTTTGCAATACGGGTCCCTCAAAACATACTAAGATTCTGATCTTTGCTCCCAATAAAATCCATCTGAAAGTTACCACACTCAGATTACTTTTATTAATAGTTCTTAAGTCTCTGAGCTATCTTATTATTTACTACATCTGTGCTTGGACCCTCCCTCTTACTTTCAACTTCATACTAGCTAGTTTAAGTTCTTCTAAAAATAAAGATTTCAAATAAGAAATTAATCTGACCTTGGTCCCTGAGCTGCTCTCATTGTTGCACTTAAGAGTCTTATGGGGAGACTTTAAAGAAAGACTCCACAGGACGAACACAGCTTCTGACCTTGGGAGCACAAAGAAATAGTTGACTTTTCCAGCTATGTGAGGCCATACCTGTCAAAGTAGATAGAAAGCCACAGGTAGAAATAATCTCCATTACGAAGTCTGTTGTCTTCAATATCTACAAACTAGTTGTGTTACATCATCACCTAGGATGTTGCCCTCTTCTACATGGATTGGAGGCAGAGAAAAGAGGAAGTTCAGAGAAAATGACTTCATCTTCAAAGCGATGACTCTGAAGATGAACATATTACCTGTGTTTACACCCATCCTGTCAGACCCAGACTCGGCCCCCGTGACACACAGCTGCTGTGAAGGATGGGGAATGAAGTCTACAGTGGGGATCTGAACTCCATGTAAGCTAAACTAGTGGAGTTCTATTATTTTTTTAAAAAGAAGGAATCAAGGAAGGAAGGAAGAAAGGAAAGAAGGGAGGGAGGAAACGGAAAGAATATTAAGAAAGAGTATTAAGTCAGTTGAGCAACATAAAACAATAATTTACAAACAAAGTTTTCACTGTACTCAATTTCAAAGAAGGTTATTATCTATTACTAGGGATAAATTTTGCCCATTCATTTCTAAGTCGAAGCATTAGTAACAACAATCTTTGGTGATTACTAAAAGTAGGACATAGGAAATCTTTTCATCCTCTTGGAATGTCATCAAAATTACAATCAAGTGGAGCTCTCTTAAAATTTGGAGGAAATATTTCCATCACAACTATACATAAACACTAAAATTATTACTTTGGTAGTAATACTGTATCTGTTCACTGATTTTACCTTTTTTTTATTAGCAATTTATTTGGGTCACTGCACTTTTTATATTACTCTTTAATATATTCTCTACAGAATTTTCAATTGACTGCAGAAATGATTAACAGTAGGCTCCCCTGCTGCTCAACTCAGTCATTCATGACTTCACCAGATGGTTTTGCTTTTTGGGCCCATATTTTACTTTTTTGTCATATTGATCCCCCCACCTAGATTCAGTCAAGATCCAGTATGTGACACTCACTTTTAATTTCATGATTAAAATATAAAATACTATGCAGATCCATCTTTTATTTTTCTGCATGTTTAAAGCTAGTGACCGGAATATTTGCTGTTACTTGTGAGCAAGGTAATTTTAAAGTATACTTATTTTCCTCAATTACTTTCTTATTTACTCTTGTTCTCTAATAATTCAAGTGACGTTAGTTTTTACCACCTCTTACAATTATCCCTTTGGTTATCCTATTACTTTGGTAAATTTGCTTTATTTAACAAGTTTATTTAATGTGTTTATCTAAGTCCTGCTGAGGGAAACTCATCAGCTGGTACAACTCTAATTATTTCCAGTCTATATAAATAGCACATAGTTTAAGATACAGTTAAACAAAGGAAAAAAGAGATTAAACTGCCTGAAAGTTTCTTTCATGTTTTAATCTAGTCATGCCAATCTATTAGATAAAACATTATGAAACTTTAACTCTTTCATGGGCCGTGTGATATTTTCAGTTGTTATGATCTAAACATATATGATTCTTAGCAATGGTCATATTTTTAATGTTTTACTTTATAAATGATAAATGTCTTATATTGGAAAACCTTTCAAAGACCTTCTACTATGTTAGCTTATAAAAGTGATTAACCTAAAGTCTGCTCACTAGTGACCTCTAAAAGATGAGCCTCAGTGATGTATCTAAAAGACTTTTCTGATATACAGAACAAGTTTAAAAATTGGCAAAAGGAGATTTTCCATTATTTGCATCAAAATACAGAAATTTAGCTTGGGTAGAGATGGAAATCACTCAGGTGAACTTTGTCATTGGTACAGGTAGAGATCTGGGTATCAATGGTTTAGATACCTTGTCTAAAATCACATCCTCAGCTGGGGGATAGTGGGGGTGGAGTCTGGGTACCTTCATAGTCCCTGCTCATCCAGTATCCATCCATTGCTTTTTCCTTTGCCACATCTTTAGATTAGTAATGTAAATCTCAGTTGCTCATACTGAATAATTGTCAATTAATTCATATTATTAAACACATGAAGGATGCATTATTCTCAAGAAACAGAAAATATTTGCTTTCATTAATTACTAATTTCAAAAAAAGTCACCCTGATTATAGTGAGTTTGAAATGATTACCTTTATTTTATAATTCAAAAGAATAAAACTGATTTTGCCCTGGCTGGGGTGGTTCAGCGGATTGAGTGCCAGACTGGGAAGCAAAGTGTCACCAGTTAGATTCCCAGTAGGGGCACATGCCTTGGTTGTGGGCCAGGTCCTCAGTACGGGGTGCACAAGAGGCAACCACACAATGATGTTTCTCTCCCTTTCTTTCTCCCTCCCTTCTCCTATCTCTGTAAAAATAAATAAATAAACAATCTTAAAAAAATAAGATTGATTTAAATAAAATTATTTGAAAAAAGCAACTTTTACACATTATTTTTAAGTCAGGTTTTGTCTTTTTTAGTCACAGGTTTTATATCTTCATCTGCCTTTGCAATAAATAGATGTAGCTACTGTTTGCTACATGTATTCTAGAATATATTTTTTTGAAGTCTTGTGTCTTGCATATCTTTTGTTATCATATATCTAGCACCTAGATAAGGGTTCTGATACAAACTAAATATTTGTAAATTGATAAATGAATACACATACATAGATACATATATTTGTGAATATGTGCTTATATATACATACATTAATACATATATTAATATGTATATATTACATATACACATTTATACATGTATAGGTATTTTACTTCCCTAACCACCTATAAAGTTTTATAAGTTAGTCTGTTTAAAAATATTACCTCCTCTCAAAAAACAGTGTTACGGATAGGTGACATTTGTGCAGCCTTGAAGTAGGGGGAGTTTCTTGGGAAACTGTGAAAGGAAGGAGAGAATAGGCATTATAGATAGATGGAAAAGAGTATTCAGTGGACATGTGACTGCCAATGATTTGTTGTTGCTGTGGTAACAGATAAGGTAACAGATGAGATTGGTGACTGGGTAGGAGGCAAGACAGAAGCATGCTACAACTCTCCAGCATAGACTTTAGAGGTTCTAGGGAACTGATACTTGGATAGAAACCTCAGAACAGGGCATTTACATCCTCCACTCCCCAGCAAACCTAAAAATTAATGACAATACTTCTACATGTGAAATTCTCCTCCTGGACAGTCTGCCATTACAAACTATGTTCCCTTTCCACTCACTCAAAGTCTGGTCTAGATATTTTCCTTTTCTTTCACCTTTTTTTCATCCTGTCATTCTCCTTTCCTTTGCCCCTCTTCTTTGGAACCTGCAAGTTCACTTCTGTATCTTATTCACAGCAAATTAGCAATTATATTTTTTTCTTTTTTAAAATTGTTATTGTATTTTCCCATTATGATTTAGTGCCCTTATACGACCCTCCCCCATCCAGTAATCATCACACTGTTGTCCATGTCCATGAGTCCTTTTTCCTGTTTGCTCAATCCATCCACCCCCTAACCTTGCCCACTGTAGCTGTCATCCTGCTCTCCGTCCATGAGTCTGTCTTTATTTTGCTTGTTAGTTCAGTTTATTCATTAGATTCCACATATGAGTGAAATCATGTGGTATTTGTCCTTCTCTGACTGGCTTATTTCACTTAGCATAATGTTCTCCAGGTCCATCCATGCTGTCACAAAGGGTAAAATTTTCTTATTTTTCACAGCCTAGTAGTATTCCATTACATAAATGTCCCATAGTTGCTTTATCTACTCATCTACTGATGGACACTTGGGCTGCTTCCATAAATTGTCAATTGTAAATAATGCTGCAATGAACATAGGAGTGCTTATGTTCTTTCAAATTAGGGCTTTGGGTTCCTACAGATGTATTCCCAGAGGTAGGACTGGTAGGTCAAAAGGCAGATTCATTTTTAATTTATTGAGGTGTCTCCATACTGCTTTCCACAGTGGTTGCATCAATCTGCATTCCCACCAACAGTGTAACTTTCTCCACAGCCTCACCAGTACTTGTTTTTTGATTTATTGATGGTAGCCATTCTGACAGGTGTGAGGTGATATCTCATTGTGGTTTTAATTTGCATCTCTCTGATGATTAGTGATGTTGAGCATCTTTTCACATGTCTATTGACCATCTGTATGTCCTCCTTAGAGAAGTGTCTGTTCAGGTCCTCTGCCCATTTTTTAATTGAGTTGTTTGTTTTTGGGTGTTGAGTTTGTAAGTTCTTCATAAATTTTGGATATTAACCCCTTATCAGATGTATCAGTGAACATGTCCGCCTATTCTGTGGGTTGTCTTTTTATTTTGTTGATGATTTCCTTCACTGTACAAAATCTTTTTTAGTTTGATGTAGTCCCATTTGTTTATTTTTTCTTTTGTTTTCCTTGTCAGGGGAGATATATCTGATAAAAATATTGCTATGAGTAATGTCCCAGATTTTGCTGTCTGTGTTTCCTTCTATGATTTTTCTGGTTTTGGATCTAATATTTAAGTCTTCGATCCATTTTGAATTTATTCTTGTATGTGGTATAAGAAGCAGTCTAGTTTCACTTTTCTGCACATATCTGCCCAATTTTCCCAACACCATTTATTGAATAAACTATCTTTAGTCCATTGTATATGCTTGCTTCCTCTGTTAAATATCAATTGACGATCAAGTTGTGGGTTTATTTCTGAGATCTCTATTCTGCTCCACTGTTTTTATGCCATTACCATGCTGTTTTGATTACTATGGCCTTAATATTATAGTTTGATATTAGGTTGTGTGATTCCTCCAACTTTGTTCTTCTTTCTCAGGATCACTGTTGCTATGTGGGGCTTTTTTCCTTAAGCATGTACATTTGGTTTCACACTTCACTTCCATAAACCAATCAAAGTTGTTGGGTTTTTTTAAGATTTTACTTATTTTTAGAGAGAGGGGAAGGAAGGGAGAAAGAAAGGGAAACATCAATGTGTGGTTGCCTCTTGTATACCCCCTACTGGGGAACTGGCCTGCAACCTAGGCATGTGCCCTGCCTGGGAATCGAACCAGCGACCCTTTGCTTCGCAGTCAGGTGCTCAATCCACTGAGTCATACCAGCCAGGACTCAAAGTTGTCGTTTTTATTTTTCCTCAAGAAATACTGATAATTACCCATAGGAAAATACCCTTGACTAAAGTAATTTTTTCTTCTGAATATAATGTGAATGATTTCACTTTGTTTATTATCCATTGACAAAGCGTATGTGTTATAGTCAAGAAGTGGGGGACTTTCCAATACGTACACAATTGAAAGGTCTACTAGCATTGTAGCAGGATGAAAACAGACATGAACGAAGGTCCCTAGTTTCTGCCTGGCCTTTTATCCTTTTCTCTGCCCCCACCTTGTGAACCTTGACTAACTGGCCAACCATAAGCATTGCAAAAGAATTTCTCAGAAAGTACTGTTCTGACAGCTATAAAGATAAAATTGCAACAAAAATCCTAAGCAGGTGGCTTAAAAATGAGTGCAACTTTAAACTGCAAGTTTTGCAGCATTTAAATACAAAAAATCATTAACCTGTACCAAACCACAAAAACACATACCTCTCTCTTTTCCTCTCCCAATAAAACTCTGATCTTGTTTAAACGCAGGAAGTTACCCAGTCCTAAGATGTTCCCAATATGCATTAGATGGCTAAAACCTGAATCCTCTATTTGAGTCATTTAAGTTATATTTTTTGATAGCACAGAAATACATTTACAAGTTTCACACACAAAAACATAATATTTAACATGTGATCAGTAGCTGACAAACAATAATAGAAAATCTGCTTTTCTTCATTCCCATGACAGCGAATGTTTGGCACTGTCAATAAGTCATTCACTTGAAATATTTAAAGATAAAGAAAAGAGAACCAATTAATAACACCTTCTTCTTAATGTCTGAGCTAGACTCTCCTCTACAACCTACCTTCCTGATGCTTCTATGTGCTGGTGGTCCATCCCTATGTACAGACAGGCTCACGGAAAATTTCAGTTGTACCCAAATTGATACGTGTATTCTCATATCCTTAGTACCCTAGTCAGGACCCTCTCCAGAGTCACAACAGGGATCTTCAGAACTTATTTTTCATTATTTTTCTATTCTATTGAAACTTTTTACTACTTTTTCTGTGAATCTTTTATCTTTATGCCCAGAGGCTAATCCATAGTTACTCTTGAATCTCTATTTTCATTCATCATCAGATAACCTCTACCGTTATCACATTATATATTTAATTTAACAAATAGTTCCAAACATCTACTATATGCATTACAGAAAATCAGGCCCTATAAGGTTCAGAGTGAATTTACACATTAGGAATCTGAGGAGAAGAAAATGGTAAGGCAGAAAAGATAACATCCCAGGCAAAAGAAATAGCACTAGCAAAAGCCCATAGCACCCTACTGAAAAAGTACTCCACTTTGGCTCTATCACTGAATATTTATAGAGATAAAAGGAGGATAAAACAGTAAAGACAAGTCATAGTCATTTTCTGCAAGAGCCCTTTGTAGGACAAAGAAGTTTTCACATAATTTAGTAGATAATGACTGAATGTTTTTAAGAAGATTAATTTAGCAATCATGCACAGAAATGAATGGAAGAGAGAGAGTCATGAGGAAAAGAAATCAATTAGGAAGCTTTTGAAATAGAGAAAGGGGAGAAATCAAAGGAATATTTAAAATGTAAAACCTATAAAAGTTGACAACTTAGAGGTTGAAGTAAAAGGAGAAACAGAATTAAAGATGATTATGGATTTTGAGCCTGAATGACAGAACATCAGTCATCAGTGCCACTGACAGGAATGAGGGAGACAGGAAGAAAAGTCAATCATGGTAAAAATCATGAGCTCTCTTTTAGATATGCGTAATCATGGTGCCAAAAACTCACTATAATTTAGAATTATATTGAAAAATAATTGCTGTATTTTTTTTCCCGTAATCTGGCCTGTCTCCAGAGCCCTGTCCATTTCTGATTATCGAGGACAAAAATGAAAATAACAACAAATGTGCAATCTAGTTTAAAGATTAGTTTGAATACAGTGTCTCTTAGATAAAATGTGCTCAGATGATTGACCTCTTGCTTCTGGGGGAAGAGTACAGCTCATCATCCTCATAATAAGATAGAGGAAACATCAAATCCTCTGATGCTCATGTCATCTCACACTTACTCCTCTCGTTTTTCATCAATGCCCTTGGCCTCCCAGATTCTTCTTGCTCTTCTCCCTTCTGATGCCAAATGTCTGTGGCTAATACTCCTCGTTTATCTCAGACGTCAGGCATTTGACACCAACACTGCTGCTTTGGGTATTCACCTTAGTTCTTGCTGTAGAAACCTCTGAGGTCTTCCTCAATTTCTTATTTGGCCCTGGTTAGGGTAGTCCTCCTATAGCCCTCACTTCATTTTAAGAATGGTGGCCCCTTTCTGGTAAGATTGATGTGAGGAGCAAGAGTGCCTTAGAAAAGCCAGTATCAGAACCGTTATTTACTTTAATAGACTACACTGGCCCTGGCCCTTTGAACTGGCTGTGTACCAATTGTTTACAGGACCCACCACAAGTATCCTCCTGAAGTCTCAAATGAAAACAAACAAACAAAAAAGACAACACAGGGATCTCCCTCTGACTTTGCTAGCATTCTCTCTTCTAACGTACCTTTGGGCCCAAACCCAGAGAAGAGGAAATATGGGCCTACTGTGGTTGTTTTACTTCCTCTCTTTATTTCTATCTTTCTTCTTTCCAAAATCTGCTGGGCCAAGACTCATGGAGGGCACAGTTACGTTCAGTACATTAAAAGGGAGTTCTGAAGTGCTACTCCAAGATGAGTTACTTGCAAACACGGGGAACAGAAAAATAATATAACTCTTCTCTTTAGAATAACTAATTAGTTTGATTTACCATTATGGGAGGAAACTGCCAGCACTGCCCTCAACTCCAAAAAGCCTTTTTTATAACACACTCCTTTATTTCTTTAGGCATTTTACTTTGGGGGGATTTTCTCTTTGCATTATTTCTTTAACAATTCCTAATCTCCCCCGGGCCTCTTGTTGCCTCAGGCAAAATAACACAATGGTTTTTAGTCTGAAAGGCAAAACAAAAAAGCACATCAATAATTTTCAAAGTATTACCCCATTGTACATGTTCAGTTTAAACTACCTGCAGAACACTTAGGAAAGTAATTCCCCCTTGGTAATCCAGAGAGATTTGTTTCCTTATTTTAATTTAAAGTCTAAGCAATGTTCTAGTTTTCATTTGGCCTCTTTATGATTAATCATCACTAATGTAGTTTGGCTGTAAACCAGAAGGAATTTTTATACCTTTAAACCCATATAGTTTGAAGAACACATTTGGTTTCTTGGAAAATATGATAAGAATTTGATATATAAAACCATAATTTTTTTAGATACCAGAACTCCCAGAACCTACCTCAGTTTAACAACAGTAATTATCATGTTGGATCGGCGCTATAAATATCGGTGGAGAACATTCCCAAACAGGTCATCAAAGCCGGAAAAGTGAAGGGAGGGACAACAGAAGAGAAATAAAATAATCAGACTATACTGCCAGGAGTCAAATATGTCTTAGATACGAAGGTCAAGGCAAACCAGAATTAGGACCTGCTACAGCAAAAAGTTGGAGCCAAAGGCAGCAAGAGAGAGGGCAGACTGCTCACTAAAGCCAGTCAGAAAATCTCCAGACTGGCAAAGAGATGAAAGCTGCTAATGACCACCAGACTTGAGGGTAAATTGGTTTTAGGAAGCCATGGGAGATGAAATAAGGATTTAGGATTGATATTCTAATCCTTTCTTTTTCTCACAAGAACTGGTGGTAGACCACTGAGAGGCAATAATCATTTTTCTTCTGGCGGAGGTTATTGCTAGCATTTGCCTGCGCAGTAACTGCAGACTCTGTCGTCTGTGTGGGTGAGTGAGGCTGGACTTGAGGAAAGAAAAAATTGAGATCCATAAATCAGAGGGTCCAGAGTGACTTCACGTGGGGATGACTGTTGGGGTGACAGTCCTTAAAGTTGGGAGGTAAATAGAGATGACATCAGAATACAGCAGAGCATGAATTGGACGAGTGTCTGTAACATTAAATGGACCCTGTGCGTTGCTGGTGCATTAGGAGATTTAAGATGTATGAGTGGGAAGAGGGGTTGCAAGATGGCAGTGAAATAGGAGGATATATCGCATACCTCCTCCCAGAACCAAATCGGAAATAAAACTAAAGAAAGGACTAGACACCTGAAATAAATTGAAGATTACCAGAAAAAGAGACTCTTAACCAAGGATGGGAAAAAAAATAAACACCACAACTGATAGTAAGAGTGATATCATTAAAGGGGCTGGCCCATTCACAGTGGTAGCAGGCCGAGGTGGTGGCACAGCTGTGGGAGCTTCCCCTTGAAAGGAGAGAAGCCAGGACCACAAACTGGGCTCCCAAGCACAGAGTGCCAGTGCCAGGATCAGCAGACCACGTAGTACCCAGGGGTGAAAGGCTGCAGGGTTTTTTCTCTACTGGGGAGAGACAAGACCCACTGGAGAAAAAGCCATTACTTTTTTTTTCTTTTTTCTTTCATAATTCTTAAAGGGGCCAAAGCACAGGTTTTGCATTCACCTTGGGCCCAAGCAAAGGGAGGGTGGTGTGGACTGGAGTCCTGCGAGGTGAGTCTGGAGCAGGAGACACTGGGAAGAGATGTGGGGGAACGGCCAAGGGGTTTTGTGTGCTGGGATATAGCTGGATTCCACAGCAGCTATCTTTCTTGAGAAGAACAAGTTTCTCCCAGGAGAAAAGAAATTACCTTACCTATGGGATACTGTTCTCCAAACCTCTGGAATCCTATTCTTTCCACATTGCATCTTTTGTTTGTTTAGTTCTGTGTTTTGTCTTATTTTGTCTGTCTTTTTTTCTTTTCTTTTCTTCTTTCTTTTCTCCCATCCTGCATCTTAACCCCTGCTGAGGAGACAGCAACGTACGCAGACTCAGGGGCTATCAGAGATGGGCACAGTCATAGCATACACTTTCCAGGGAAACAGACTGGTATTTCCCCCTTATGAAAGAGCCATAGAAATACCCTCCCAGTTTCCAGCAGTCCCAAAATCTGGGCTCTGGAGACTCTCCCCATTAGCCTACTAAGGGCCCTGCCCTGCCAAGTACAAGGGAAAAGTACTGGATAGACTCAGACTCAGATAGCTCAGGGGCATGGGAACACACCCACCATCTTCTCTACTGTCTGAGAGGCACCTGCCATGGGAGATCCAGGAGCGCCAACTCCCCCCCACCCCCCCCACCCCCGATACCACCAGAAGCCATCTCAGCAACAGTCAGGTCTGCAGCTAGTCTAATGCAGACAGCAGGCCGGTAGGGAGAGACAGGCAGAGGCAGACCCCACAGTGACTTGGGACATTTGCTGACACACCCCTGGACCCAGTGCTGATAAAATCCACCTTAGTAAAGCAGTTTATCCCAACGCAGGTGCACCCAAGCCCAGAGGAATCGACCACAAACTATGGGTCACTTATAGCTTTGAACAGGTTGCGAGGGCTAGACACGAACAGCACCTGGCAATGGATTACACCAGCGTCAGACAGATCAGAGCCATACCCAAAGGGAGAACCCAGTAGGCTAGCACTGAACTTTGCTGAGACAAATCCTACTTTGTTCTTTTTCATTAATGTTGTTATTTTTTTTCTTTTTCATGGCCTTTTAAAATTTTTTCTATTTTTCCACTTTTATTGCTCTATGTTTTTCTTTCACATCTCTTATTTTTACTCTCCCTCTTGTTTACCCCATTGTTTTCTTCTCCTTTCCTTCTGTTATTTTTGTTATTATTCTCCTTTTTTGCCCCTTTTTCCTGTTTTCTTCTTTCAATTTATTATTCCTATTAGTTCTCTTCCCTTTTCTCCTACCATAATCACTTTGCTGTACTTTGGTCTTCTCTTATTCTTTTATTTTCCCCTTTCCCTAATGTGCCATTTCTCTTTACACTTTTACTCCTCTATGATCTTCTATCATTAAAATTACTGTTGTTGAGGAGGTTGCTTGTTTTGGTTTCATTTTTTGTGTTACTTTGCTTTGTTTGTTCTGCCAGCACCTGTACCACAGTGTACAAGACATGGTGGCAGTGGGGCCTCTCATTCAGCCAGCCAGAGGGGAGAGCCCATCAACAAACAAGCCGACAACATTCAGAACCCAAATACAACAGGAGAACCTATATAACCCACACAAAGGACAGTCCTAGAGCATCCTGATCAGGAGACCATGGAGTCTGCAACATTGGGCCCACAGGACCCCTACCATATAAGGACACCCCACAACACAGGGAGTCAAAGCAGATCTATCTAATACAATGAAACAAACAAAAAGAGACATCTAAAATGGGTAAGCAAAGAAATAATCTCCAAACAAAAGAAAAGGAGGCATCCCCAGAAACAGAGCTAAATGAAATTGAGGCAAGCAAATTATCATACATAGATTTTAAAGTAATGTTTATAAGGATGCTAAAGTAACTTAATGAGAACTACACCAGGATAAAAAAGGACATAGAAGATATGAATAAAAGCCAGTTGGAAATGAGGAATGCAACTCTGAAATGAAGAATACATTAGAAGGAATAAAAAGCAGGCTAGAAGAAGCAGAGAATCAAATCAGCAATTTGGAAGACAAATTAGAAAAACAAAAAACACCCAGTCATAGCAACAAAATGAAAAAAAAAAAGATTTTAAAAGAATGAGAATGGTTTAAAAGACCTCTGGGACAGTATGAAATGTAACAATATTTGCATCATAGGTATACCACAAGGAGAGGAAAGGGAATAAGAAATAGAAAGCCTGTTTGAAGAAATTACAGGAAACTTCACTAATTTGGTGAGGAGAGAGTCACACAGATTCAGGAAGCACAGAGAATTCCAATCAAGATGAACCCAAAGAGGCCCATACCAAGACATTTTACAATTAAAATGACAAAGTTTAAAGACAAACAGATAATCTTAAAGGCAGGAAGAGAGAAACGATTAGTTACCTGCAAGGGGGCTCCAATAAGGCTGTCAGCTGATTTCTCAACAGAAACATTATAGGCCAGAAGGGACTGGCATGAAATATTCCAGGTAATTAAAAGCAAGGACTTGCAAACTAGGCTACTCTATCCACCAAGACTCTCATTTAAAATGGAAGGTGAAATATGAGCCTCCCAGACAGAAATAAAAAATAAAAAAGAAGTCTAAAAGAATACCTTTCCACCAAACCAGCATTGTAGAGATGCAAACAGGACCATTTTAAGAAAGGTCAAAAATAGAGAGAGAGAGAAAGGAACTCAGTTTCAAAGGGGAAAAAATGGCAATGAATAAGTAGCTATCAATAATAATCTTAAATATAAATAGATTAAATGTTCCAATCAAAAGAGATAGAATAGCTGAATGGATAAGAAAGCAGCCCACATATGTGCTGTCTACAAGAGACCCACTTAGAACAAAAGATCTACACAGGCTGAAAGTTAAGGGGTGAAAAAAATGTTCTATGCAAATGGAGACAAAGGAAAGCCAGGATAGCAGTACTTCTATCTGGCAAAATAGACTTTAAAACAAAGACCATAACAAGAGATAGAAAAAGTCACTATATAATACTTAAGGGGTCAGTCAAAGAAGAGGATGTAACCCTAGTAAACATATATGCATCCAATACAGGAGTGCCTAAATATATAAATAAAATCTTGGTGGACTTTAAGAAAGAGATCGACAGCAATACAGTCATTGTAGGGGGTTTTAGCAACCTACTGTCAACAATGGACAGATCTTTCAGACAAAAAAAATCAACAAGGATACAGCGGCATTAAACAACACAGTATGACAAATGGATTTAATTGATATATACAAAACATGTCACCCCAAAGCAGCAAAATATACATTCTTCTCAAATGCATATGTGTTATTTTCAAAGATAGACCATATAGTAGGACACAAAATAAGCCACAACAAATTCAAGAAAATTGGAATCACATCAAACATTTTCTCAGATGATAATGTCCTGAAACAAGGAAAAAACCAAAAATATTCAACATGTAGACTAAATACCATATTATTAAATAATGAATAGGCTAGCAATAAGATCAAGGCAGAACTCAATAAGTATTTGGAAATAAGTGAAAATGAACACACAACAACCCAAAACCCATTGGACACAATGAGTGCAGTCCTGAGAGGGAAGTTCATAGTATTGCAGGCCTACCTACAGTAGATAGAAAAATCTCAAAAACAACCTAAATTGACACTAGAAAGAACTAGAAGTACAGCAACAAACAAAGCCCAGAATGAATAGAAGGAAGGAAGGAAACAATCAAGATCACAGCAGACAAAAGTGACATAGAGACTAAAAAAAAACAATTAAAAAATCAATGAACACAGGAGCTGGTTGTTTAAAAAGATAAGCAAAATTGACAAGCCTTTAACCATACTCATCAAGAAAAAGACAGGACTCACATAAATAAAACTAGAAATGAAAGAGGAGAAGTAACAACAGATACCACAGCAATAAAAAGATTGTAAGAAATTACTGTCAACAATTATATGCCAAGAAATTGGACAATCTGGACAAAAATGGATAAATTTCTAGAAACATACAATCTTCCAAAACTGAATCAGGAAGAAGCAGAAAGCCTGAATAGACCAATAACAACTACTGATATCGAAACAGTTATCAGAAAACTCCCAGCACACAAAAGCACTGGAGCAGATAGTTTCACAGGCAAATTTTACCAATCGTTCAAAGAAGAGCTAACACCTACCCATCTAAAACTATTACAGAAGAAGGAAGACTTCCAAATTCTTTCTACCTGGTCAGTATTATTCTAATTCCAAATCTAAGTAAAGACACAACAATGAAAGCAAACTGCAGGCCAATATCTCTGATAAATGTAGATGCTAAAATCCTCATCAAAACATTAAGAAATTGAGTCCAGCAATACATTAAAAAGATCATACACCATGATCAAGTGTGATTTATTCCAGGGATGCAAGGATGGTAAAATATCCACAAATCAATATACATGATACATCACATAAACAAAATGAAAGACAAAACCCACATGATCATATCAATAGATTCAGAAAAAGCATTTGTATCTTATCCAGCACCCACTTATGATAAAAATACCAAAGTGGGAATAGAGGGACCATTCCTCAATATAATAAAGGCCACATACAAGAAATCTATTGCCAACATCATACTCAAGGGGCAAAAACTAAAAGCATTTCCCTTAAGATCAGGAACAAGACAGGGGTCCACTTTCACCACTCTTATTCAACATAGTACTGGAGGTCCTAGCTATAGTGATCAGACAAGAAGAAGAAATAAAAGGCATGCAAATTGGAAAGGGGGAAGTAAAACTGTCTTTATTCACAGATGACATGATATGGTACACAGAAAACCCTGTAGATTCCACTAAAAAATTACTCCAACTAGTAAGTTAATTTGGCAAAGTAGTGGATACAAAGTTAATATTCAGAAATCAATGGCATTTTTGTACACCAACAATGAACTACTAGAAAGAGAAACTAAGAAAACAATGCCATTTACTCTGGCAACAACAATAATAAGGTACCTAAGAATAAATTTAACCAAGGAGGTAAAACACCTGTACTCAGAAAACTATAGGACACTAAAGAAAGAAATTGAGGAAGGTGCAAATAAGTGGAAGCATATACTGTGTTCATGGATTGCAAGAATTATAATTAAAATGTCCATATTACTCAAAGCAATCTATACATTCAACTCAGTTGAGATATTCAGGGCATATTTCAAAGATCTAGAACAAATATTCCAAAAATTTATATGGAAGCAAAAAAGACCTCGACTAGCCTGGGCAATCTTGAGAAAGAAGAACAAAGTAGGAGGGACCACAATACCTGATATCAAACTGTAGACCACTGTAATCAGAAGTCTGTCTGGTACTGGCAGAAGGACAGATACATAGACCAATGAACAGAATAGAGAACTCAGAAATAAATCCATGCCTTTATAGCCACTTAGTACTTGACAAAGGAGGCAAAAGCATACAATGGAGTAAAGACAATCTCTTCAAAAAAAGGCACTGTGGAAAATATGGAATTCCATAAAAAAATTGAACTGTCTGACCCAGCAATTCCACTGCTGGAAAGAAGGGGAAGGGGTTAGTCAGGAAACATATATGAACGACCCATGGACATGGACAATGGTAAGAGGACTGATTATGGAAGTGGGTGGCAGGTTAAGTGGAGGGGATTAAAGGGGAAACAGTCGGACAACTGCAATAACATAATATATATATACATATATATATATTTTAAATTATATGAGTGGGTCAAACAGAATGGAAACAGAACAGGATTTGTGCTGAATCAGTAGGAATCTGGATTCCAGAGAGAACAACAACAAAAAAATCTCTGAGTGTCCCTAGTACAAGGATATTTATGTTGTCCAGCAAGTTATATTTTAGAGAAATGAAAAGTATATTTAAAATGGTACAAGATCCAATTCTACATGATATAAAGACAGAGCAGGTTTTGTTTGTCTAGTCACTTTCCAGTTGGTACATCTCAACAGTAACTGATTAAACTCCTTCCAGTAATAGCCAATGTGACTTCAGATGTTATCAACAAGCACTTGAAATTCCTCAACTTAGCAGGGAATGAGTCCCTAACAGACACCTTTTAATTGTTGAAAAGTATTTTAACATTTATGTAAATGCCACTATTTTCTGAGTTACTGTCAAAGATATGAAGTCAGATTCCTTCCTCTCCATAATTGCTACTTTTCCTTTTCTTAAGCTATCATTTCATATAAAGCATGGTATTTAAAGTCCCTCTTCATTCAGCCAACATGTATCTGTACCTCCTATCGGCAAGCATTCAGCTCTGTGCTGGGAAGGATGTAAAGATATATACACATAGTTCATGCCCTCAGTACTTTGGAATAAATATAGTTGGAGATGAGAGAGCATTATATGGTAATGTTGCTAAATTCCTTTTTATTTCTGGAAAAGCAGACATTTTTCAGGGTTAGCAGCAGGTTTTAATTTTAAAACCACACGTCCTCAATAGTAGATGTTCACAGGAAAAGGCAGACTAAATATATGAAAGGTCTATTCACAGTTCAAAATGGGGTCTTTCAAACTGTCAAGGTATCACCAACATGAGTTCCTTTATGTGAGGTGAGGAGATGAGTCTTTTACAGAAAGTTTCATGAAATGTAATTATAATTTATATCTATTTGATTGTTTACACAATGCCTGATCCTCTCATTTGACTGTGAGCTTCATTAGCATGGGGAACACACTGGTGAGATTCACTAGCGCACACTCCACTATGGAAAAATCTCAAACATGGAGATAGCCAGTAAACATTCTTTAAAAAAAAATAGAATGTGGGCTACATTTTAGAGCTCTGAGTATGATATGAAGTAGGTTCCAATAAGCTCTCCAAACCTACAGTAATTGGGTTTGTGTTAAGGGTAATGCAATACCTTGCTGAGCTCAAGGTCATTTTCATTTTGAGAGATGTCAATAGATCAGATTTGTTTGAAGGCCTCTAAAAGACCTTGATCTTTTCTGGGTCACCCACGCCAGTAAGGACACAGGCATTTTCTGAGGGATCTTTGAGATAAAGCCCACTTGAGAGCAGGGGGTCACCCTTGCCGTTCCGCCTCATGACACAGTAACAAAGTCATTTAACCAGCAGGTTTTGTAGAGGGTGCTTAGCCCGCCCTGTTTTCTACCCTGTGTCAGATTTAGCTCTCCCACACATCAGCATTCTGTAGTCAATGAATACTGCCCTTCAACCTTTGAAAGTCTTTATAATCCAATTTTACTGGGAAACAAATGTATTTTTTCTACTTTAAATTCATCTTTTCATTGTCTCTTATTGCTGAGTTTTTATGGAACATTCTAGAAAGAGCTTCAGACAACCCAGCAGGGGGTTGTATTACACATGAAATCAGTGCTTAACTGACATCAGATTTGGACCCCTGACACTTATGTATAACTTCTCATTTTTGCCCTTCAACTGAACTGTATATAAATAAACTCAAAATAAATTCATTATGGAACTGGAAGTTGAACATATGTCTGAAATGTCACAACATTCTTTGCAGCTAATGTAAGATTGGCTATAGATTACCATTGTTATTTTCAATAATAAAACCTTTTTCTTTGAAGTTTAGTTCCAGGATTTAAAGCATAGCTCAACAAATTTTTGTTTGCTATAAAAACACTATTTTTTAAACTCTTATTTCCTGCCAAAGTGGTACCACTGGGAATTTTATAATAGTTAAATGACAAAAATATATGTCATAACTCTCAGCACAACTAGGTTTTTTTAAGAGTTCAGCCCCAGTCTTTGGCTTTATTTGCTCAATCGCAGATTGTCAAAGGTAACATCAATCAAACATTTTCTAAATATATATGTATAGATAATAATCAAATATATTCAACTAACTGTTGTTAATGGAACTGAATTTTCAGAAAAGGAGGAGAAACATGTCTGAAATAAAAACTTTGAGTTAAGGTGATATATGTTTCAAGTTCAGACTACTGATTAATCGATAACCTGTATACTCACATTCAAAGATGTTTTGGAAGTTGAAGAAACTTATATTAGTCAGAATTGCCTCCATTTTGTTTTGGTAGCAAAAACCACCAAAATCACAGCGGCATATTATAACAAAAGTTTACGTCTCACTCAGCTAAGGTCCGCTATGCATGCAGCCTTCATATTGTGCATTTCCTGCTCAATTCCAGGTCCATGCTTCCCTGGAAGGAAGCTGAGCAAAAAAATTCCCACTCCAGATGTTAAGTTGTTAAGCCCCAAGGTAACTCCTGTCACTCCCAGTCACAGGCTACTGGGAAGGACTAGTCCCATAGTCCACCCAGCACAAAGGGGCAAGGAAATGTTGCTTTTCATAAGCCCCAAAAGGTGAGAATCGGTGACGCTGGTTAACACTAAGATATTAACCTCAAAACTCCATCAGACTAAGGCCGATTTGACTTAAAGCTACACATCTGAATTGGGTTGAATAATGTCCCCCAAAATTTATGTCTACCAGAAACCTTAGAATGAGACCTCGTTGAGAAGTAGCATCCTTGAATATATAATTAATTAAGATGAGGTCATACTTTATTAAAAGGGCCCTAAATTAAATGACTGCTGTGCCTATAAGAAGGTCAGTTGAAGACACAGAGAGATACACAGGAAGAATACTGTGGGAAAATGGAGGTGGCAATTGGAGTAATGCATTACAAGCCAAGGAATGCCATAGTTTGCCAGCAATCGCCAGAAACGAGGTATGGAACAGGTTCTTCCTCAGAGCCTCTACAAGGGATCAGTCTTGATTCAGACTTCCAGCCTCCAGAACTGTGAGAGAATTAATTTCTGTTATTTCAAGCCACCGAGTTTGGTAATTTGTTATGCCAGCCCTAGAAAACTAATATACCACCTTTAAAACAAAGTGGTCAGTAGAGAGTTCAGTCACTTCTCTGGTCCTACAGAAACACTTTCACGCCAACTCCTCTCAGAAGCTTGGCCTTATTTTAACAACTTACAATATTTATCCTGAGGAAATAGTTTAAGATACATTACACTGCATTACTTAAACTCAGAAGGGACACTATTTAATGATCAACCAAAGCACTCGTTTCTTTTCCTTAAGTATTTATTTACTTACTTATTTAGAGAGAAGGGAAAGGAGAGATAGAAAGAGAAGGTAGGAAACATCAATGTGTGGTTGCCCCTCGAGCACCCCCTACTGGGAACCTGGCCCACAACCCAGGCCTGTGATTCCCAGACTGGGAATCAAACCAGCGACCCTTTGGTTGGCAGGTTGGCACTCCATCCACTGCATCACACCACCTAGGGCCCTTATGTTAATATTCTATTAGAGTATTTGCTCTGGAACTCTGGAAATTCATGAAGAATTTGAAGTGTTTTGCAAAGCTAAGAGCAATTAGAATAGTATTAATGGTCTCTACATTTTCTTGTATTTTTACTACTTTGCTAGTGATCAAGAGGTTAGGCATATTGAGTTGGGAGTTGGGAGGCAGGGTAGAATTACTGTTAAACATTTATAAAAATGTCAGAATTTCTGTGCCAATGTCACCATTGAACAATTTCAGCTAAGTGAGATGCCAAAAGTAGGTTGTAATAAAAACCAGCTAAGTGGGAAGATAGAAGTGAAGTACTTAAATTATTTCTTCTTTTAAAGGTATGTTAAAAACTGTAAGTTACCACCTGTCTTCTTATGAAGAATAATTTATTCTCTATTAATGTTATCTTCCAGCAATAGATAAAATCATGCAATTTCCAGAATGTTTTCAGAATATTTTGCTTTTCTAGGAATACTTTTCCCTTAATATTGATAAAGTAGTAGAAAGAAACAAAAAAACTGCAATTCGCATCACATCAGTTTATTGACACTAATATTTAGTTTGACTTTACAAATGTAGCCACTTTTGAAGCTGCAAACGCACTTTTGAAGCATGCTCATTGTTCTTTACTGCTTCCTATTTCAAACTCATTTCTTTCAATGTTAGCTTCTGAGCCTTTGTGGCAGACCTAGTTACGTGGAAGAAAAATCTCTGAAATGGTCTACTGCAGTACTGATGTATACTCAGCATGATCTCTGAGGCACCGCTACGACAGTGATTTACATAGTAGCTCTCAGGGTCTAATTCACTTCAACAGTGTCTTATGATGGCCAAAGGCTGATGTATGTGCTCTGTGCTGGGAACCGCAATTAAACACATCATTTTAATGTATCCATACAGATGGATGTACAATTCTGAAATCCATAATAACTAGTGTCATGATATTATGAAAGCTAGAAATTTTATACTTACATTTCTACTAAGCCCACATGGTTCCCCTCACAGTGTAGCTGGTTTTGACATCACAATAAATTGGACTTAAATAGACTTAAATTGTTCTTTGCCATGATTGCTATTAAGATGAGTAGCTGAGAGAGAGACAGAAAGTGGGGAAGAGACGTCGGCCCTGCGATTTGCTTACTTTATTTGGAATCAGGAGAACAGGATCATTCCCTATTTTCTTTACATAATTCATATAACTAGGTGACTCATGGTCTCTCCAGTTTGCACAAAAATCAGCTTTTCTTCCAATATTTCACTCAAGTGTGTGGTGGCTTGGTTTTTTCCCACCATTTAATGGAGTCTAAGTTTTTGACAAAACTTATGTAAACATTTGCCATGAAGTTTGTTTCCTTAAAAAAGATTTTCTTTCTGTAGTATACACAAAATTTTCTTGTTTTTGGCTTACACTGTGAGATTTTATCTGTGATTTTTGTGTAATGGGCGTATACATTGTCTATTTGATCATATCTGTCTGTCTCATGTTCCCACTAAAAAGAATAATTCTTAAGTCCAAAAATGACTAACAAGCATTGTAGGACTAAATATTTAAGACTCAGGATCCTTATGACAGTAATGAGGGTAATAATGTTAAAAATATGAATTATCTGGCTCCTAGTTTGCTGAGTTTCCGACAAGCATTACGTGGCAGGGACAAGTGCAAATATGCTTGAGGGGCTTCTGTACACACTTACTGCATGACACGAGCATGAAGACGGCACACATGGTACCTGCCCTCCTGGAGTTTATAGTGGCGGGAACACTTTAAAACCAAAACAAACAAACAAAAAATATATACATACTTATTTTTCATTCTTTGGAGATAGCTCTCTAAACTGTCCCAACTGTGGTGTTTGTAGGCTGACCAAAGATGACACCATAGAATATTTCTTTCTTTCCATTCCTTATCCGTTTGTGTCCCTTGATTGACTTCCATACTGTTTTATCATATAAGTGCTATTTTAAATTAAGTAACTAATATATGACAGTAAAATAAAGTTATTATACACTATATTTCATTTCTAACCTATCTATACTATTTGACTTTTATTGTCTCTAAGGCACTCTTAGAGACATACAATAGCCCACCTACTGTTTAAATTATGTAATTCAATTTCTAAACGCAATTAAGAAGAAATCAAGAACAAGATTCGATTTTTCCGGGGTTCTGAGTACAACCAACAATGTTAGTTAGCATTAACCAATATTAAATATGATGTGATATTAGCATTTACCACTTCATACTATGTGGCTAGTGTACGTACCCAATCTAGTATGCTGCTATTACCAATGCAAAACACTTCGGCAGTCTTTTCAATGCATTAAAATTTGAATCTGAACCATCAAAAATTATATTTTATAGTGTTTGCTTGTTCTTAATCTATAGTGAGACAATCATAAACATAAAATAGTGATGTAAAATTTCTAATGAAAAGAGTGATTTCCCTCTGAGATTTGACTAATATTATGACAATCTGCTTTCTTGTTCCTATACATTTTATTTTGTTTTTCAAATACAAGCAAAAATTTATTTAAAAAGTTACAGAGGTAGAAGAAGTGAGCCTGTTGGGCTGCACGGAGTCAGCAAACAAGTTACAGAGAAAAAGGAAGAGTCCTTGGAGCTTAGGAGATAAAGCAAAGGTTCACACTGTGAGGAAAGAAAGGGGGTACAAGGCGCAGGCACACTCAAGAGAGAGGAGAGAGGAAATAGGAAAGAGGAGAGAGACAGAATGTTGGGAAGGAAGGGAGTGGAGAAAGTTGTAGGGAAAGGGAGAGGGAGAGGGAAAAGGAGAAGGAGAGAGAGAGAGAACCCATACATTTTCAATGAAGTAGCAATATGTCTTGAGCCAGTATTTAAAAGCTTTCTTTGAATTCCTACCAAAAATATTAATGTCAGCTAAACCTGAAAGACAAAATAATTTAGTAGATTTGTTGAAACATTTAAAATATTCATATTAGTTGAGGCTTCTTTTTTGGTAGACAATTCTATATGTTCTTATTATAGACTTATATGAGTCTATAATGAGTATACCACATGAGAATGCCTTGGGAGACTTCATGGAATATCAGGCTTTTAAAAAATATTTTTGAAGATAATAAGAAATCAAATTTTAATGTTGGATAAAGAGTAGAAAAGGAACTAGTAATGTTTGTAGGACAGAAATCCAAGAATATATTTTTTTCCATCTCTGTAGTGAGAAATTTAAAAGTAGAAAAGGAAAAATTGCTAAACACATTCTAAAAGTTTTAAAAAATAATTTTATTATTTAATCATTATATTCAATTCTTATTTTTCTATAATAAGTATATGCCACTTTTAAAATAAGTATATATGAGTTCCAATTACTGAAATTATTGCCCTAAATATTCTTTTTAAAGAGAATCAGTAGTTTTCCATTTTGGTGGGTAAAAAGCACAAAGAGAAACACTATACCAACAAGGAAGCTCACAGGAATATATGCTTTCAGGGTGCTAGGACTGTTTCACACACTTTGTACAAATCCTACCCATTTCTGCGAGAATACAGTAAATGAGAAATTGATGTTGTTGCTGTCATCACCAGTCAGGAAATTGAAGTTAGAGCCTTGGGATAAGACCCCAAGAATCATAAGCATACATAGTGAGCAACAGCCTTCTCCTAGAATACCAGCAATTTTCCAGCATTTCACACTTTTTACCATTCTTTAAGGAGTTATCTTCACTTGCTAGGTGATAGAAATTTGGGAGAAACACCCTTCTCATTAGGCAAGTATATAAATTACAACTAAAGAACGGATGTTAAAGACCTGCTATTAAATGGGTTGCCATACCAAATTTTGTCTTACAAACATAACTGAAATACTTCTGTGCAGCAATAAGAACATGTCTCCCAATGTTGTCCAGGATACTAATCATGCAAACTTAAATTTATCTTTTTCTGCTAAATTTTACTGTCAAAGATTACGCAAGTTTGATTCACCCTGAATGAATTCAATTTTTAAATAAATGTAAACAGAGATGCCCTCCCATATTTAACAAAGAGCATTAATCCACCTTCCAGAAAGGCAAGAACACATTCACACCTCTGAAACAAAGATTCTGGTCTTATCTACATATGGCATTCAACAGAATTAAAATAAACAAATAAAATCAAACTTTAAAACTAGCCAAATAAATAAGATGCTTGAGCTATAGAGAACATATTATCAGAATATTTTCCTGATGACATAGCTATAATGAGAATAAATGACTTAGCTATTAACAGAATTTCTGACTTGAATAGGAAAGAGATCATAACAGACATACATTGAAACTATTATTGTAAAATATCAGCTTTGCCAAGGCCAACTCACCAGGACATTCAGCGTGTCCTCTGTCTGACCCATTCTAACCCTTTTTTAAAAAGCTGGCTAGTCCAATGAACAAAAGCACAATGTAACCACTCACAAACATAGCCATGTCTGCCTCTAAGAATTTCCCCTGCTTGCTTCTCCTATTCTGCCTTATTTTCATTATCCTTGGTTTTCTAATCACTCCAACATTTACTCTGACCTCCTATTCAAAGCAAAAGCACTCATCTCTTGACAATACAAGCTGGTCGAGAACTATATTCAACCTTGGATTTCTCTTAGGATGATCCTGCCCCTCCCCTCATTACCACACACCAAAATTATACCCAATATCTACCCACAATTCTATGGAACTAATACACTGGAAATCCTTCTCACTTAAGGAGAGGGACAGAATACTGTTTCCATGGAGCAGCTGACCCCCCAAGAGCCTCACCACCCTGGAAACAAAGTCTCACAATGTAGTGCTAGTTCATTTCTTGGGGCTGGTTCACATCATCCCATAAGGTGCAAATAAGGAACTTCTATCTTTTTGTATTCCATCTACATGTTTCATTGAAGGGAAATAAAGCATGAAATAACTGATAAGTGGCAGCATCTAGGCAGTTACACTAAAATTTCTCTTGAGAGAAATAAGTAGAAGAAACAGAAGACATTTTCAAAAGGAAATGCACAATTGCCATAAATGAGAAAAGCAAGTATAAACAAATGCCAATCGATCTTTTTCATATTGACTTATCAGCTATTCAAATGTTTTGCAGTTGTAACCTCTAAAAATTCATGCATATTGTTATGCCAGTTCTTAACATAATTTAAAACATCTAGGCTATGTTTTATTCTTGTGGTTTATTTAGCCCAGTATCTCAATATATTTTTACATAATGTTACAGCACTCCTTAAACCAATATCATAATAACTACTAGTTACTAATTTTTTTAAGATTTTATTTATACTATTTCATCACAAAATTTAAAGTAACAAATTATTCTTTTAGTTATATGATATAATTAATTGCATAGATGAACTCATTCCCATATGTTCTGAATAGGTAATATAATGTTTTAACATGAGTCTCCAAGTATTTGAAAGCACATAGACTGGATCATGTAAGAGAACACTGATACGGGGAGAGAAACACATCAATTCTAGTGCTGCATCTACCACATTAAAAGCATGTGTTCTTGGACAAATCACCTAAATTCCCTGGACCTCGGGCTTCCTAATAAGAAAAATGAGATAACACTTTGAGCTTAGTTCCAGAGGATTGTGTATGAGAATTCAATGTAAACATTGATGTAAAAAGGTTTGTGAAACATTAAAGAATAATATAATTATTTGGTTTTAATGGCTTCTATTTAGTTTCTAATATCTATTTCTTATAAACTTTATCCATATCAGAAATTCTACCCTTATCAGCTTTATTTTTCTGTGTTTCATACTTCGAGCACTTGTGACCACACAAATAAGTAACCACCACCTTCTTCCCCTTTTTCTATTGAGACTCTAAAGCGAGCAATATCAAATAATTCTCCTGACACAGAAAAAAAAAAGCATGCAAATAATTGCTATTCTATTTCCTCATCATCCTACCCAGGTAATCACCAGCGTACTCTGAAAAATGTTTTTAAGAATTACATTCTCAATGACTCTTTCTTTTCACTAATTCACATGTGAAAAGAACATCAAAAGTAACAGAATCTTGGAAACTTCCTTATATACTTCTCTTTATTGCATTCTGCTTCAGTGAAACTATTAACCTCTAATTCATTAGAGAAATAGAAGATCTGGGAATCTTTTAAATGGTAGAACTTAAATAAAGGCCAGTGGAATGTATGTAAATTGGTTTATAGTACAAAAATAATTCCTGGTTGCACTAATGAAACTCACTTAAACTTTGAATTAGCAAATATAAACTCAATGAATATATACAGACTTAACATCATTGTTTCATGCCTATTTTTAATAAAGCCATGAAAATTAGAATTGGATGCAGTGAGTAGAAATAGGTATTTTATCAGACTAGCTATAAGAAGATCCCAGGAGAACCTCAGAAAACAGAGTGTCAACAGTAAGGAAAACTAAACTACTGAAACCAATGCCACAGCACGTTTATGGATGTGCCTATGAAACAGGATCACGAGCCTATGGCACTTTCAAATTTAAAATTGTGTGGGTGAATTGATTTGAAGGCTTTTAAACATCTACATCTCCACCTGTCTAGGCCAATTTATTTATAAGATAAAAAATATCTGATAATCATAAGTTATTTTATGTATCTAATGCCTGCCAGACTGACTGAATAGTTCACATGGAAGATAGTTTTAAGTAAGATTGTCAGATTCATAGTAGGGAGGAGATTGTCTCTGGGAGCCGGGGTTGGATGGGTAGGGGAGAACAATGGGGGGGGAATGGGGACAAGTGTAGCTGAATAATAAAAAAATTAATATAAAATAATAAAATAAAATATCTAATCATATGTTAGAAATATGGTGATACTCAACACTGTGGAAAGGCTCCGATGACTCATTTTCTCCATAAGATGATTTTATTTAAACTTTTCCCCAATGGTGTATATCTAATTAAAGCAAAGTTCCTTACAATAGTCTTCTTCAATTTAAATCAAAGTTTTTCTCAAGTCACAATAATAAAACCTAAAATGATGAGTAAATGAATATTAAAATCATTGACTATAGCTGTTCCTTTTATAGATAATAAGGAAAAACTGACCCAGACGAATTCTTTGACTCAGCAGACCCACTGTAGAAAGCCAGACCTGAGAATCACATCACTTCAAGTCCAGGTCTTTTTCATTACAATTTGCTACCTCAAAGATTGTTTGTTTAATTGTTTAAAGTAATAATATTTGCTAATATAATTTATGAGAAATCTTACTACAGACTAAGGTAGTAGTTTTATTTCTTAATCTTAATCAAATTATATTTTTTCCCTAAATCAGTTAATTTATTTTTGCAAGTATTTCTTGCATCTTACTTTTCCTTTTTCACCTCAGGATTAAAAATTGTTAAAAGCTCATTGAAATACTTTCCCAGAAGGCTTTGACCTTCCAATTTGATATCTCTAATAGTACTACATGTTTTCAATGGATTTTCATAATTACAGTAACAAATCACTTCTAAGATTAATGATTATAACAATTGAATTAAATATTAAGATTAGCTTACTGTATTTAACATGCAGAAATAGAATATAGGGTAAAAAATGGCATGCCAATTTCTAACCATATTCAGAGCAACCATTCTAAATCACTGGCTCCGCCCTTTATTTTCCCTCCTTTACGTAATGGATGACGACATGATAGACATATCCCCTCTGTTATGTGCAAGGTTAGACAAAATTCACAAACTTGTAGATTTACCCTCCTGTTATCAATTTGAGAAAGCACATAAGAATGCAAATGAGTGAGATATTATTAAACAACCAATCCAAAATCCCTCCTAATGTATTAAAAGAAAAACACTATTCACTAACATCTGTATTTTAAGTATTCTTAGTTACAAAAACTTTTCAACCTACCACACACTGATTGTGATACCCCAGGAGGTTTGGGCATGTATATATAGATAATTATCATCTAGAATGACAGGGATTGAGTGGGTAAGATAGAAACATAAACTAAAATGAGATTGCTGTTGAATACTCAAGTATTTACCTTGGAAGAGACAACTGACAAATAACAAAGGAGGGACTCTTGCTTCCACCCATGGTAGTGAAAGTGGTACCAGGCCCTCCAAGTGGAGAAACTTTTGAGGCAACTATTTTTAGGCACTGGAAATCAGCCAGCGCAGAATTGTGACCACTGAGAGTAGAGAAACACAGGAGATGGGCCCTATGTTTAACCCAGCCTGTTTACCAGGAGCACTTCCTGGACCATAGTGTGGAAAGATAGGGTCCAAGCAGAGTGTGAGAGTTTAGCTAAGGTGAGAAGGCAAAGACAGAAGTCTGGGCTACTGCAGGGACTGGAAACTGGGGACTAGGTCCTGGAGAAGATTGAAGTGGCAGAGAGGGAAACACAAATGTCTGCATGGGGTTTCCTTATTGGTTCTTGAACCAGAGCTGGTCTGAGTAAGTGCAGGGCAAGAATCCACAAGATTGAACTGAAGAAAGGACCGAAAGAGATTAGCCAAAGAACATATATGCATGTGGGCCCATGGACACAGACAACAATCTGGTAAGTCCAGGGAGGGAGGAAGAGCTGGGTGGAGGGGGACAAAGGAGAGAAAAATGGAGTATATGTATTATAGTGTCAACAGTAAAAAGAAATTTAAAAAAAAGAAACTGAGGAAGATACAAATAATTGGAACAATTTACCTTGCTTATGGATTGGTAAGATTAATATTGTTAAAATGTCCTTACTATCTAAAGCAATATACAATTCAATACAATCCCTATTAAAATACCAATAGTATTTTTGTCAGAATTAAAACAACTAGTCCTAAAATTTATATGGAGCCACAAAAGATCCCGAATAACCATACAAATCTTGAGAAAGAACAAACTGAGAGGTATCATGCTCCCTGATATCAAACTGTATTACAAACTATGATAATCAAAACAATATCCTACTGCATAAAAGTAGCTATATAGATTAATAAAATAAAGAGCTAAGAAATAAATACTTGCTTATATGGTCAATTAATCTATAATAATGAAGGCAAGAATATACAATGGGGTACAAATAATCTCTTCAATAAGTGATTCTGGAAAAAATGGAACAGACACATGCAAAAAAAAATGAAATTCTACCACTTTCTTATACCACAGACAAAAGTAAATTCAAAATAAATTACAGATGTAAATGTAAGACCTGAAACCATAGAACTCCTAGAGAAAAAAAAAAACCTAGGCAGTAAACTCTTTGATGCCATTCTTAGCAATATCTTTTTGGATATATCTCCTCAGGCAAAAGCAACAAAAGCAAAAATAAACAAATGGAATTACATCACACTAAAAAGTTTTTCAACTCTGAAGGAAACCATCAACAAAATAAAAGACTACCTACTGCATGTGAGAAGCTATTTACAAGTGATACATCTAATAAGGGGCTATATCCAAAACATATAAGGAACATATAACTTGCTACCAAAAATATCTAATTATAAAATGACCAGAGGACCTAAATAGACATTTCTCCAAAGAGGATACACAGATGACCAATAAACATGAAAAGATGCTCAACATCACTAATCTTCAGGGAAATGCAAATAGAAGCCACAATGAGATATCACCTCACACCTGTCAGAATGACTATTATTATAAATCAACAAATAACAATTGCTAGTGAAGATGCGGAGAAAAGGGAACACCCATGTACTGTTGGCGCGAATGCAGATTGGTGCAGCCACTGTGGAAAGCACTATGGCATTATCTCAAAAAATTAAAATAGAGCTGCCATATAATTGGCAATTCCACTTCTGGGTATTTATCCAAAGAAAACAGAAACACTAAAACTCAAAAAGATATATGTATCCTTATATTTATTGCAGCATTGCTAGTAATAGTGTACATATTGAAGCAACCTAGATGTCCATCAAGAGATGAAGGATAAAGATGTGATATATAAGGTCTGTCCAGAAGGTATCCAGCCATATAATATGAGAAATAGAGACATTTATTGAAGATACAAGAAACATTGTTATAGGACAATGACACTTCAGTCCCCTTCAGAATAGGCACCTTGGACCTCACACAGTTTCCCCAATCACTATCAGCTGCCCTGTCATTTTTTCCTGAGTCTCATCAACAGTCTGAAATCTCTTCCCTTACAAAGGTGACTTTAGTTTTGGGAAGAGTCAGAAGTTGTGGGGCGCCAAATCTGGGCTGTAGGGGCAGTGAGTCATGTGGGTGATTTGATGTTTTGATGTGATGCATGAGTGGGCAGACGTATTGTCATGATGAAGCTGCCAGTCACTGAATCATCTGAATAGTTTCCAAGGAGGAACATTCAAGCTTAAAGAAAAATTTGATTTAAATCCCTTGCTCTTCTCGCTCAGTCATTTTGAGTGTGATGGCTACATAAAAATGATGGTACACATGCTCACTCAACAGCATCTACCACCCTGACTGACAATGAAGTCATCATTGTTCATGCATGAGCATTCCAGTCCACTCTCCTTGGCTGCCAGGTTACATCAATGTCATGCAAACCGTTCTTGTTATATCAATAATGGCTGGACATTTTCTGGACAGACCTCACATTACACAATGAAATAGTACTTGACCATAAAAAAGTGATATCTTGTCATTTGTGATGACAATATAGATGGGCATAGAAGGTATTATGCTAAGTGAAATAAGTCAGACAAAGACAAATACCATATGATTTCACTTACATGTGGAATCTTTAAAAAAACAAAACAAAACGGAAGGTGACTCGATGAAGAGAATAAGTTGATGGTTGTCAAAGGGGAGAGCAATGAGGGAATGTGAAAAAAATAATAATCCACAAGGTCTAGTGGACAGTGTTCCTTACAGGGTTGTTAGCTGAGTGGAGATATCGGTGCTCATACAATGTTGGGAGACAGAGCTCTAGTCAAGAAAAGTGAAGAATCCTTACAAAGCACTTTGGGCATTCAGTTCAGATCTTGGGAAGGTTATATTTTAGAAGAAAAGCTCAAAACCTAGTGCAAGGACCACATACTAGGACAAAGTACAAAACCAAAATAGATCAGCTTAATAGAGAATAAACCAAAGCTATCTAGATCAAAAGTATTTTCCATCATTAGTCAACAGAGGATGTAAATTAAAAACTCTGACAGGGGAGAGCAACGGGGGGGGGGGGGATGGGGACAACTGTAATCAAACAATTAAAAAGTAATAAATAAATAAATAAAATATATTTTTTTAAAAAAACCTGAGAGAGCTCTTCATTCACTACAATAGCAAAATTTAAAATGACTTTCAAAACCCAATACTAGAGTCCTGGCTGGTGTGGCTCAGTGGATTGAGTTCTGGCCTGAGAACCAAAGACTCACCAGTTCTATTCCTAGTCATGGCACATGGCTGGGTTGCAGGCCAGGTCCCCATTTGGGGGCACACAAGAGGAAACCACACACTGATGTTTCTCTCCCTCTCTTTTTCCCACCCTTTCTCTAAAAAATAAACAAAATCTTAAAAGAATGAACAGAACAATATTTTTTAAAAAACAATACTAGAAAGAATATTGATCTCTCAGACATTGCTGATGGGAAGATAAAATGGAACAAGCACTTTGGAAAACCGTTTGGCATTTTCTATAAAGTAAACGTACACCTACCCTAAGACTCAGCTATCCTACTTCTCATAATATATCAGAGAGAAATAAAAAATGTGTATTCCAAAGATTTCTACAGGAATGTTTTTTGCAATTTAATTTATAATTGCCATGAAATGGGAAAAACCCCATGGATAATAAGCAAATTATAGTAAATTTACAGTATATTCATTTAGTAGAATGCCATTCTTTAATTGATAAATGAAGGAAACTAGTGATACCTGAAACAGCATCATTTAATCTCAAAACTATTACATTCAGCAAAAAAAGTTAGAAATAAATGAGTAAATACATGTGATTCCACATTTATGAAGTTCAAGAATAAAAATAAAGAACACGAAAACTAATCTATGATACAGAAATCATAACTTTTATCATCTACTGTTAGAGGACTTGCCTGGAAATATAACACAAGTAAATTTTCTGGGGTATTGAAAAAGTTCTATATTTTAACATGATGTTCATGGTTTAATCATTTATTAAAATTCACCAATGAGCACTGTAAACCTCAATATATGTACATTTTACCTTAATTTTAAGGAATGTAGGAAAATTATAAAGAAAATTCAGGTTAGTCTAAAAAGTCCTTAAGGAACCTAATTAGTGTTTGAAGTGTGCTTATCTTCCTATTGAAACAAGATCAGTTTGAAAGGAAAGCACCGGGGCACAAGTTAATTGAGATGGAGAAAAAAAGGCTTCTTTAAATGTTGAGATCCCAGGAGACTGACTACACATACGTGAAAGGAAAAATAAAATCTTGGAGGCGAGAAACAGAGAATACGACTGATACTTTTGCAAAAAGGAGAAACACAAGGGAAATGAAGTAGTAGAGATATATCACACCGGTAAAAAATGTAGGAGGAAAAAAGGGCTTGTCACAGCCTAGAAATTCAAAAACCAAGGAGACATAATCTTAAGGTTACATGGCAAACTTATAGTTCTCACTCAGATCTTCTTGGTGTGTAGTTTTCAAAAACATCAGCAGCAGCTTCAGCTTAGAAGCCTGCTGAGGCTGATTCTCCAGTGGAAAACTAAGATAGAGGAATGAGGAGAAAGCTTTTCCTAGGAAACAAGTTTATATGCAAAAGCAATCCTAGAGCAAGAGGCAGTGACAGCAGCCATTTTTGTACATAATAAATGCTGCTGCCCACTGGGTGTGAAAACAACATCACTAGGTGGAGTCCACACCTTTCATGAGTTGGGCTGTCAATATGCAGAGTTGAAAGAGGCAATGTTAACAAAAGGATCTGAATATACTATATAGGAAAGAAAGGCACTTCAGTAAGTATTAATGTCAGGGCCTTCCATTATTAAAATCACATAAATGCCTCAAATGCTCATACCTGAGAACAGTAGTATTTTTCCCCTTAGATGTGGCAAATGAACAGTGCCATTGAGTTTTCCAGACATGTTGTTAAACTAAAACCAAGAAAATACTCTCTTACTTTCTTTCCCTTAGACACAAATAAGTGTCTTACGTGATGTTTGGCCAAGAATAATGCACTCGTTCCTTCTTGCTTTCTGCTCACAGCCCATTGGCCAGACCAGTCCCATAAATCACACTAACTTTAAGGATGATTATATAAGTCTCCCAGGACTCCCAAAGGTCAGGGAACAAAGTTAATTCTAGCTACTGGGACATTTTTGCAATGCCTAGGACTGCAGAATGCGGGAGCCAGCAGTGGTTATTGGCATCTGGGGTCAGAGTGTCTGGGTTAGTTAGAATCCTGGCTCCATCATTGAACAACTGGGAAACTTGGGGGCAAATTACCTAATTTCCATATGCCTCAGTTGTTCTTCTATAAAATAGGAATAGTAATAACATCTATTATGTACAATTGCCATAAGAATTCAAAAAAAAATAATCCTGTAAGCATGTACCACCGATGCAGACATATAGAAAGCATTCAGTACAAATGCTGGGTACAATAACATACCTGTCCTCTGCCTGGGCAGCTCTTTACTTAGAGTTGAGATGGATTATAAACACTGTGCTAACTTGTTTTGAGCTTCAAACCTTAACCTCATTCCTCAAAGTGAGAAATATGAAGCCACTATTAAAAAATCAGAAAGGCTTAAAAGGTCTTTCAGATTCACTTTTGTAATTTTGAAGAATGTTCAGTTGGTAAATATAACAATTTGAAAAAAAACCAGATTCTTCTAAATTCAAGTTAAATATATTTTAATAGAAAAATAATAATAGTAGCCAGTATTTGTATAGCTGCCATTTGGTATGCACTTGACATAATTCATCTCACTTAAGCTTCACGACTTAAGGAAACAAGCACTCTTGGTAACTGCACTGTTTAGATGAGCACGATTTGAATGAAGACTACAAAACAAATCTTTAGGTCGCAGAGTTTTCAAGTAGCTGGCCTGGTACAAATTGAATCCATCTGATCCCATGTAAAATTGAGTAAACTATTTAATTGTTTTATGCCTCAAGTTTTCCCATCTGTAAAGTAAGAATAACTACATACTTTCTTCATAAACTTTTCATAAGGAAGGAGTTATATAGTGCCTGGCACTACATTACAACTGTGGTAATCTGGAAGAGTTGAGAGCCTGGTGACTAAAAGTGTCAACAGATCTTTATTTCTACTGAAGGCATGGCCTGCCAGAAATGACAATGATAATAAGGAAAGATTCCCTTCTCATCTAGCTTTTTAAGTGGCAACACTGCAGGTTAACAAAGTAGAGTTTATAGTCATCATAAGCAAACCACTGTGGAGAATATAAATCAGAATTGATTTCTAAGTATATGTAAGAGACCAGTTTGGGACTCCTCACGAACACAGTAGTGGCCAGGAATAGAGAAATGTGTACTTTTTCAAGGGAATTTGAACCAAGGAAATTTAGGTTTAAACGTGATATGGTCTGAGGACAATTGAGTCATAGATATTTTATGACAACTCAATCCTACTAATGAAGATTCTATCTACCTACTGCACATAAGCTTATCGCCTCAATGTGCCAGCTATCAAAGGTGAAGAAATAAGAAATGCAGCCCCAAATAACAGCAGAGCAGTAATTCACCTAGTGCATATAGCCCCCAAAGCCAGAAGCATTGCTTAATGGGATTATGTTTAATCTGAAAGCAGACCACTAGAGAAAATGTAAAACAATGAATGGCCTGCAGTGGCAGTGAAATTAATCAACTCCTGGACTGGAGAAGCCCTAGAATGCTGCAACAATTCAAATAGTTTAAATTGGTTTCACTTAGAGCCATATTTGTGTTGCAAATGTTATTCCACCTAAGTTTCCTGTACAGGTTTATACAAAAGGGGATCACGCCTAAGCAACTTGTAAAAATATAAACAAAACTCCAAAGCTTGAATTTGGAAAATGTGTCAGCTAGAAAAGCTTACTAAAGATTAAGTCTGTGAGTGTGTTTATTTTAGACAAAACAAAAGTATCAGTAATGCTGAAACTAAACTATAAAAATCAGCACATTCAAAATTAGTAAATTCTGGATCCAACCAAGATATACACACAGTAAGAAATGTGCAGTCATAAATGTAAATGCAAGAAAATGTCTTCATGCAACGAAGGGAATAGGTGAATTTTAGGGGTCAGAAGTTCTGCACAAGTAATTTCTGTCCTGAAGCTGTAGAATAAAAACAATTCACATGTATACTCCTAAACCTAAATAGGACTTTAAAAGCCCATCACCATGAATAAAGGAACACATCTCACTTCCAAATGAAGTACAGTGAACAAGGCAACAATTAGTTGATTAATTATTCAGCAGCATAGTCAATGTTCTTACAAAGTATGAAATACACCAAGCAATTGCCCACATTTTCTCACTTTTACAAGGGCTTTGTTAAGTGCCTATTAAATGAATATAACTAATCATGGTATATGTGTGCAAATTGTGCATAAATCCATCAAAATCAAATTACCACTCCATTCAACCCATAAAATCCAGCAGGTGGCCGGAAGAATATTTAACAACAACTAATCTACTAAACAACCTCTATACCCAGCTAAGTAACTTTCAGCCAGAACCTTAATGATGTGCAGGTGCAGATGACTGTACCCATAATACAGTCAAATGGCCATATCCAAGGTATTAAGTATGTGCATGTAATTCTGAAGCTGAGATAGAAGGAAATGAAACTAACCTTTATTGAACCAAAGCTCTGAGATAACTTACTCCATCACAAAAGACTGGGGTAACTGGAGTTTTAACCTAGGTTAGTCTGACACCAAAGTCTATATTTGTTCTACTTTCTCACTATGTCTTTTCATTATGCAGAGTCAACTGAATGTACTTTGATATACATCTGTTCTTGAATCTTGACTCACTTCTCCCTTCTGGTTGCCTTGTTCAAATCTTCTACCGTTCTTGTTGCCCCAATAACTACAACCATCTTTTTTAAGTACAATTATGAGGCTTCCAGATTCATAACTGTATAATATAAAAATATCAACCATCTTCTCTTCTCAAAAGTCACCAAAAATCAAAAACCTAGGACAGCAATGAAAATCCATCTTTAAAAAAACCCTAGATGGCATTTGTGACCCCAAAATTCACCTATTCCCTTTGAAGATGGAAAAAACATGGAGAAGTCAAATTACTTGGCATAAAGGAGAAGGAGCAACCCTAAGTGCCTACAGAGTGGGTGTTTTGGTGCTTTCGATTCAACAAGTTCAATTTCCTCATCGATAAAATGGAAACGATAATAGCACATAACACAGCATTGCAATAAGAATGAAATGAGAAAAGAAATTCAGCGTGGGATGTAGAAATGAGCTGTGGAAATACCTACAGAAAATGTCACTGAAGAAGTTCATTAGACATATCGAGGCAGATGGAAATGCAGACCTGAATGAACCTCAGGAGTATTGCCAGGGCTGCTGCAACACATTTGGGGACCGGGAACACATAAATGAGATTGAAGTTTCTGAATGAAATATGTGGGAAAGGGAAGAGGTACAGCAGATGGGACAAATAAAATGCACGAAATTAAAATTAATCAAAGTAACATTTGTAGTAACAATAATAATTTTTAAATGAGAACTTCGTGCTAGACACTGGGCTAACCACTTCATTCATTTCTCCTTATTTATTTCTGCCAAAAACCATATTTAATATATGCTATTGTTCAGATTTTACTGATGAGAAAACTGAAACTTACACAGTAACTTTTTATAGCTGTTAATAGTGTTGTCCTTCTGAGCTATAACTAGAATATATGATTATGTGTTGCTGAAGAGAGAGGGCTTTTGAGAGTCAATTGGCCAAGAAAATTCAAGGAATCGGTACAGTTGAGCACAGATGGGCAGTATCTCAGTTTTACCTGGAAAATGAAGGAAGAGAGTATCTTCACATAAGAAATGAGAAGGATTTGATCATGTCCAGACTCTTCCTAGTATTTGGTGGTGATCTCTCCTTTAGAAATATGACTTTAACAAATGGCTGTCCATTTCATAAAGGGGCAGGACAAAGACAATGGCAAGAGACAACAATGCAGATGAGAGTGGGATAGGTAGAGGCTGGGTGAGTGGAACACACCAGAACTGAAACTAGGAAAAGTTGTTATTTGTTTAGAAGAGATAGCTTCCTCTGTGAAATGAAAGCCAAGTCAATCTGTTTTAAGAATAAGTTCTAAAAATAAACCTACTTACATAGTGCAGAATTAGAATCATTCTATATATTTTTGCATAGATAAATGTGAATGGAGTTCAAGATCTTAGCATGACAGAAGAGCTTGTCAATTAGTATGTCTCTATCGGAACAACAGATTGTAATCTTCTCTACAGACATGAGTTGTGAAGAATTCAATGATAAGGAGGATTAATTTGGAGGTGTGTAGTTTTATCATAAATATGGGCAAATAATTCAATCTCAGCCACACTGAGAGACCAGTAAAGAGCCTTTAAATGCTCCTCCTCCCCTTGCTGTTTCTGCTTCCTCTTCTTAATTTAACAGAGACACCCATTTCTTTATTTTTCTCCATGGTTTATCAACCCTGCTTTCAAGAAAGGATCAATTATTCAGAAATTGTTCTCAAAAGATTCAGTTACTTGACCAAATGCAAAAAATTCCTAGGGGGAAAAAGAAGTATTTTTTTTTTTCATGTAGATGTAGCCAAAGTGCTATGATAATGCATCGCCATGTCACTTTGACTGTAGAAGAACCACTGATTCAAACATTTGGTTTAAGTAGAGGCTGTGTGAAAGATAGCCAGCTGTCTATCAAAAATGGAGCTTCCCCTGTCCAGGCAGCCAGAACCTAAATATAGACTGAATGACCCACCCATCCTTGAACTGAGGTGTAGACACGTGAGTAGATTCCACCAACAGAATATTCACAACAGTGATGTTTGTACTTTTGAGGCCATGTTTTTTTTAAAGAAAATTGTAGTGAACGCCCACAGGCTGCCCACTAAAGAGAAATAACTGCATTTGACAGTTGTATGACTGACAAATAATTGATTGTGCTAAGCCACAGAAACTTTGTTTTTGATGTTTTTATTGTTTCAACAATATCATGAATATGTTTTCTAAAGGTATTAGCTTTTGTTTCGTTTTGTTTTTCAGTTTAAGGAAAAGGCTTTAACTGCGATGAGCAGAACGTCTAAAAATGTCTCAGGGCAGGAACCTTCTGAGGCTGTAAACACTTAAGTATTCTTATAGGTAAATGTATTAACATTTATTGATTATTTGCCATTGGTAAGCATTATTCTAACCATTTCCCATGTATCATCACATCATATCCTCACAATAGTCTGATACAGTAAGTGCTATTATTGTCCATTCAAAAGGAGGGAAGGAAGTATCAGGCAGAAGGGAGCATAGAGGGAAAAACTGGGGCAACTGTAACAGCATAATCAATAAAATATAATTTTTTAAATGATCAAACTGTTACAAAAGACACTAAACAATTTATTCATAATTACCCAATCTTTTTTTACTATCAAGCTTAAATACCTCTGTATACAAAAGTAGGTTCTGCCTGTCTACAAAATACTCGTGGTACTGGGCAGCAGCAGCAAATGCTCAGACTACTGAGCGAAGCAAGCATGTACAACATAACAATCAGCTTTCCACTGACGGTAAGCACGTATCTGAAGGTGAAAGGCATTTTAAAATGGGAAATATGAATAATTTTTATTATCTCTCTCTCTCAGGACTTTTATAAACCTCAGTATCTGACAAACAGCCCCTAACAGTATTAATGGGATCTTCTTTCCATTAGAATACGGATGTGCAGGTGGTTTGGATCAAACTTTGAGAAAGGAGTTTTGTGTGCTATTCTACCCTAATTTAAGCACAACCTGAAAGCGACTATAAATTCTCACACCTGAAAACATTCAATAAATACTTGTGGGTAGGTCTCTTTCTTTTTCCTTCAACATTTTGCTACTTTACTTTTTAAGAAAAGAAAATGTTAAATCCCTCAATAATCCTTTGTACACACATCATCAGGTTGGATACAGGAAATGCAGTCACTGAAACTGCTGTCTGACCAGGATAAAACATTGATGTAAGTCTATCATCGGTTTCTGGGGATACAGACACATATTTTTGCATTCCCATTATAGGTGATGCGAACAGTCAACAGAAATATATGGATTTAATTCTATATGGAACAAGAGAAATTTTAAATAAGTAAATATGACATTAAATAAGAGAGGCTTAAATATATTAGGGATAATTAAATAAAATCCTGGTCAGGTAATACACATAATTTACAGAAATGCTTTATATAGGGCTCCTAGTTAATTAGCAAAAGTATGAATTTAAAATCACTGAGCTCCAGTCAAGATGGCAGCAGAGATAAACAAGGCTCACCTCCTCACACAACCACATCAAAATTACAGCTACACTACAGAACAAATATCACCCAGAACCATCAGAAATCAAGTGGAATGGAAGTCTGATGACTACAGAATTAAGGAGACATGGTAAGGGCTGGTCCCACACTCACATGTGGTGGATAAAAACTCAGGAGGGTTATCTCGGGAACAAAGAGTCCTATCCTCACACCAGACACCCCAGCCCAGGGTTCCAGTGCCAGGAAGATAAGACCCCATAACTACTCATGGTAAAAACCAGTGGAGATTAAGTCAATGGAAGAAATTTCTGATTCCCAGGCAGTTCATCTTAAAGAACCCATACATGGACTTACTCTGATGGATTCCCTCTGAGCTCCAGCAACAAGGCAGCAGCTTGAAAGGCACCAGTGGCATAAAGGGAGGAACTGAAGTGTCTGGCATCAAGGTGAGAGGTGGGGGTAGCTTTCTCCAGACAGAAAGGTGAGCAGAGATCGCGTCTCCTTTCTGGAGCCTCCTCCCTCAAAGCCACAGAGCTGGCAGGCAGATACCATATTGGAGACTTCATCAACCTCCCTAACACTGTTTGCCCCACCCTGGAGATCCCTGGAGACTCTGCCCCACCCAATTTACCAACACAACCAAACTGTTAACAGTGACTTTTCCACATGAATGGCTGGGCTTGGCTCAGGTTTCATGATTTCCTAAATCCTCTCAAACAAGCAACAGCCAGCTTCAGTGAGCCTCTAGCCCCCTATACCCCTTGCTAAGTGGCTCCAGGCCCAGCATTAGCAGCACCTAGCTCAGATTTACAGTTTAGCCACACCTGGAAATCTCCAAGCTCGGCACAAGTAGCAGCCATCTCAGATTGCTTTAAAACCCAGGCAGTGTGGCCCCAGGTAGAACACAGGTGACAGCTGACCTTGGCTAGCAACACCCAGGAAACCCCAGAGCCTGCACACCCGGTGGACACTTACAGACCATGTTTGAGCACTATCACCCTACCCCTGCACAGCTGAGCTTCCACAGAGGGCAGAGGTTGATGGTCAGTGGTCACAGCCAGTCTTTGACTGGCCTCGGTAAACCCCTCCCATTGACCTGCCAACTGTAATCAAGGCTCAACTACAAGAGGAGGGTGTACTCAGACCATGTGAAGGGTGCACCTTGAGAACCCAGCTTGGTGGATAGGGGAGGCTGTGCCACTGGACCCTACAGGACACCTACTATAATAGGTCATGCTACCAAGACACAGAGTCAGAGCAGCTCTACCTAGTACATAGAAATAAACACAGGGAAGCTGCCAAAATGAAGAGACAAAGAAACATGGCCCAAATGAAAGAACACATCAAAACTCCAGAAAAAGAACTCAATGAAATGGAGATAAGCAATCTATCAAATGCAGAGTTCAAAACACTGTTATAAGGATGCTCAACTTAATTAAGACCTCAGCAGCATAAAAAAGACCCAGTTAGAAATGAAGGACACACTAATTGAAATCAAGAACAATTTACAGGGAAACAACAGTAGAATGGATGAAGCCAAGAATCAAATCAATGGTTTTGAACATAAGGAAGCAAAAACAACCAGCGAGAACATGAAGAAGAAAAAGGATCCAAAAAAACCAAGCACAGTGCAAGCAGCCTCTGAGGCAACTTCTAGTATTCCAACATTCACATCATATGGGGTACCAGAAAGAGAAGACAAAAAGCAAGAAGTTGGAAATCTATTTGAAAAAACAGTGAAAGAAAAACTTCCTAATTTGGTGAAGGAAATAGGAATGCAAGTCCAGGATCACAGAGAGTCCCCAACAAGCTGGATGATAAGAGACCCACTCCAAGACACAATTAAAGCATAGTTAAATTGCCAAAGATTAAAGATAAGGAGAGAATCTTAAAAGCAGCAAGAGAAAAGAAGACACTTACCTACAAAGGAGTTCCCATAAGACTATCAGCTGATTTCTCAAAAGAAACTTTGCAGCCTATAAGGGATTGGCAAGAAATATTTAAAGTCATGAAAAGCTGAGACCCACAGCCAAGGTTGCTTTACCCAGCAAAACTATCATTTAGAATCAAAGGGCAGATAAAGAGCCTCCCAGACAAGAAATAAACTAAAGGAGTTCATCATGACCAAACCATTATTATATGAAATATTAAAAGGACTTAAGAAAAAAGATCAAAACTATGAACAAATAAAAGGCAAAAAATTCAAATCTGTCAACAATGGATCCTAAAAAACAAACTAAGCAAACAAGAACAGAGACAGAATAATAGATACAGAGAGCATGATGATGGATACTAGATGGGAGGAGGATGTGGTGGAATGGGTGAAGAGATGAGGGGGGTTAATAAGTACAAATAGGTAGTTACAGAATAGCCATGGGGATATAAAGGATATAAAGCAAAATACAGGAAATGGAGTAGCCAAAGAACTTGTATGAATGACCCAGGGACATGAACACTGGTACCAGGGTTGCCTGAGGAGTGAGGAGGAGCTGAGTGCAGGATGACAAGGGGGAAAAATTGGGACAACTGTAATGGCATAATCAATACAATATAAGTAAAAATTAGATAAAATCATTAACATGGTATAATGGTGTTTAGGAAGACATACAATTGGAATGCAATTAAACTAGATAGAGAGAGGATAGACAGAGATAGATAGATGATAGGTGATAGATGATAGGTAGAGAGATATTGAGTCTGTGTGTATAGTTTTATGAAAAATTTACTTTTTATAAACTAGACTATTTTTTTCATGTTTATAGTGCTCCCCAAAGTTAATTTGTTTCCAAAGTGTTCAGTCTAGTCAAAATGATTCATTTTATCTCTGATTGAATAATTTAGTATCTATTGCTCAGTCTTTGGAGGAATGACAGCACACGCTTAACTGAAGGTTAAACAGATAGGAAATGTTCTGTGCTCTGGGCTGGAAGAAGCAGGTAGGCAGCCAAGGGAAGCTTCAGTCAGATTTTTTTTTTAATTTTTTCTCTTTTCAACCTGTGTTCAGAAGAAAGGCTGATTGTCACAATTAGACAAAGAAGAATTAAGAGAATAACTATTGCTTATTTTATCAAGAAATCACTTAAGCTCGGGCCCCAAACTTGCATACCCCACCAAGAAAAAATGCCTGCGGTTCATTGGACCGATTACCATTTCAGAATAGCCACCATGTATTTCACTAAAGCAAAACTCCTGAACTCAAAGGGCTCATTAATATTCTTCAGCCATAAATAATATGCTTTCTGAGAGAATTTCTGTTAGCAATAACTTTATTTCCATCTCCTTACATGGTACTTTGGCATTATAATAATACATTAATGATCTTTATAGATTGACATCTCAGGCAAATTCCCCCCAGCCCAAGCATTAATAAAGTTGTTACCCAGCATATTATTGAAATGTGTGTTCCAATTTGTAAAGGAGGCAAGTGAAATGCAATGAACTAGAAAAACAGAAAAATATAAACTGCTGAGTGGTACAGTAAGTAGAAAGACAAGGTATGGAAGGTAGAAAGAGTGAGGGCATGATCGTATACATTTTCTAATAGTTACAGTTAATTTCCCGACTTCTTCATTTTTATTTCAATTTCAACTTGTGTCAGATGGGCCTGATAATGCTGTTATTTGTGTACTTACCTCTTCTTTCAAGTTAAAAGGTATTTGAAAACAAGAACAGCTTCCTGTTTATCTTTTCACCCTCCTAAGCTTTTAAAAAATATACACAATATTGATTGAATTTAATGAAACAAACGTAAGAATGAAGGTAGAAAGAAATTTCTGGAGTCAGACCTTAAAAGCATAGACATCTCAGAAACTGATCAAAATTTGAAAAATGATGATGAAAGTAAGTGACTGACTTTTGAAGTTGACCATGGTTGGGGATACTGAGGAACTCTAAGAACAAGGTATTAAAGAACTTGATTAATATTAAGGATTCTTGATTACTACAATATCCAAGATTGTGGTGATATATAAACTATGAGTGTTAAATATATTGAAATAGGGTCAAGATAAAATGTATACTGGTAGGCAATAATTACACCCTTTCCAAAAGCAAGGATGGAACTGGAGAGCATTATGCTAAGTGAAATAAGCCAGGCGGTGAGGGACAAATACATATGATTTCACCTTTAACTGGAACATAATCAACAGAAGAAAAAAGGAAACAAAATATAACCAGAAACATTGAAGTTAAGAACAATCTAACAATAGTCGGGGGGAAGTGGGGAGGGGACAGTGGGGAGAGGGGATTACAGGAACTACTATAAAGGACACATGGACAAAATCAAGGGGGAGGGTGGAGGTGGAGGAGGGAGGTGGGTTCAGCTAGGGTGGGGTGGAGGGATGGGGAGAAAAGGCATACAACTGTAATTGAATAACTATAAAATTTTTTTAAAAGATTTTATTTCTTTATTTTTAGAGAGGGAAAGGGAGGGAGATAGAGAGGGAAACATCAGTGTATGGTTGCCTCTCAAGCACCCCCTACTGGGAATTTGGCCCACAACCTAGGCATTTGCCCTGACTGGGAATCAAACCAGTGACCTTTTGGTTCACAGGCTGGCCACTCAATCCACTGAGCCACACCGGCCAGGGTGAGACAATAAAACTAACAATTACAGAATTGGTTGCAGTATATCCTAAACATTTGAAGTTAATATTCATATGAAAAGCCACAAACATACTTGGTGCTGCTAAAATGACCTGGCCAAAATGACCACCAGTGTGACCTATCGGAGCACATCTTACATTGCAGTATTTACCCACAGAGTCTTAAAAACTAAACTACTGTCAAAGAAAATTGTACCAGACAACTTAAACAGCAAGGAAGACTTCATTCAAGACTATTGTAATAGGGAAGAGAGATTGAATTCAACTCCTTTGAAGAAAAGCAGGTGAGATTTTGAGCACTGGAATAAGCTACTGGGAAGTACTGAAGGGAAGATTTTAGGGCCGGGTTAGGAAATGCAATCAGGCCATCAGTGTCTGCTAATTGGCAGTTATCTAAAGTTAGGCCTTTATCCTCCCTTGGAGACTGAGTGGAAGGTAAGGGGGTTATCTTTTTTGTTGGTCACATTTCAAAGGGATGGTTCCCAGGTCCAAGAGCAAGACATTCCTGGCTTATGAAACTGGCTAGAGGCCAGAAGAAGACTTAAATCTAAGAAAGAGAGAAACAATTTATAACTGGAAATAAATACTCTAAGAAAAAGAAGGGCAAGGCCTATAGTCCAGAAGAAATCTATCTAAGATTCAGTCAACCTGAGATCACTTAAAAAAGAAATTTTTATCCTTTCAACTACATAATAATTTTAATTGCTTGTTTTTTTGATCTCTGTAAACCCTCTTCATACAATATTTATTCATCAATTTATTTACACACTTATCAGATTCCATTACCTGGGAAACACTGAATTTAGAGTGGTTGTAAACTTAAATAAGTAATTAAAATATTAACAAAACAAAAAGGGAGAAGTAAATTAATTACTCCAAGAGGGTAAGGAGTATAGTTGTCTGTGGAGGACGGTGAAGGCTGGCGTCATACAGCTGGAACCCGCAGGGGTTAAGAAGGAGATAGTTAACCACAAGCTTCAGCTGAATGCAACTGTAACTTTTTCAGAAGAAATATTTATCATTTAGATACCCTGGGAACAGAGCAATTATGCCCGCAGTTCTTCCCTGAGTCTGCAAAACATCCTTGAGCTTTGTCTAACTAACCCCTATAAAATAAACGTGGAGACCATGTTCAGGGTCTTTGTCTCTCCATCAGAGGACAATGTCCCACCTGGCCCCCGCTTTTCCTTAAATTGTCTGTGTCTGTGTCTTTCTTAATCTCCCGTTGTCCTCCCCCCACCCCCTCAGGGACCTCCTCCCCGCACTGGTTGAGGCAGGTGGCGCCCGAACAGGGACCTGAGCAGGGAGGAACTCATTAACCCCAGACGAGGAGACGCTCCTGATGCGGCCACAAGTGTGGAAGTGAGGTAAGGAGCGAACTAAGTTTTCAGCCAGGTGTGAAGCTCGGGGAATGCAGGATCCGCCCAGAGGTGGCTTTATGTGCAAATACTAAAATCTACGCTTCCAGCTAGGGGAGCTAAGGTGCGTAGCTCTCAGAACAGTTCCTGAACTTTGTCCAGCAGACTTGCCCTTGGTTTCCAGATGACGGAACTGTTAATGAAGCCACCTGGGCAAAAGTGGGTGAAAAGCTGCGGGACCGGTATACTAAAGAAGGGTCGGCAAAAATGCCCATTTTTACTTCCACTTTGCGGGCTCCCATTTGTGATGCGCTGGACCGGCAGAAGGAAGAACTGAAAGTAAAGAGATCTATAGCAGATACTTTAGCATGGACAGTGGAGGGATACCCTCCCTCCTGCCGAAACCGCCGAGGGGGGGCTCCGTGGGCACCTCTGGCTCAGCGTGGTGATGAGCCTCTTCCGCCAGATCCTGCTAGGGAGCTCGAGGAGGAGGCTCAGAGGATAGGGAAGGGAGAAAGAAGAGGATGATTCTGAGAAGGAGGAGGATTTTCCAGATCCTGGAAATTGCCATATGCAGGGACTGGTGCACCAACTTTGGGCTGTGCCATTTCAGCCTTTAAAAGTTATTCACTGTTCTGGTTAGTGTGAGATAATGTCTCTGATATTTGAGCTTGCACCATTTAAATCTCGTCCAGGTCATTTGTAACACCAGGTGGTGTGAGATAAGATTCTAGGGCTAGTGTCTCACTCCCTTCCTCCTAGAGGATTTAATTTGAAAATACTGGTTTGCTTAAATTTTGTCTTTGCTTCACGTTTTGTTTTGTTTCAGTTTTGAAAGTAACGTCTCAGTCTCAAAATGTTCTGCTAAACCTCCAATAAATGGAATGAGATCTCTAAAGTTACTACATCAAAAAGATTCTTCTCAGAAAGAATTTAAATTAATTGTTTAAAGAGGGAGAAAGATCTCGCTCCCCTCTCAGACAGTAAAAAGCTCAGAAAGAAAAACAATGGGAAAATGTGTCTTTTAACCACCCTGAATCCTCCTTCTGGAGGCCCTGGGACTGCTTCGGTCCTGGGAACAAGCCGTGCCAAGCTTAGCGTCTCCCCTCCCTCTTCTCCAGCCTCCCGAAAGTTGTCAAGGGCACTAGATAATGAGACAGCTCACTTTTGAGCACACTCCAGGAATGCAGTAATCACCAAGAATAGACAAAAAAAAAAAATGTAAATGTATTTGCCAGTAAAGAAAAAACTGTTTCTGAAAGTTATGAATGTGTTCATAAATTTGTCAATCTAAAGCATGCTAATTACTTACTTTTACTTGTCACTAAAGGTTAAGAATTTAATTAAATTAGGAAAAATATATAGTTTTGGTTGTAATAAGTATAATCAAAGCCTATGTTAAAGATAAAATTAAAACACAAAAAATTCCATAGTCTATTAGACACAGGAACAGATGTGTCTGTTATTTCTAGCCAATATTGGCCCCCAGAGTGGCCGTTAATTAAAACAGATATTTCTATAACTGGGATGGGGGCATGACATGTTAAAATATATATATAATCCTCCTTGTTTATGCCAGGGCCGTGACCTTTTATTGTAAACATGAAATATAGGTGTACGGTCTCCCGGCGAGAACTAGCTCTTTTCCACAGAAGACTAAGCACCATTTTTAACTCAGTATCTGTAAACACTGATCGTTTCCTTGGGGAAGAACTGGTGATTCTCCCGGAGGAAACGGTTAGTCAGTCGAGTCACAAAAGGCCCTTAGAGAGTAACCACTTTTGTCCAAAACATATTTAAGCAAGGCCCTCCCATCCTTTCCACTTTCCTTACAAATTCCGAACCTAGGAACTACCAGATCCTGAGAACAACAGGGCAATTAACTCACTGCTCAAACTCATTGCAGCTTGCAAAAACAGCAGGGGGCCTGCCTTTCCAAGCAGAGGTTAAAAATGACACTTTTAAATCCCAGGCTGTTTTTCAGCCACCGCTTGGAGCCTCGTTCATACTGCTCCCTGCCCGTTGCGAACCAGGCAGCCGAGAGTTAAGGGCCTAAAGCTGATTAAAGAGGAGCCCTCAAAGGAGGGCGAGGATCAAACCTCTAGAGCCAAACGGGAGAAAGTACAAAACATGTCATTAATCACTGCTTCGATGCCTTTGCCAGCTTAGGCAAGCCCCAGGAAATAAAAACTGATAATGGGCCTGCCTACACCGGTGCAGCCTTCCAGTCCTTGTGCCGTCAGTATAACATTCAGCATAAGACTGGTATCCCCCACAATGCACAAGGACAGGCCACAGTAGAACAATCCCATAATACACTAGAGCAGTTATTAGAAAAACAAAAAGGGGGAGACATACTCTCTTCCCCTCCCTGGAGATGCCTCAATTTAGCCCTCTATACCTTAAATTTTTTAAATCGCGGTGAGCAAGGACTAACTGCAGCAGAGAAGCATCATCAGGGGCCACAGCAAAACCTGCAGGTTTGGTATTTTGGAAGGATTTAAACACTGGTGTGTGGAAGGGCCCGGATCCAGCATTAATGTGGAGCAGAGGACACATTTGTATCTTTCCAGAAGGTGCAGATCGTCCCCTCTGGGTGCCTGAGCGAGCAGTGAGACATTGTCATGGACCCGGTGAGCCAGCTGGAACTCCAGATGAAGAGGCTGAGACTGACACCGTCTGCGGCGATGCCTCGATCTGCACACTCCACTTGAGAAGCCAAACTCCCCACATAGAGGCAGTTGAAGAAACTTGTACAGGAGGCCGATGGAATGGTCCATCGTCAAAGAGTATCTAAGAACCCTGAGACCACATTTGTGGCAATGATGGCCATTGTGGCACGTCAGGTTTGTTGCCGTACAGGAGAGTCCTACTGGGCTTATCTCCCTGACCCACCAGTAGCCAACCCAGCCTCTTGGGCAAGTCCCTCCATATCTGTATTCACCAATGACACCCGGGTAGTGGGAGGACATTCAGCAAGTCATATTTCTCCCACCTTGCGTGGAGGATTTAATTATACCGGCCTCGGTGCCACCCCACCTATATGTCTTTCTTCTACTGAGAAGACTGGGTGTGTACTGTTACAACAAGAAAACCAAATTGCCTATGGAGGGATTGAGATTGCTATTATCACAGGGCCTTAGGATATTGGAAAATTTATACAAACAGTGTCCCAATGGGGATTCCCCAATGTCTCTAGGGTTGTTCCTCAGCGGCATCCCTCGCTGCCCTATTGCCCTAACCAGACACATGTTGAGATAAGGGGCTTCCCGATGTGGCATGACTGTGCCGACCTTGTTCCGGTCCAGCACAGTGTTTCCGGAACGGGCTCTCCGTCTATGACTGGGCACGTAAGATGGACCCATCTCATCCCCACCATCAGCTTATGTCCCCTGGAGGATTTGTTGGTAATGTGCTTTCCACCTAGGAAGGTCAAGTGCAAAAGGAGTTAGGGTGCCTTGGAGCTGCCTTCCATTTAATAAATTTCACCACTCCTAGCACTTCTGACCTGGATCTGGAATTTCAATATGGCCTTTATGCCTGTGTCCAACAGCCTTATTCCACAATCACAGGAAATATCAATATTACTTATCAAGATGAGAAATACACTGTGACCTGTGAAAACTGTAACTTGACTGTGTATCTAAATAGAACTCTGAAGAGGACATACTGCTTATCCATCAAGCCCCTTTTTTAATGGTTCCAGTAAATGTCACTGGACCATGGTATGCAGATGTTGACCTACAAATGCTTTAAGAATTACATAAGGCCTTAAGTCACCCTAAGCAAGCACTTAGTCTTATCGTGGCTGGAATTATTGCTCTTGTCACAGTCCTTGCATCAGCAGCTACAGCTGCTGCCGCACTTTCTCAGAGCAACCAAAATGCTGAATTTGTTAATAGACTAGCTCATAATACTTCACTAGCCTTAAATACTCAAAGTGCAATTGATGTCAAATTAGAAGCTAAGCTTAATGCCCTTGAAGCAATAGTAATAGGTCTAGGAGATCAAATATAAGCCATTAAATTTAGGCAAAAGCTGCAGTGCCATGCACGATATCAATATATTTGTGTTACTCAAACTCTATATAACAGCGGCCAGTGGAATTGGGAAAAGGTAAAAGCACATTTACAAGGAGTGTGGCATCATAATAATATAGTTTAGACTTAATCCAATTGAATAAAGAAATCATGAATATACAAGAAGCCAAAGACCCTATCATAAACCCTGCTCGGATAGCTCAAGAGTTATTATCTGAGTTAAAAGGCTTCAGTCCCTTTAATCTGCTAAAACACAACACTTGGTATCTGGTGGGACTTGTGCTTGCAATTCTAATCATACTCTGTGCTTTCTTATTGGTCTGCCGACAACTCCAAAGAGAACTCCAGCTAATTCTCTTGAGAGTGCATCAGCTGCATTTAGAAAAGAAAAAAGGGGGAGACGATGTTTGGGAGCCATCCTGCTCAGGGACTGTGGCCTCATTAACAGACATAAGAGTCCCATGGCTAAGGCTGAATGAATAGGTTTTGGGGTTATGAGCCACTAAGGAGATAGAATATATCCTCCTGACAGGAGCACTTCCCTCACTTCCCCCTGCTTGGTCGAGGGGGATGACTGGTTAGCCAATGACAGGTAAGATTCTTCAGAGGAGGGGCAACCTAAGACAGGCACAGTTGCAAAGGGCCATCAAGAAAGGATTTAGTAAAAGGTGAAAGATTTATATGATCTGAAGAGAAACCAGAGTATACAAAAGGATTTAGGATGACTGGTTAGCCAATGACGGATAAGATTCCTCAAGAGAGGAACAACCTGACAGGCACAGTCACAAAGGGACCATCAGGGAAGGACTTAGGGGACTATAGGGAAGGGACAGAAAGATCCTTACCCCTCAGCTTTGTCATAGCCTGAGTCCTCATTCTATCTATAAAAGGTCTCCTAATGTCTTGGTTGCTCCTCCTGCCCGATTCAGCTGGAAACAATGCCAGAGGCAATTGTAGCCTTGTACTGGTAAAACAGCTCCCAGAAACCAATCTGGCCTGAGAAAGAATGTACATTTTGTCCTTTGAAGCTGCTCTGCCTAGCACAACCCTGTTAATTACAGCTGCACCAGTGCTTTTGGTCATGCTGCTATAGAAAACAAAAAAGGGGGGCGTGTGGAGGACGGTGAAGGCTGGCATCATACAGCTGGAACCTGCAGGGATTAAGAAGGAGATACTTAACCACAAGCTTCAGCTGAATGCAACTGTAACTTTTTCAGAAAAAATATTTATCATTTAGATACCCTGGGAACAGAGCAATTATGCCCACAGTTCTTCCCTGAGTCTGCAAAACATCCTTGAGTTTTATCTAACTAACCCTTATAAAATAAATGTGGAGACCATGTTCGGGGTCATTGTCTCCCCATCAGAGGACAATGTCCCACCTGGCCCCCGCTTTTCCTTAAATTGTCTGTGTCTGTGTCTTTCTTAATCTCCTGTTGCCCCCCACCCCCCAGGGACCTCCTCCCTGCACTGGTCGGGGCAGTTGCCAGTTAATGTGTTCTTGTAAGAGAGGCATATATTTAATTTTAATAAATAGTCATTTTTCAAATGATTTGGTATAATTTACTAAGTGGTGGTGATGAGACTGAGTTTGAGTAAGTCCATGCATGGGCCCTTTAAGAGGAATTGCCTGGGACTCCATAAGCCTTTCATTTCACTCAGCCACAATCTTAACTAGTTTTTACAGAAGTTATTGGGACTTCTCTTTCTAGCCCTGGAACCCTGGGCTCGGAAGCCTGGTGTGGGGCTGGGACCCCTCAATCTTCAGAGGGGACCTCTGCAGCCAAGATATCCCTCCCTATTTTTATCCACCACACATGAGTATGGGACCAGCCCATTCCACATCTCTCCCATTTCTACCAGCTTCATTGTGGCTTATTCTTTAAATCCCTAGTTGTAGGACTTCTATTCAGCTAGATTTCAGATGGTCCTGAATGATGGTTATTCAAGCATTTTCAACTTTGTACTTAAAGAAGCATTTTACAGCTTCTCTTTGGCATATTGCCAGCATCACTACTCTTGCACTTTAGAAGCATTATTAAGTAAAATAGGAGTTACTATACCAGTCAATTTGATAATCAGGATGGCCACTAACAATCTGAAGAAACCCAAAACACTGATTTGAAAGAATACATGCACCCCTATGTTCATTGCAGCATTATTTACAATAGCCAAGAGGTGGAAGCAGCCCAAGTTGCCCATCAATAGATGAGTGGATAAAAAAAGTCATGCTACATACATACAATGGAATTTTACTTGCTCATAAAAAAAGAATAAAATCTTATTATTTGTGACAGCAAGGACGGACTTAGATGGCATTGTGCTCAGTGAAATGAGTCAGTCACAGAGAGATAATTACTGTGTGATTTTGCTTACATATAGAATCTGGAGAACAAAATGAAAAAACTAATAGGATTAAGATGGAGTTGTAGATACAGAGAAAAGACTGATGGCTGCCACAGGGGAGGGGTCACTGGGGGACTCGGTGAAGAAGGTGAAGATATTGAGAAGTGCAGATTGGTAGTTGCAGAGGGTTTATGGGAATGTGAAGTGCAGACAGGGAAGGAATATAGTCAGCAGTATTGCGATGACTATGTATTGTGCCAGGTCATACTGAAAATATTGTGGGGAATACCTTGTAAAGTATATGATTTTCTAACCACTATGCTAAAACTAATACAAAATAATGTTGGATGTATACAATAATTGAAAAAAATTTTAAAGCATGTGACTACTATGATCACATGGCATATACAGCCCAGATGTACTGAACAAAAGGATGATTCATGGCCTGGGTGAGATGGAGTGGGACAATGTGAAATTTCTTCATGCTACTCAGAGCAGCATGCAGTTTACAAGTTAAGAATTGTTTATTCCTGGAATTTTCAACTCAATATTTTTAGACTGCAGTTAACCATGAGTAACTGAAATCACAGAAAGCAGAACTGTGGATAAGGGGGACTACTGTGCATCTCTAAATAATACATTGGTCACCACTGAAACATCCTGAATGACCAGTCAAAAGACTGAGGGCTATTATCCACTTTTGGAGCTAAGCTCTTTAAAAGGGATTTTTAGAGAAAGTGTTTTAAACCCCTTTTATTTCCCTTAAATATGCCCATAGTTATCAGCAAAAAAAAATACATTAAGGTGTAGAAATGGAGATGCAAAAAGGCAATTTTTCTGACTCATTTCACAATAGCATGTCTGTCCCTTTGTACCTCCTTTACAGTTTTGAAACACTTTAAAACTATTTACACAACTCCATTACATTGTAGAATTTAAAGTATACAATTCATTTTACCAGAAACAAACCAAACCAACTAAATATAGTGATATTCTACACCACCCATGTATTTATTGAATTTTGCTTTTTGTTATATGATGTATAAAAAGGCCATATAAATTATTGAATGCCTAACAAAATAATTGAACTTGACAATTTTCTAAAAACTACATGTAAAAAACTCAAGTTTTCTGAGAGCCAGGTTTTTCATGTGAGTGGCAAGGGGGAAAAATTTTAAGACAGAAAAGAGGTAATTTTTTTTCATATACAAAGTCAATAATATTGATTTAAAAATATTAGTTCTTATATGGTGAGAGTTCCACCTACTGGTAAATACATTAAACCAGGTGTGTGTCAGCAGTTCTAACGAGGCAGTTTCCCTAATTTTCCATCTTTCTTGTAACTAAATTCTAAGAATGAAGACTAAAATATAAAAAAATTGTAATTCTAATGAGGGAGCTTCTGGAAAAATATAATAGGTAATTTCAAAGTTTGTCTTCTGAAGACTGCAGACTCTCAGCACAAAGGTGATCGGCACAGACCACTGTGCCCACTGCCTTCTCATACAGAAAAAGAAACTTAACCAAACTTCAGCACGGCTCTGTCAGCTCAAGATCTTGTCTCTAGGATGAACACCCCAGCTCCCTTAAAATGCCTGTCTGAGAAAGCTCAACATCGCCAAAAAAAATTTACTCATTGTTTCAGTCAAAACCTGACTAACCTCCTTTTTCTTAAAGCATTTACTTGAGAAAGCATACAATTATAAATCCTCCCTCTGTCCTTTTGAGATGTACCTTCAACAACCCAGGAATGTCTGAAAAGAATCTCTCGCACTTTTATAAAACACAGTTTTTTCCCTTTGACATTTCCAAGCTGGCAACATAGGAGGTAATTCAGAAGGCTGAAAGAAATTCATGGAGATAGAGGTTCCAAGATGGCTGCAAGTAGCTAGAAGCTCCATCCACTTGCTCCCATCCCCAGACCTTTCTTGCAGCTAAACCACAGAGCAATCAACTCAAAAATCCAGCTGAGTATGAGTGAGAGTGGGTGTGAGTGAGTATGTGCATAGAAGAGTGTGTGGATGTGTGGAAGGGTGTTCAAGTGACTGCCTGTCTGCAAGGGCACTCGGGGGGTGGGCAGCCCAGGCTCTCCTGGTGGAACTGCTGCTGCTGCTGCTGATGCCACTATTCAGTGCTGTAGTTCTGGCTGTTCAGATTGGGAGTGGGAGCCATTTTGAGGAAATTACAACATCGTGCATGTGAAGAAGCCCTGGAGCAGCTGGGCCTGGGCATCTGGACTTGACTCTGTGCCCTCTGCCTTGGGCAGGGCTGTCCACCCTGCCACTGCCAGAAGGCAGGGTCTGGATGCTGCGGTACTTTCCAGGGAGGGCACTGCCACCTCCCAGGTCCCAGCACTGCTGGAATTGTGAGCAGAACAGAGTCTGATTGAGGAGGCTGCAGTTCAGCCAAGAAGCCAGGAGATCCAGGGGTGGAGAAGGGCAGCTGGGTCAGCACTGGGCTATACATACTGTGGTGGTAACACAGCAGCAGGAGCCCAAGGCTGAGACTCACTGCAGAGAGTGGCATCATCAAAATGAAAAGGGAATCAATTGTATGGGAAAACATATTTGCTAATGATACCTAGGACAGGGGTTTAATGTCCAAAATACATAAAGAGCTCATACAAACCAATGCCAGGAAGACAAACAATCCAGTTAAAAAATGGGCAAAAAACCTAACAGATACTTCTCCAAGGAGAACATACAGAGGGCCTATAGGCATATGAAAGAATGCTCAACATTACTAGCAATAAGAGAAATGCACATTAAAACCATAATGAGATATCACCTCACACCACTCAGAATGGCCATCATTAACAAATCAACAAACAAGTGCTGGCAAGGATGCAGAGAAAAGGGTACCGTAGTGCACTGTTGGTGGGAATGCAGACTGGTGCAGCCACTATGGAAAACAGTATAGAATTTCCTCGAAAAAGTTAAAAATGGAACTGCTTTTTGACCCAGTGATTCCACTACTGGGATTATACCCTAAGAATCCCAAAACACCAGTTCAAAAGAATCTATGTACCGCTATCTTCATAGCATCACTAACCAAGTAAGGAAACAGCCAAGGTGCCCATAGGTAAATGAGTGGATCAAAAAACTGTGATACATATACACAATGGAATACTATGCAGCAGAAAGGAAAAAAGAACTCCTACATTTTGCAACAGCATGGATGGAACTGGAGAGTATTAAGCTAAGTGAAATCAGCCAGGTGGCAAAAGACAAATACCATGTGATCTCACCTGTAAGTGGAGCCTAATGAACAAAACAATCAAATGAGCAAAATAGAACCAGAGGCATAGAAACAAGAGACAAACTCACAGGGACCAGAGTGGAGAGGGATAATGGAGTAAAAAAGGGGAAGGGCCTAGTTAAAGAACAAGTATAAATGACCCATGGACATGGACAACAGGGTGGGTATTGACAGGAGGAGGTGGGCAGGGCATGGGAGAGCGAAGGGGGATAATTGGGACAACTGTAATAGAAAAAGAATAAAAAAGAAAAATCTCAAATAAACCACCTAATCCTACACCAAAAACAACTAGAAGGAAAAACACACAAACAAAGCCCAGAGCAAGCAGTAGGAATGAAATAATCAAGATCAGAGTAGAATTAAATGACATTGAGACTAAAAAATCAACTCAAAGGATGAATGAATTTAGGGGTTCTTTGTAAAAATAAACAAAATTAACAAACCATTAATCAAATGTATCAAGAAAAAAGAGAGGGAACCCAAATAAACAAAATCAGAAATGAAAGAGGAGAAGTAACAACTGATACCAGAGAAATACAAAGAATTATAAGAAATTACTATCAATAGCTATATCCCAAGAAAGTGGACAACCTGGGTAAAATGGATAATTTTCTAGAATATACAATATTCCAAAGCTGAATCAGGAAGAAACAGAAAACCTGAATAGACCAAAAGCAACTAGCAAAAGTGAAGCAATAATCAAAAAAAGGACCAACACACAAAAGCCCTGTACCAGATGCCTTCACAAGTTAATTTTACCAAACGTTCAATGAAAAGCTAACCCCTATCCTTCTCAAACTATTCAGAAAATCCAAGAAAAGGGAAGACTCCTAAACTCTGTTTACAAGGCTAGTTTTATCCTAATCCAAAATCCAGGTAAATACACAACACAGAAAAAAATTATAGGCTAATATTTCTGATGAACATAGATGCCAAAATCCTCATAAAATACTAGCACACCAGATCCAAATACATTAGAAAAGATCATATACCATGATCAAGTGGAATTAATTCCAAGGATGCAAGGATGGTACAATATCTGCAAATCAATGAATGCGATACATCACATAAACAAAATCAAAGACAAAAATCACATGATCGTGTCAATAAATACAGAAAAACATTTGGGAAAATGAAGTACCAATTTATGATAAAAACACTCAGCAAAGTGGATGTAAAGGGAGCTTCCCTCAACATAATAAAGTCCATATATGAAAAGCCTACTGCCAACATCATACTCAGTCAGTAAAAACTAAAAGCATTTTCCTTAAGACAAGGAACAACACAAGGGAGTTTGCTTTCACCACTCTTATTCAACATAGTATTGGAGATCCTAGCCACAGTGGTCAGACAAGAAGAAATAAAAGGCACCAAAAATGCAAAGGAGGAAGTAAAACTGTCATTATTTGCAAATGACACAATATGTACATAGAAAACCCTATAGGCTCCATCAAAAAAACCACTCAACCTAATAAATGAATTCATCAAAGGAGCAGGATACAAAATCAATATTCAGAAATTGATGGCATTTTTGTACACCAACAATGAACTCTCAGAAACAGAAACTAAGAATACGATCTCATTTACTACAGAAAAAAAAAAAAAAAAAAGACCCTAGGAATAAATTTAACCAGGGAGATAAAAGACCTGTACTTGGAAAACTATAGAACACTGAAAAAGGAATTGAGGACGATACAAATAAATAGAAGCATATATATACCCTGTTGTTGGATTGGAAGAATTAACATCATTAAAATGCCCATACCACCCAAAGATATCTATAGATTCAATACAATTCCTATTAGACTACCAATGGCTCCCTTTTCTCCACATCCTCTCCAACATTTGTTTGTTGATTTGTTTATGTTGGCCACTCTGACCAGTGTGAGATGGCACCTCATTATGGTTTTAATTTGCATCTCTCTGATGGCTAGTGATGCTGAGCATCCTTTTATATGTCTCTGGGCCCTCTGTATGTCTTCCTTAGAGAAACGTCTGTTCAAGTCCTTTGCCCATTTTTTAATTAGGTTGTTTGTCTTCCTGGAGTGCAGTTGTGTGAATTCTTTATATATTTTGGAGATCAGGCCCTTGTCTGAGGTATCATTGGCAAATATGTTTTCCCATACTGTTGGTTCTCTTTGTAATTTGGTGCTGTTTTCTTTAGCCATGCAGAAGCTTTTTATTTTGATGAGGTCCCATTTGTTTATTCTTTCCTTTATGTCCCTTACTTTAGGGGACGTGTCTGTGAGGATGTTGCTGCACGGAATGTCTGAGATTTTCCTGCCAATGTTTTCTGCTAGGACTTTTATGGTGTTACGACTTATATTTAAGTCTTTTACCCACCTTGAATTTATTTTTGTGTATGGTGTAAATTGGTGATCGAGTTTCATTTTTTTTGCATGTAGCTGTCCATATCTCCCAACACCATTTGTTGAAGAAGCTATTTTTGCTCCATTTTATGCTCCTGCCTCCTTTGTCAAATGTTAATTGACTGTAGAGAATTGGGTTTATTTCTGCGCTCTCTGTTCTGTTCCATTGGTCTATGTGCCTGTTTTTATACCAGTACCAGGCAGTTTTGATTACAGTGGCCTTGTAATACAGTTTGATATCAGGTATTGTGATCCCTCCTGCTTTGTTCTTCTTTCTCAAAATTGCTGCAGCTATTTGGGGTCATTTATGGTTCCATATAAATTTCTGAAATGTTTGTTCTATATCTGTGAAATATGTCATTGGTACTTTAATAGGGATTGCATTGAATCTATAAATCGCTTTGGGTAGTATGGCCATTTTGATGATGTTAATTTTTCCAATCCATGAGCATGGGACATGCTTCCATTTGTTTGTGTCTTCTTTAATTTCTTTCTTCAGTGTTATGTAGTCAACCCTAGTACATTGTTGGTGGGAATGCAGACTGGTGCAGCCACTGTGGAAAACAGTATGGAATTTCCTCAAAAAATGAAAAATGGAAACTGTCTTTTGACCCAGTGATTCCACTGCTGGGAATATACTCTAAGAATCCCGAAACACCAATTCACAAAAGAACCTATGCACCCCCATGTTCATAGCAGCGCTATTCACAATAGCCAAGTATGGCAACTTGGCTGCATAAGTGCCCATCAGTAGATGAGTGAAAAAAATACAAAACCATGGTACATTTACATAACAGAATACTATTCAGCACAAAGAAAGAAGAACGAACTCTTACCCTTTGCAACAGTATGGATGGACCTGGATACTGTTATGCTAGGTGAAATAAGCCAGTCAGTAAAAGACATACCGTATGATGTCACTTACAAGAGGAATCTAATGAACAAAACAAACTAATAATCAAAATAGAACCAGACACATGGAAACAGGGAACAGACTGACAGTTGCCAGTGGAAAGGGGGCAGGTGGGGAAGGATGGAAAGAAGAGGAAGGGATTAGTCAAAGAACATGTATGCGTGACCCATGGACATGGACAACAGGGTGGGGACAGATTGTGGGAGCAGGGAGTGGGCTGGATGGAGGAGGGCAAAGGGGAAAAATTGGGACAACTGTAATAGAATAAACAAGATTTAAAAAATAAATAAAAAGGGAAGAAGCTTGTGGTCCCCGCTGCTTTTGGGCCGTAGTTTGATTTGGTCAGTGCAGAAAACTAAACATTTTCACTTATGTACTGAATGTGACTTCCTGGCTTTTCTTAGAAACACTTCCCAATATTGAATTTCTCTCACTTCCAGCAAATGTCTTTAGTTCTAACTAAAACCCCACATGTTATAATCTAAATTCTTTTTTTCTTGTTCCTTCCTCAGCAGAACTAGAGAAAGAATTTATGGATCATCTGGCCAGAGCTGAAAGAACTGTTACAGATAAAGTAGGCCACTTTACAGAAGTTCAATTTTTTAAAGTCAATTGCCTAAATTAAAAGAGCAAATTGATGCCAGAGAAGGATTAGCCTCCAGAAGCTGATTTAAAACCTAGCAATCTCTCTGTAACAGTGCGTCTCCCTCCTGTGGGTATGGTATTTTTGGCAATTCCAACCAAATACCACAAGATGTGTGGTTTGCCTTCACTCTTCTCTTGTTAACATTTTAACACTATTATCTCCCCTCTGACACCTTTCAAAAGTCTCGCCTAGTTCTTTTTCCCCAGGACCTAGTACAGCATAAATACATGTGAGTCACTCCATACTTATTGTGTGTTGCTCCCATCTTAACTATATCACTAAACTTCTTTTTTCCCTCTTATTTCGATTTGACATATGCTCACCAGAAGAAAACAGCCCACCTGTGTACATGGCTTGCAATGATTATTGTTTCATTTAATATATATTAAGAGCAAGTCATCCTCATTTTATAATCCATCAAGTAAGACTTCAGCAAAGTACATCATTAAATGTGGGAAGTAATGATTTACCTTGTGTAAACGCATGAACTTCATATTCTCTGATGGTTTATATAGCTATGATGATAAAACTTAGTGACAGAAATTATGATTTTTATTTTGTGGTTTCTCCTACAGAATATTAGCCATGTTTATACTGTACCTTATTCCTCATTAACTTGAAATATATATGCCTTTGTCAACCAGCTGAAGGACTTGGCATCTCTCCTTATTATTGCTACATTCAATTTATCAACCACAGAGTAAAAATTATTACTAAGAGAGCCATGGTTTATGGTTTTTATTGTTGTTGTTCCTAGGACAAATTCCTACTTGAACATAAAAATATTAATTCATTCAATCCAGAGTTTTCTAAAGATATCAGCTATTCAACAAAGTTAAAGAAAGGTCTTTCAAAAACTCAAACTACAGTTCATTTTCCTGCTTTTGATGCCATCTAGAGATACTAATCTGTAAGATACTGATATCTAGAACCAATTGTTCATTTTGTGCCAACTCAAACATACATGAAGTGGCAGGCAAAACCTTGCCATCAACCAGGGACAATAACAAGAAATAAATGGCTGTGTTTCCAAGAGATATGTGAAAGAAATCTTGTGAAACTGAGAAATGTGAAGTTTACAATTGTCTATGATGATGTAAGACAAAAGATAGGAATTCAGCCAAAGACATTCTTAGTCATATCCAACAGCTTGTTCTATTATGATTTACTTTACTTCTGTTTTACTTAAGCACTTACTGTCCAATTCAAAAAATATTCCTTAATATCTATAAGTAATTTTTAAAATCTAAAGTTCTATGTAATGTAAACAGAAAAAGTATATTTTCTTGTTCAAACAAAAAATACAAAATCAAGAATAACCTAGAAATCAGAGGTGCTTTAACAATCAAACAATTCCTTAGGGGGTTTAAGAATAATTGCAGCTGTAAGGAAAATATCAATATTGGTGATAACATACTTCTACCAGTACATGTAGAGAGCTGATTTTAATTATCTACCAATCTGTCTCTCCCGCTACTCCAAGCCGCTTCAGGGACTCTATCTTATTTATCTTTATAACCACATCATTGAACATGCTATCTATCACATAGGAGTTCAATAAATGTTTGCCAAAATAAACTACACCTAAGTGCTTCCCAAATTGGTGATTAGATTCAGAAAAACCTTAAGATTTTGTTCCTCTTGAAAATTCAGTAATCTACAGAAGTTGGTATTTAAGTTTTGTATCTGATATCAAACTTTATAATTGGTCTAGAATATAGACAAAAATACAGTGAAAACTTTTTTCTTTAATTGTACATATGTTGAATCTGATGGTAATAGATTAGAATGAAAAATCTCTTTTAATGCCCCTAACATGCCTGTCCAGTTCTTACCTTCCAGGGCCCTGTGTATGTCTTTTCCTGTCTCATCGCCCAATTTGACGATGACCATTACCCAACCCTCAAGACCCATCTCACAACACACCGCACCAACGAAATATAACATCTTGTTCATAAGCAGTGAAATCAGGTGGGTGTGATTTTCCGAGGTACACTTCCTTTTTCTGTAAAACGTAAAACACCATTGTGAGGAAAATAGGCTCTATGCCTAACACCGCATCCCCAGACTTTTGTCCTGGAGTCCACCAGACCATGGCTGCCACCTACACACATCAGCAAACCAGCATGAATCTCTAGGCCGGTGATTTCCAACCAATGTGCTGAAAGAACTTTTAAAACATGCAAAGACTTACTGTTCAGTCAGGGGCACTGACCTCTTCTCCCTTAGATTGTCAGATAAAAAGTGACAACAGCCAACACAACAATAACCATCCAGTGTGAATGAATTAAAATTATACCTATTTTTGTCAGATCTGAAAAAAATATAACATATTTTTTGGTGTGTTGTAGAATTTTAGTAATTACCTTAGGTGTGCCATGAGATGAAAAAGGTTGAAAACCGCTGCTCTAGGCATTTGCCCCAGACTACACACCCCTAACTTTCAATCTTCTGTTCTCATGCTCACCTGTCCAGTTTTTATTTATGTATCACCTGTCTTGATATCTGCTTTGTTGTTGACTCCCAGCTTTAGTTGAGTTTCTTCAACTCTGTTCCCTTATTCTCCTCAGGCCTGTTATTTTGTAGCCACTTTAAACCCTAGCTGAAAAAGCCCTCCTCTGTTTCCAGCACATCCTATTACTCCATTCAGCTCCCATACCATTCAGGAAGGAGAGCTTGGGCAGTATGGACTGATCATTTAGCATTTAGTGTAAATGCACCTGAGGACATCCCCCAGTTAAAGACCAGACTCCTCTTACATAGAGAGAAGTTTGATTTCAAATTCATGGGCGTGGACAACATTGTGGTGATTTGCAGGGGGAAGGGGGATATGTAAAGGGATTAAATAGTAATGGAAAAATTACAATTAAGTTTGTTTTGTTTTTTTTAAGTGGAGTGAATATCCTACTTAGTGGACATTCCAGAGGGCTAAGACTTCTAAAAAGAGGATGGGCTCCACACGGTAGGGACAGCATGAAAAGACATAAAATAAAGGGGGTGCTACTTCACGTGAGTATTCATAAAAGGCCGCTCTGAGCACATGATACCTGAGTAGAGATCAGAGGAAGTCAAGACACTCACCATGTGATAATCTGGGAGACAAGCACCCCATGACAATGAAGAAAATCTATGGTTTCCTGATGTTAAAACTGTCTTATAATTTTTAGGTAACAACAGTCAGGCCAGCTGCCTGGAGCAGTGATTCAGGATGAAAGGGATCGGAAGTAAGTTCAGAGAAGCTAGCTGACATGAACCCTTGTAGGTGATGGTAAAGACTTTGGAAAACATGGTAAACATGATGGGAAACTCTAACATGTGGAAAACAGGCAAGCAACATGATCTGGTTTATATTTTTAAAGTAACTTTGACTTAAATATATGTGTAAGGCTCAAAATCTTATAAAGAATGTGTTTAGGTAGACACAGATTGATATCCTATCAAAATCAGTATCAAGTGAAAAAGAGTGTTCCAGTTTTACACAGACCAGCCACGAAACCAGCAACAGAAACAGGAAGTAAACTGGAAGAATTTTAAAACAAGCAAACCAACATTCTCCAAGCAAAACCAAGAAAAGTTTTTGTGGAAATCATAAAAATAATAGCAGTAGAAAGCACAGACATCATACAAAGAGGGAGTGAGGAATTCTGTCTGATGGAATGATACCTGAGCTGGTTGGAAGGGAGATGGATAGAAACCAGGGACGGGGAAGGGACATTCCGAATCAGGAGAACAGCAAGAGCAAAAAAGCGTAAGGGTGCAAAGCAACAGGGTGGAGAACTACAAAAAATTCTGAGAATTTTGCACCTTTACCTATCTAGCTTTTGTGTTTTTATTCAGCAATAATAATTGCTAACTATTTGCCAATTACTGTACTAATTGTTCATGTTTATTATTTCACAGTAATCTTAATTAAAAGGTACTCTGACTACCCACATTTTATAGATGAGGAAACCGAGGCTTTGAGATTTAAGTAACTTGCCCAAAGTCAAATAGGTAGTAAGAGATGGAGGCAGGATTTAAACCCAGGCAGTAACACTCATCTAGAACCTGTCAAAAAAAAAAATCAACACAGTGCTAAATGTTATCCCAAATATACACAAAAACAGGTTATTCTCCTCTAGTATTTTTCTAAGATTAACTATTTCAACTTATGATTCAGGAAAGTATATACTGTAAATATATGCATGTATATTATACATAAATACATATAGATATGCATTGATTGTTATTTTACTTTTATATAAGAGATAATAATATGTAATAGTCAAAGTTGATAGCAGAAGCCTAGTACTTAGGCTCAAATATTTAATTTTATATCAGAAGTACTATTTTTATTATTAGATTATAAGAGAGATATTCCATAAATATTGTAATTTGCTGATTTTATCAATAAAGGGTTGTCATAAAAGAGATTATTCCTTAAAGCATTTAGACCAGTCTCTGAAATATGCTAAGCACCTCTTACATGTTACATGTTATTACTTCTCCTGAATCACCTGCGTTATTGCCATCAAGGCACGATGCAATTAGGAAGAAGGTACTGATTAAAATGTGTATATTTTGTGTCAGTTAAACATTAAACTATGCCCTGGCTGATGTGGCTCAGTGGATTGAGTGCTGGCCTGTGAACCAAAGGGTCACCAGTTGGATTCCCAGTCAGAGCACATGCCTGGGTTGCAGGCCAGGTTCCCTGCAGGAGGTGCACAAGAGTCAACCACACACTGATGTATCGCTCCCTCTCTTTCTCCCTCTCTTCCCTCTCTCTAATAATAAATAAATAAAATCTTTTAAAATATTTTTAAAAAGTTAAACTATGTCAGAAAATAATATATGAAATAAATAACATACCTAATAAAATTTTGACCATAAAATATAAAGTAAAAGAAAAGCACAAAAGCTAAGGATTCCTTTTCCTAGGAATGTGTCAGGAAGCTTTAACGCAGCCCCCCTCCCATCTGCCATGGATGAAGAATAAGTCTACCAAGACATGATCTGCTTGGGGAGGAAAGGTGGCCGATCTCTCAAAGGAGAAGGGGCCAGAGCCTCTCTCTCCAGGGGCTTTTATTAGGTTCATTCGCACAGGAATACAGATAAAGCTCATCAATCATTGTCAGCCAGTAAGGGTTAAACAATACAGGATTTACAGAGAACCTTGAGGGCTTATTCTGAGTTACAGCCAATTAGTTAAAGGGCTATAAAACTTTAGGCACCAGACTCATCTCAGGTCTGGACCCTTATCTTTTAAGCTGAGGGTACAAATTAAGTAGGTTTCACAGGAATGTAGTATTTTCCTTAGGCCTGATTCCCCAGGGAATCCGCCCCTCCCAGCACAGGACTGCACTGCCCTCTGTTATTGCTTCAGGCTTAAGTCAGGCAGGGGAAGTAAGGCAGCCAAGAGATTAGGAGACTTCTTGCAGACAGAATGAGGACTCAGGCTATTTCAAAGCCGAGGGGCGAGGGTCCATCACCCCCTTTTTCCACAGCCCCCCGAGTCCTTCCCTGCAAGCTTATCCCTGGTGACCAGAGCCTGTCTTAGGTTGATCCTCCCTTGAGGATTCTTACCCGTCATTGGCTAACTGGCCAAGCTCAGGGCCAAGCAGGGTGAAGTAGGCAGAGGTGGCACCCCTGCCAGGGAGATAAGCTTTGTCTCCTTAGTGGCTTATGGTCCCGACTCTGACTCAGCCTTAACCATGGGAGGTTACAGCCTCTGAAACCAGGCAGGGCAGTTCCCAACAGGAATGTTATAAGGTAAAGTAGATCTATCCTGCCCTGGCTGGGTTGTGGGTTCAATTCCCAGTCAGGGCACATACCTAAGTTATGTGTTTGATCCCTGGTCATGGGGTGTACAGGAGACAACCAATCAATATTTCTCACATCTCTCTTTCCCCCTTTCTCACAAATCAATTAACATATCCTCAGGTGAGGATTAAAAAAAAAGTAGATCTATCCTTATAATTCTAAATATTGAAGCACATGGTTTAGGGGCCTTCTATGACCACTTTTATCAGGTCAGGTCTTGTTTATCTTCAAGGGCCAGCTCAAGTGCCTTTTGTGCACATCAGCACTACATCAAAATCACTCTGCTAACATTCCTATCCTCTGTAATAGACATTCCTCTGTAATGTCTATTACAGCTAAAGAGTTCACAGAGACCCGCACAAAGCCCTTGTCCTGCACTGCAGAGCTCCCTGCAGCAGCCTTCTTCCAGCCAGGGCTGGGCCTGAGATCTGAGAGAAACGCCTGCTGAGCATGCTGAGCTTTCAAGCTCGCCCATCAGGTTGAGATCTGGTCAAAAAATAGAAAAGGAACTCCCCTGGTACAAAAAGCTGCCTGGGTAGCAATCAAGAAATCAAGTCATCAGATTCCAGGCCCTGAAAAAAGGAAAATTTCAATTTTGCCCCCCAAATATTTGAAGATAGTGACGAACTAAATTTAAAGGTGCAACAAAGTTTTAATACAGCTAAACACATATTACATTGATTTATCCCCTCCCCAAACTGGCAACCTAACAAAAGGAGAGGCGTTTGTTTTTCTGGAGTAAATATTATTTACTTCAGCTACTATTCTTTTATCCTATAGTATCAAGCATAGAATAAAAATTATAAGATGTAAGAAACTGTTATTCATTGTAAAGAAATAGTTATTAGAAACAGAACTAGAGATAAATCAGTTGTTGGAATTACTAGACAGGGAATTCAAAAAAAAAAACCGGATATATAACAGAAAGAAAGTCTATTAAATTTTTTGTTTACACACTTATCTTGCATGTCTGAATATTCCAAGCCAAGGGTAAGAGAAATTGTTATTTATCTGTGCATTCACAGACTAAGTCCATAGTAATATTCAATAGATCTTTTATTGAATGAATAAAATATATAACTATCACAGTGTATTTTAATGTCTTTGGGAAAAATATGTATGCATACTAATTATGCATGATGAGAGAAAGAGTAAATAAACTAAATGATGAACATACAATATGGCTACTCCCAGATGAAATAGTAGTCTCAGCTGAATCTCATCAATGTGAAATGCACGAATCTGCTTCAAGCTTCAAAGTCAGAATCAAGAAATCTCTGAGAATGATATATCAATAGTACTGATTTATATTTTAAGCTGAAAGAATAAAATAATTTCAGGCCTTTGAGGGTTACATTACAATAATGGCAAAGTTGAGGATGAAAAGGACACTTATCAACTGAAAAGAGCTATAAGCCACAATGTTCTGCCAGAGGATTAAAGTAATATCTACAGATAAACTTCCTTGCAGTGATATATTTACTTATAACCAATGCCTAGGTAATTAAATGCTCTAAAGTAATATAAGGAGAGTTATCCCTGGCCAGGTGGCTCAGTTGGAAAGTCATTCCATGCACCAGAGCATTGTGGGTTCATTCCTGGTCAGGGCACGTAGCTAGGGTGCAGCTTCCATCCCCAGTCGAGGTGCATACGGGAGGCAAGTGATCAATGTTTGTCCCTCATGTGGGTGTTTCTCCCACCCTCCCTTCCTCTCTCTCTCTCTGTCTCTTTCCATATATACACACAAGTATTATATTTACCTTCTATATATAAATATATATACACTGTCTCTATATAAAGGTGTATATGTACATTTTTATATATGTATATATAAATACATTTAGTATTTATATACTAATAAATAAATAAATAAATACATTTGGCTTCTGTTATAATTTTTCCCTTTTAAAGGAGAATGACAGCCTTATGATTATCTATCTCAGTATTATTGGAATAATATTTAATGTATACCAAATTTCTATCATGATATCTCTTCTTCCCTGAATCCATAAAAAAGAAGCAGGGCATATGGCATAGGGGCAGTTGGGTCAAAGGGGACAGGATATAGAAGCTGGTCCCTCTCTCCATCTTACTCAGTGGAAATATGGGAGAATAAGAGAGAGTGAAGGAGGATAAAAGGGCAGATTTGGGGGTTCTCATTCTTTTCACTTCTCATGACTAAGCTGCACATGGGTGGTTTTTCTAACCAATTGCATATCAGGGTGAGATCACTATTAGCATATATGGGGAGGCTGGAGGCCTCTAGGAAAAGTCTAGCAACCAGCTCATTGTTATGGACATCACAATATAGGAGTAGTCCAACATTGGCAGAAAAAAAGTTATCAGGAAAAAGAGCCTATGCTGCACCCTGACTCCTCATGGCCACCCTCAGGGACACCACCCCAAATTACATAGGCTCCTGCTGCATCCAGACATCATCTTGCCTAGAAACAGATTGTTGGAGAAGAAAATATGAAAAACGAAGCACTTGCCTAAAAGAGATCAAGTCATCCAAAGGACATTATTTCAACCAGAAGAAACAATGACATTGTTAAATGACATGTTTAAAGTTCTCCCGCCAACTTAATACCCTGTAGGGTCAGAAGTAGGAGAGGAAGATTAGATCTGTTACAAAGCCAAAAAAGGTTGCATTCTTTTCACTAGTTTGTAATTTGAGTAAATGTTACTGACTCAGTACTGATAGAAACATAATCAAAAAGATCAATTTGTACATGATGATAGATTGGTACAGGTAGATAAATATACCCAATATATAGATATAGATGATCAATAAATATATAGAGTGAAAAATAGAGTTGGTATAGATATAGATGTAGGAATATAGAAATAAATACTGATATAGACATAGATATAAAATATCCCACCACAAAAACAATAAATACTTTTGTGTGAAATTTTTATTTCACAGATATTTTTCATGAATACAAAACTGTCAAGGAGACTTCCTACATGCAACTTCAAGAAAAAAGTTTACAGGGAGGAATTGAATACTATTGAACATTTAAAACATGCCAGGGTTTTGGGGTTTGTTTTTTTTTTTCATATGCTCCCTTATGTAATCCCCAAACAATCATGAGGTGGATACATTATTCATCCCATTTTATTGTAGAGAATACAAAAAAAAAATTAAAAAGTTAAGCAACTTATTAAAGGCCAATGAGCTTCCAACAGGACCACTATACAACCGGGTTTGTCTGGGTATGCTATCTGAAATTGACTCCCAAAAAGAAAGATTTTAGGAAAATTAAAGAATTCTTTTTTTCAGGACTCTGATATATGGATTCCCTTAGAATAACATGGTACAACCTCAGGAATTAGTCAACTTACTGTATTTTCATTCCCTAGACCATAGTGTTGCAGACTTTTAGTCTGTGCTCTTTCTGGAGATACAGAGTAATTGTAATATAATATCTACATAGTATTAAAAAATTAAACATTCCTAATAAAATAACTAAGTTTTAAGTTGCTTAACATTGGAATTAGATTACACTCAGTAGTTAAGCAAAGATTTTAATATTCCGTCAAACATAAAATATTATATCTTAGGTGCTAGCTCAATAGTCACAAAAGAAAATAATTTTACCACTTAGAAGCCTAAGTGGTAAAGAAGCCTAAACATCATGAAGGAACTAAAGTTCATCATTCTTTCTAAAAAAGATTGATTTTATTTTTTGTTTTTTCTTATTTTTACTTAATCTTCATTGTATTTTTTCCATTACCATTTAGTCCCCCTATACCCCCTCTCCCCAGCAATCACCACACTGTGGACCGTGTCCATGAGTCCTTATTCCTTTTTTCACAATCCCTCCACCCCTAGTCCCCTCCACAAGAGATGTCATCTTCTGTCTATGAGTATGTCTATGTTTTGCCTGTTAGTTCAGTTTGTTATTTTTTATGGCTGAGTACTATTCCACTGTGTAAATGTCCCATAGTTGTTTTATCCACTTATCTACTGATGGACACTTGGGCTGCTTCCATATCTTGGTGATTATAAATAACACTGCAAAGAACACAAGGGTGCTTATGTGCTTTTGAATTAGTGTTTTGGGTTTCTTTGGATATATTCCCAGAAGTGGGATTGCTGGGTCAAACCTGGATAAAATGGATAAATTCCTAGAAACATACAGTCCAGCAAAAGTAAATCAGAAAGAATCAGAGAATCTGAATAGACAGATTATACCTAATTGTAATGAAGCAGTAATCAAAACCTCCCAACAAATAAAAGCCCTGGACCTGATGGCTTCACAGGTGAATTTTACCAAACATTCCAAGAAGAACTATCGCCTCTCCTTCTCAAACTATTTCATAAAATTCAAGAATAGGAAAGCCTCCCAAACTGATTTTACAAGGCCAGCATTATCCTATTCCAAAACCAGATAAAGACACTACAAAGAAAGAAAATTATAGGCCAGTATCCCTGATGAACATAAATGCTAAAACCATCAACAAAATATTACCAAACAAAATACAGGAATGTATCAAAAAGATCATACACCATGATCAAGTAGGATTTATTCCAGGAATGCAAGGATGGTATAACATTTGCACATCAATAAATGTGATATACCACTTAAACAAAATGAAGGATAAAAACCACATGATCATATCAATAGATGCAGAAAAAACTTTGGATAAAATCCAGCACCGATTTATGATCAAAACTCTTTGCAAAGTGGTAATAGAGGGAACATAACTAAACAAAACACAGGCCATCTATAACAAACCCACTGCCAGCATCGTATTCAATGGGTAAAAACTACAAGTGTTCCCCTTAAGATTGGAAACAAGGCAGGGATGTCTGCTTTCACCTCTCTTCCTCAACATAGTACTGGAAGTCCAAGACACAGCAATTGGACAAGAAGATGAAACAAAACACATCCAAATTAGAAGGAAGAATGAAACTGTCTTGATTTGTAAAAGAGATTGATTTTAAGTGATTCTGGAGTCAAACATTGTGGCAGATTCTCTTCTAAAAAAAGATATGCAAACACTCCAGATTAATGATATAAAAAGAGAAAGTCTACACATTGCACATGCTGACTTGTGAATAAGATAATGTATTTACAACCAGTGCTGCCTTACCTTACATGTTCTTGAGATTACCGAAGGAAGGAGAAATATTTAAAATTCATCAATGACACAGTGTTATTTTTCTTATGAAATGATAAAAAATTATTGATATAACTTCTACCTGACTCTACATTCAGAACCAAGTATGATGTATCTAATACCACTATACACCAACAGAGACACTAAAAAGTATAAAAATTCAATTAAACTAAGAAGTAAATAAAAATTATTTTAGAAAATAACATATTTTTCTCTAAATAATTGGAAGCAAGAGAAAAGATTAATTTATATTGCACATTAAAGCAAAACCTTCTTCTTTCCTAAGACCCATCTGTAAGAGTTTATTTAAAAATACATAAGGCAAAAGCAAGTTTTATTTTTAGTTTTTCTTATTGGCATTTGTATTTACCTTGGTTATATTTTTTATTTAAAAAATTTACCATTGTGATTTTTCATTGAATTGACAAGTCCATTTAAAAACCCTAGTTTCCTAAATATCATAGTGTTTTAGAGCAAAGCTGAATTGTTTCTTCGTGATTTTCAAATAACATGAAAGGTGGGAGAGATTAGAAGTTTTTTTTGGAAAAGTGAAATTTCATACCTGTTGAATCTAAAAATGAACCATATGAGCATGCATCGTACTTCTCTAGCAATTCATTTCTATTGTACTTTATAAAATCTTTGGTCTGCAATAGTTTAGGGGAATAAAAATGGTATGTTCCCATAGGTAAGTTTTAGAAGCATGGTTAAGGATTAGCTTTAGCAACAAGTAGAAGTTGTTTCGAGTCACAGCTCTGCTAAATTCTAGTGGTATAATGTTGGGTAAGTTACTTCATTTCTCTAGTTCTCAATTTCCTCATCTGAAACACGAGAACTTACTATACGGTTGCTGTGTGTTCCATAACCAGAAACATCAAGATCACTCAGGTGCTTGTTATAAATGGAGATTCTCAAGTTTGCTTCAGAGCTACTATATTAGAATCAGCATTTTAATTCTTCATATCCATGAATATGGTATACTTTCATTTATTTATATCTTCCTCAATTTCTTTCTTCAGGATTTTTTACATCCTTGGTTAAATTTATTCATAGGTACCTTATTTTTCTGTGATGCAAATGTAAATGAAACTGTTTTCTTAGTTTCTCTTTCTGACCATTCATTATTGGTGCATAAAACTGTAGCAATCTATAGATTCAACCTATTCCTATCAAAATGCCAATGTCATATTTTACAGAACTAGAACAAATATTTCAAAAAGTTACATGAAACCACACAAGACCCTGAATAGCCTCAGTAATCTTGAAAAAGTTGGAAGCATCACAATACCTAATTCAAGCTATACTAAAAGGCTATAGTAATCAAAACAGCATGGTACTGGCATAAAAACAGATATATCAATCAATGGAACACAATAGAGAGCACAGAAATAAACTCATGCCTTTATGTCAATTAATATTTAATAAAGGAAGCAAGAAATATGATGGAATAAAGACAATCTATTCAATAAACAATGTTGGAAAATTGGACAGACACATGCAAAATGAAACTAGACCACCTCCTTACACCATACACAGCAATAAACTCAAAATGGATTAAAGAATCAAATGTAAAACACAAAACCATAAAAACCCTAGAAGACAACATAAGCAGTAAAATCTTGAACATCTCTCATAGCAATATTTTTTTCTGATACATCTCCTTGGGCAAGGGGAACAAAAGAAAAAATAAATAAATGGAACTACATCATATGTTTTTTAAAAAAGTTTTTTCACATAAAATGAAACCATCAGTAAAATAAAAAGACAAACCACTGAATGGGAAAACATATTTGCCAATGATACATCTGATAAAGGATTAATATCCAAAATTTATAAACAACTCAACACACACACACACAAACTCAATCCAATTAAAAATGGGCAAAGGACCTGAGGAGATACTTCTCCAGAAAGGACATACAGTTGGCCAATAGACATATGAAAAGATGCTCAACATCACTAATCATCAGAGAAATGCAAATTAAAACCACAATGAGATATCACCTCAAACCTGTCAGAATAAATCCACAAACAAAAAGTGTGGGTGAAGATGTGGAGAAAAAGGAACTCTTGTGCACCGCTGGAGGGAATGCATACTGGTGTGGCCACTGTGGAAAACAGTATGGAGTTTCCTCAAAAAATTAAAAATGGAACTGCCTCATGACCCAGCAATTCCACTTCTTGGAATACACCCCAGGAAACTCCAGACATTGATTTGAAAGAATATAGGCACCTCTATGCTCATTGTAACATTACTTGCAATAGCCAATATTTGGAAGCAGCCCAAGTGCCCACTAGTAGATGAGTGGATAAAAAAGCTGTGGTCCTTGTACACAATGAAGTATTACTCAGCCATAAAAAAGAAGGAAATCTTACCTTTCACGACAGCACAGATGGACCTAGAGGGTATTATTCTAAATGAAATAAGCCAATCAGAGAAAGGCAAATACCAAATGATTTCACTTATATGTATACTCTAATGAACAAAATAAACAAATAGAAACAGATGCGTAGAGAACAGAGTGGGCGGTACTGGGAGATTGGGTGAAAATATTAAACCCCTCCAAAAATTGCATGGACCCAGACAACAGTATGGTGATTACAGGAGGGAAGAGGGGCTGGGGACAGGTGGAAGAGGGTAAATGGGGGATAAATGATGGCAGAAGAAGACGAGACTTTGGATGGTGAGCACACAACCCACTGTGCAGATGATGATGTATTGCAGAATTGTATGCTTGAAACCTATGTAATTACATTGACCAATGTAACCTCAATAAATTACATTTAAAAAAGAATCAGCATTTTAACAAGATTCCCAGTCCCCAGGTGATGCGTGTGTACAAATACAGCGTTTGACATAAAGCATGTGATTTGGAACTATTTGCTCTTATTTATTCATAATAAGATATGTCAATATTATTGCTTGAAATAGAGGGTGATATTCAGAACTCATGCAAGCACAAAGACATAAAAACCAAACGATTCTTTTTCTGATATTTTACAAGTACCGAAAAAGAACAAAATACAATGCAAATTCTGTGGACGTCAGTGACAGAGAACATATGCTTCTCATCATCAAAAATCCCATGTGATAAAATATAAGCCAAGTTCATCCAGTGGACATAATAAAGTGTTCTGACTTGTTTGGCTAGCCATAAAAATAATTTTTTCCAGAGAAAAATGAAGAAATTGAGGCAATGCTACTTTACTATTGCACTCTTACACAAAGAATAAATTTTATTTGAACTGAGAAAAGAGAGAGAAAGGAGAAAAATAATCATTCTGTACTCAGCCAATAACACTGGTATATACTCAGTCATATATCAAAAATAGCCTGAATGTTCAAGGGTTGAAGTGACAACTCCAGTCAAATTCCTCATCCTTTAAAGTTACCCTGCGTGACTAGGCAGCCCCGAGGTCACATACCATTTCAGCTGCAACAGCAAAGCTCAGTGGGAAATAAAGAATGAAACTGATTGCTACGTTTCCCTAGATCCTCTGTCTCGATTTCTGAGGAACCATACTAAGGAAAGCAAATAGAACTTAGTAATGATTTTTTAGAATCAACACAGAAAAGTTAAGGCAGATAAGAAAAGGAGCACATTGGCATTTGCCATTTTTACAAAATAAAGGTGCATCCCGATAATTTATACAAGGAGTGTGCCTCAGCCTAATATTACCGGTGATGCTCCAGAGGCCACAGCCAATGCCTAATATGATTAGTTTAATATCTAATACACACCTGAGTGTTCTCCTCTGTTAAAGCCATGAGCAAGGCTTGACCAGGGCAAAAAAACATAAACACGGGTAAGTCACCATTTCACTTATAAAACCTTCATTTTCTTTTCAACTCCATGTAGCTTACTTTTGTAAAAGCTGAATATTCACAAATTGAAAACTTCAGGTATTCACAGAAAAGTATTTTCTACTATGTCAAATCCTACCAACATACCTTCCAGGTAGGGAGAGTGACCTAGTGTTCACTCCGGGCCACACATTACACTAGATGCTAAGAAACGGATGCAGAAGCAATAAGAGGAAATTTCTCTAACTGTGACATTAACTGGAAGTACTCCAGGGGCCCAATATATAATATTCTCACAGTGAGTTCGGGAACCTGGTTCCTCCTCTCAATTTCCATCCACTTTTCATTTTATGTCATGTTTCAGCAATAGCACAAATATCAAGTGTCCTGAAAGGCTGAGCCCCACCAAATGTATCCATAGTTCGACAATTTGCATTACACAAAAAGCAACTGATTTATAAGTTTTATGAAATTTATTAAAGCTGGATAAAATTCAGTCCTATTTCTTAAATGTATAGAAAAAAATCATATTTTGTTATAACTTAAAATTTCCTATATATGTTAAAATGGTGAAAATCATTTGAAAACTTGAAAACATCACAAGACTTTGTAAACCTGGCCTCAAATATATTATCTTTCTAATGAAAATGTGAAACAACAGCACACGAATACATGTAAACAATTCAATAATTAGTTTTGCATGCCATTCTTACCCTTAATAATACGATATCATTTTTTAAATGGTTCCAAAGTTTAAAATTATATGATTAGTATTATCACTTTGTTTTAGCCCAAAAAAAGAAGTTGTGGAAACTTTATTTTAAATGTCATGGCATTGTCTAATTTTCTGTGAAAGAATCTTCCTAAAGTGCATGTGAATAACTGTGTTAAATTATTCATCATGAAAGTTAATTTGACAGTTAATTATAATAAAGGAGAGGATTTTCTGAATGTAATCCAGGGCTTTAATGCCTAAAGTAGAAACTACCTGACAGAACTTGTCCTTGACTGTGACCTCAGTGCTCTATGCTAACCCCCAAATTAATATTTCAGACTTTTACGAACTAAAAAGAGTGATTATGTTTTTGACAACACAGAGTATGCTGGTTGTTAACGTGGAGAGGAGCATGGAATAATGAAAATTGAACATGTTTTGGACTGAACTCCTAATTTCACCTTTCATCAATTGTGTGATTGGGGAAAATTGTTTAACTATCTGAGCTTCATGATTTTTTTTCCAGAGGTAAAATCTTGATAAAGATATGCAATTTCAACTTTGTTGTGATGATTAAAAAAATGCAAAGCTGCTATATCTTTGCCTGAAATATAAAAGGCACTCAACAATTATTAGCTCCTCCCCCTTCTTTCTCTCCCTGCATATTGGGGTGAAGGGAATAATTGTAATACCCTCAAGGCCATCAATAGAATTTTTAAATTTATGTTTTATAACATTTATTCATTAATTTTTAAACATGCACTAGCTCTTTTAATGTTTCCAGTAACCTTGTGCAGGGGAAAAGGCAGATAATTATTTCTTTCTTGCAGGTAAATAAAAAGATTCAGGGAAGTTAAGTAAATTAACCAAGTTCACATAGCTATAAAATGACATCAGTGGGAAACAAACCCCTGTCTGTCTGATTTCAAAGCAATTCCCTGTCCCTTAGATCGATGGTTTCCAAACTCAGGCCTACACATCAATATTCAATAGTACAAAATCTTCTCTAAACTGTAGAAGAAATAGGAAAATTGGTATAATTGAGAGCTTTTCTAAAAGTAGAATATATCATATTTTTAAATTCAGAAGTGATGCCCTTTTTAAGAATAATTTTTTTTAATTTTAAAGCAGTAGTGAGAGGTGAGAGTAGAAAGTGGATGTTTCTCACTTCTTATTTGAATAAAATTAAATAGTGCCATGCCTGTATGCCTCCATTTTTTTTAAGTTGACTGGATTATGAAAAGTAGAAGTGTGGAAACCATATGCTACAGCATGCCTCTTTATTACTCTCACTAGTAATAAAAACTGAGATCGCACTGAAATAACATGAGGCTTCCCAATAAAGCGGGCTCCGGGGAGTGCAATATGATGATGTGGGTAACCTCCGTTCTTACCTTATATAGACTAAAAGCTCCAAAAAGGGTACTTAAGAGCATGTAATGATTACAATGGTGGTAGTTTCAGCAAAGCTGTGAAGTTAGGCAGGGTCAAATGATTCACCAGTAACAAGCTATATATTGATTGGATAGAAGAGACTCCAGTGACCGTGGCTGACTATTAGCAGGCCCTCCCCCGGCAGAGCCCGTGGACGCACGCCTGGCACGGAACAGCAGTATTCATGACGCTGCCTGCCCTGAAGAGCCAGGGGATGCCAGAGTAATCACACCACATTAGGGTTAGCAAGGCACTATCACTGCACTGCTCTGGTTTTCCAGATTGCTTTCTGCATGCCAATTTATCTTTTATAATATGAAATTCTCTATCTTCATTCATTCCTAGCCACATCCTTAAAGTATCTGGCTGGGCAAAATAATGTTTTAAGAGTCTGAGATTTAGTAACTTTGTATTAAAAATTTGGTATATATCCAATCTTCCTATCTTCCCCAGAAACAAGGCTGGGATGCCCTGATACAGTCAGTGCTGCCTAAATGCCCTGTGCATATTATTTTCATTGCACTTCCTTCCTACATCACAATTTTCTTTTTCTTTTCTGTGTTACTAGTGCCTGCAAGTTTCCTGGCACATGAATGGCACTCAGAAACTGAACGGGTGGACTAAATAAGTAACTAATTAATGCTGCCTTGAGTACAGATACATCCGGAGTAACTCTAGTGGCTTTTCTCTATAGAGATGAGATCTAGTGATACACTCCTTGAGAGTCCCAGCATAGGATAACCCCAATACATTTCAACAGAACTTCAGAGCCAATGAAACACCATCAGAATTTGAACATCCTTATTTCAAATTTGGTCTACATTTATAAAACTCAAGAGATCTTACAGTGATATATGATGTCACTGGTTTATAATCACATAATCTTGCAAATTAAGAAGAAACAGAAATATCTCATTTGACATCTTTACCAATAGGTCCTTCAGTAGGTTTCCTTGATGACATATAGAGCATTGTGTAATCAAGTTTTTAATAAAACAGCACTAAACACATTCACAGTGTAAATGATAAAAGCAATGATAATATCATGATAAAATGCATGCTATTCTTTTGATAACTTTAAAAGCAAACCTAGAGATATCACAGTAGTTGAGAACACATATGAATGTAGCATGTACTTTCAAAAGAATTTTTCCCAGAGGAAATTATAAACAGAAAATCCAGAAATTTGGGGGGGGGGGTTCTTTGAAATAAAAGTATAAATTAAAATGACATATGAAAATCCAGGGTATAGGTTAAGTTCAATCGTGTAACCTGTGCTCTAACAATTAGATCAGCAGAAGTCCTTGGGACAGTGAAAGAAGCTGCAATACACCAAAAGGCAGAATCCTAAACTATGATAAGATAAATACTTTTAAAGTGTGAAAAGATGTAGCATCAATGTTTCTGACACTGAAGCTTTCTCTGACAGAAAAAGACACACTAGAAACATTTTTTTTTCACTTAAGCAATGAGTGGAATATACTTAGTGAAATGTGTTTATGAGAACAATATTTCTACTAAGTAAAACACATAAATGCCTCAGTGCCTCAATAATTTAAATTATAATAATTTAAAGGCATTAAGAGATTGTAGATAGAAATAGGTACTGTAAGTTATTATAAAATTCATTTAATGTCTGATGCATTCGAAAATTCAACATTCAGAAGACTTCCTAAGAAGACAGACAAGGAAGTATGACCTAGAAGTATGACCTTAGAGCTGAGAGATATTAAGTAAATCACTGGGAGAGCTGGCAAGGATTGAACCAGAAACTTACTGGATGTATCAGTAGCCACCCTTTGACTTTTGTCTCCTCCATGTTGGTTTCATTCCTAGGTAAAAAGCTCTCAGGAGCTTGAGGCTCATATTTCATGCTCAACACAATGGAAAAAGAGTGTCTCAGGGACTTCTGGGCATGATGGTGGTGCAGGTGAATGCAGTACTTGCCTCCTCCCATGACCACATCAAAATTAGAACAAAACTATGGGACAACCATCATTCAGAACTGCCCTCAATCTGGCTGAGTGGAAGTCTTACAACCAAGGAATTAAAAAGAAACTACATCATTACTGGTGGGAGGGATGGAGATGCACAACAGGCTGGCCCTACACCATGTGTTGCAGATAAAAATTGTGAGGGATATACTGGCTCTGGAGGTACCTCAAGAGGAGCGAGGTCTCCCAGCTCTACAATAGTACCCCCCAGCCCAAGTTTCCAGTGCCAGGAAGACAAGTCCTTGTAACTTCTCACTATAAAAACCAGCAAGCATTGAGGCTGAGGGATACAGAGGGCTACTGGAGTCCCAGGCAATTCCTCTTAAACAGCCTACACACAGACTTACTTGGACTTACTCTCTGAGCTCCAGTACAGAGACAGCAACTTGGAAGGCACCAGAGACATATGGGGAGAAACTAAATTGCCCAGCAACAGGTTGAGGGCTGGGGGATGGGGGCAGCTTTCTCCCAGACAGAAGTGCTGGCAATGGCCATTGTTCCTTTTCTGAGACACCCCTCCACAAAGCCAGCAGGCAGGCACAATATCTGAAATTCCATCAACCTGGCTCACACTGTTTGCCCCACCCTGGCGATTTTCTGAGGCATGCTCCTTCCAATTTTAAGGGCCACCCAAGCTGTGTCTGGTGGTTTCCATACAAATAGCCTGTCTTGGCTCATGCCTCATATATTTCTAAAGTCTCTCAAAGCAGTATCTGGCCTTGGTTCACAGCTTGGCCTCACCTGGGTATCTCCAAGCCCAGCGCAAGTAGCAGCCATCTGTAGGTCACTTTGTAGCCTACACCCAGTGGCCCCATAGAGAACACAGGTGGCAGCTGACTTTGGCCTGCACTTCCCAGGAGGCCCAGAGCCAGTACACGGAGTGGGCAACTCCAGCACACATTAAAGCATCAATACCCAACCAGATCCACAAACAACACACTTAAGGGGCAGACTAAGTGGGCAACAGAGCCCTGCTGAAGTAAGTCTTGTTCTGTGGAGTGGGCCCCTGCAGAACTGATCCTTCACGGTGGACAGAGGTCAGAGGTCAGAGGACACAGATAGCCCTTACAGCTGATCTGCCTGGGGATAAATACCTCCCATTTTTGTGTCAATAACAATCAAGGCTCAACTATAGGAGGAGGGTGTACACAGCCTACATGGGAGTGCACCTCAAATTTGGGTGAAAGGGAGGCTGTGCCACTCAACCCTTTACAACACCTGTTACATTAGGCCACTCTGTCAAGCCTGGGAGACATAGAAGCTCTACTAATACATAGAAGCAAACACAGGGAGGCTGTCAAAATGAGAAGATAAAGAAACATGTCCCAAATGAAAGAAAAAAACAAAACTCCAGAAAAAGAATTAAACAAAATGGAGACAAGCAATCTACTAAATTCAGAGTTCAAAACACTGGATATAAGGATGCTCAAAGAACTTAGTGAGAACTGCAACAGCATAAAAAAAAAAGCACAGAAATGAAGGACACACTAATTGAAATGAAGAACAATTTACAGGGAATCAATAGTAGAGATGAAACCAAGAATCAAATCAGCAATTTGGAATATAAGGGAGAAGGAAACACCCAATCAGAAAAGCAAAAATAAGAAAGAATCCAAAAAATGAAGATCGTTTAAGGAGCCTCTGGGACATCTTCAAGCATACCAACATTCTCAGGAAGGCAGTGCTGAATGAGAACAGACAGAGCAAGAAATTGAAAACCTATGTGAAAAAAATGACAGAAAAATTTCCTAACCTGGTTAAGGTAATAGACGAACATGTCCAGGAACTGCAGAGAATCCCAAACAAGATGAACTCAAAGAAGTCAACACCAAGACACATCACAATTAAAATGCAAAAGTTTAAGGACAAGTGGAGTGTCTTAAAAGCAGCAAGACAAAAGCAGTTAGTTACCTACAAGGGAGCTCTCATAAGACTGTCAGCTGATTTCTCAACAGAAATTTTGCAGGCCAAAAGGGACGGGCAAGATATATTTAAAGTAATAAAAAGCAAGGATCTACAACCCAAATAACTCTACCCAGCAAAGCTATTACTTAGAATCAAAGACAGATAAAGAGCTTCCCAGAAAAGAAAAAGTTAAAGGAGTTTATCACCACCAAACTAGTATCACATGAAATGTTAAAGGGTCTTCTTTAGAAGAAGAATTCTTTAAAAACAAAAAATAATAAAGTGGCAATAAACACCTATCTACTAATAACTGAATCTAAAAACAAAACAAAACAATCAAGGAGAACAGAAACAGACTCACAGATATAGAAAACATTTTAACAGATGTCAGATGGGAGAGGGGTTAGGAAGGAGGGTGAAAAACCAGAAGAGATTAAGAAGTACAAATTGGTTGTTACAAAACAGTTATGGGAATGTAAATTACAGCATAAGGGATATAGTCAATAATATTCTAATAACTATGTATGGTGTCAAATGGGTGTGATATTTATCAGGATGATCACTTAGTAAGTTATGTAATGTCTAATCACTGGGGTGTACCCCTGAAACTGATATAGCAATACATATATATCTACTATAATTGAAAAATAAAATAATGGAAAAATGGAGGGAAAAAAAGACATAGTGTGACTGAGTGGATGAGAAAACAAGTCTCATATATATGCTGCTTACAAGAGACCCACGTCAGATCAAAAGACACACACAACTGAAAATAAAGAAATGGAAAATGTTATTTCATGAAAATGGAAATAAACAAAAAAAAAGATTGGATAGCAATATTTATACCACACAAAATAGACTTTAAAGCAAAGGCTATATATCAAGAAACAAAGAAGGACCCAGTGATTACACTTCTGGGTATTTATCTGAAGAAACCCAAACACTAATTCAAGAAGACCTGCATCCATATGTTTATCACAGCATTATTCACAATAGCCAAGGCAGGGATGTAACTTAAGACTCACAGATACAGAGAATATTTCGACAGTTGCCAAATGGAAGGGGGTATAGAGGGAATGTGTAAAAAAGGAGAAGGGATTAAGAGGCACAAACTGGTTGTTACAAAATAGTCCCGCAATGTAAAGTACAGCATTGGGAATATAGCCAACGATATTGTGATAACTGTATGTGGTGTCAGATGGTTACTAGACTTATTGGGGGAATCACTTTGTAAGTTATATAAATGTTTAATCACTATGTTATACATCTGAAACCAATATAACATTGTATGTCAACTATAATTGAGTAAAAAAAAAATTTACAAATGAAAAAAAAAGACTGCCTCTGTTTTTGTTCATGCATGCCGTATTCCAGAACTGGCTTTTGTTAGATCGGACTGACTTGGATCATGTGTCTGTGACATGCCTTTCCAATCGTGCTGCTTCGAACAAGTTATGATTTGATTTGCCATGTCTAGGTCTCCAGGTAGAGCCAATTCCATCTAATTCCACCCAAAGTACATAGATTGATGATAGTGGTGTCCAGCTATACACTGGAACATATAAGGCACTGTGATGGATGTAGATGAGAAACTAGCTCCAGAACAGTTTTATATGCCATACAAATTTATTTGTTACTTTAACTGTGGTAGATAAGAAACCATTGAGATATTTTTAAAAGGTTTCAAATTTGCATGTTAGAATAATTATTATGGTAGCATTGTGGAGGATGTTTCCAAAGAGTTACACTAGACTTGGGGAAATGAGCTAGGAGATATTTCCTCTAATATAAAATTAAAATGATGAGTGCTTCATCTAGGAGGCATGTGTAAGAATGGGGGGGGGGGATTACAGCCAAAGCAACAGTATTGCCTATTAATTAAAAATGTGAGGCAGAACAAGAGAGGAAAAGATCAAGAACAGGGACTTAAAAACCTAAACTTAATCTAAGTTTAACCATTTCTTCAGAGACTTGTTAACATGCCATCCTCAGATATTTTGTTAAATCAGTATAGGATGGGAATTGTGCTTGAAATGTCCATTTTAAATTAGCACATAGGTTCTAAAGGCCAGATTTTAAGAAAACAGTCTTAGAATGATTCTCAGTGTTCTGGTTTGAGTAATAGTTTTGGGGTAGTGACATTAACCAAGATTAAAAGTAAAGGAAAAGGAAAAAGATAGAAAAGAGGTAGGGTGACTAATCATTCTATTTTGTGTGTGATTATACCAGTATTAGCATTGAAAGTCCTTCATTCTGGGAAGTCCCTCAGCCCAAGGCAAAGCCAGATGGCAGTTCACCCAAAATTTGGAAGAGAAAAATGTAGTTAGTTGAGCAAGAGCAGCTTGGAGAAAGTCTAAATATAGATGCCTAATAGGCAACTATAAATTTAGAAACTAAGAAAAGAGATAGCTGGAAATACACTATAAATACACTTTTAGAAGTCACTATTATACAGGTAAAATTTAAGTAATAAAATTAAGTGACACCAGCCAGAATAAACTGCATAAACTAATAAAAATAAAGAAGAAGAGGATGAGGAGGACAGAGAGAGGAAGAGGAAGAGGGCTTTGAAAATTTTAATGAACATCAATATTTAAATCAATATCTAAGAAAAGACATGTGCAAAGGAGAATAAGAAGGTACTTCCAATGATGAAGAGACTGAGAAGGGTGACAGAGGCATCAGTGCAGGTGATAATACCTGGGAAAAGGAGTGACCCAGAATATCAAGTGCTGCAGAGAGGTAGCCACTGATTTTGACATTCGGGAAATCATAAGTGAGTTAAGTAGAAGCATTTTTACTTATGTGCAATTTTATTTACAGTTTAATTTATGTATCTCTATATTATAATGTTTTGAAGAATTAGCAAGAAGAGAGGAAATAAGGACAATAAGAATATTCTGAAGACTGCAAACTAGCCCAAAATAGCAAGTGATAGGCTGAATTCAGCCCACAGAAATCTCTTACCACACCTGCAAAGTTTTTTGGTTTGGGTTTTGGTTTGGCTTTATTAGGTAGTCAGTAGCATTTCACATTTAAGGCATTTTAGATAAAATCCAGATTTCCAGGTTTTCTCGGAAAATGAGGAGCTGTGGCAACTGGATCAGCAGGTCTGCATGACAGGGACCAACCCTACCGGGGGCTGTGCAATATTCCTTTGTCTCCCCCTGGCTTCACATTTCTCATTTCCATCAACAGCCACTGGCCTCCAAAGACATTTGAGCGTGAGACCCAGTTACAACACAGAATTCTAAAAGGAAGAAAAGAAGCATCTATAACAAATGATGGTCCAGTGAAAGTTTTGACTTTATTCAAAGATGAGATTAACTTGAGCCTGTCTCTATGCTCACTCCAAGCAAGAGGATAATTATTGAAGCAAAGTCAACATGTGGGAGGGATGTAATGGAGCACAGTGATGGAAAAATCAACCTTGAACAAGCAGAAGGGTTCCTCCAGTAAACCTAGCTGTATACGTAATGAAGCTATAATTTAAGAATATGATAGTAAATATGTTAACTAAACTCTCCTGAGATAGATAATCATTAAGTCTTCATTGCAGCCCTATACAGATGAGAATTCAGCAACTAAGAAATAAATAAAAGCCCCAACATTTTCAGTTATACCAAGATAGTAGTTTTCAGTGTTCTAAGAGGCTCCAAGCATAGCTCTTGCTTTTGTTTCTGGTGAATTAGACCCAGTAGTCCTTTGCTGCTCTAGTGTGCCCTCATATAAAGAACTGGAGAAAATAAGTTTGTATAAATCCAGACTTTGTAAATCAAGACTGCTACAGCACAAAATGATCCATTTCCCAGCCTTGCCTGAGAGTTTTCTTTTGCACATATACACCCTTCTCATAAAGTTAAAATTTATTTTTGTTCTCGTTGACGAAATCGGGCCAAGTGAAACCACAAAGTATACTACCTGAGTTGCAGTTTTATATGAATTAGTTAGAAAAAGTTGACAGTGGCATGATTCTGAAGAGTGGGCTTGAATCTGCAAATGCTGTAAACTGAATCTCTTATGGGTTTGGTATGTCACCTAGGCTCCTCCAAATAAAAATGCATGTTCTAAATAGTTCATTATTATTATTACAGTTAATATAAAGCTTCTCAGTCTAACATCAAGACCAACCACAATACAGCTTGATTTACATAAATATAATAAGTGAAAATTCAAGACCATCCAGTATCATCTTTTCTATTTGGCAGATAAAATTGTTTTCTGGATCATTATGCTTAGTTTGCGGTGGTTGTTCTTTTCCCATAAAAATGATGAGCTAAATGTTCATTTGCCTTAAAGTCTCTGTTGGATCCACATTATGGCAATACTACATCATTACAGATCTAGACATTGCAATAATTAGGGTTTAGAGGTATAAAAGCTCTCCCAAAGAAAGTAATATGTAGATGTAAGCATGAGTAAAATACTATAATTCTTCCAACTTTAGAGAAACTAACCCTTGATATATATTTGCACAAGTATTTGAAAATGGAAATGCATTATGACCACTATGGTAATATTAAAATGATTATATCAAAATGTCAATTTTCTGTAGATGTGTGGCCCCTTAACAGAAAGATTTTTACAGTAGAGAAGGAAAATATATATATTGAAGAATGTGATGTGAAAGTGAATTGAGAGACTTTTGAATCAATTGCCTACTCATTTTCAAGTAATTCTCTTTAGTCATGCGGAAACCATGCAGCATGCAGCAAGACTAGCCTAATGTAATGTTACCTGGCAATTTGCAAATGAATGATCTTACAATGTATCCATTTCTCTTGTGTGTATGCCTCTGAAGTTTTCCTGAAAAGATTTAGCAAAATTTGGGGCAGAGCATGCATTTATTCTTTTTCACACTGATTCACAAAAGAGAATGTTAAATAATCTGCTGTGACCCGGTCTGCACAGCAGGTCAGAGAGGCTGAGAAGAAATGTGAGATGAGACTAAGTTGCTTGCTCTTCAATGTACCTTTTTACAATTTCTCTCAGTTCATTTTAATTTAAACAGAATTTCATACCCATGTCCTTTTCTCAATACTGTAACATTTCTTTACAAAGGCTTTATAATTCTTCGCCAAAGATGAGAGAGCAATGAGAAAGTTATTGAAACTGAGGAAGAGTTATGATCCTTCCTAGTCTAGATATATTCTATAATTCCTCAGTCAGCTATCCTAACACCTACTTCACAAGTGTTATAACTTTCTAGCCTTCTCAGAATCAATGGCATCAGGATATCCATTTCCATCTCAAGAAGACTAACTCAAAAAGAACCCACTGTTATTTATCTACTTCCTTTCTTCCTGTTCAAATTTTTGTCTGTGTTATAGTTTTCTATTGCTGCTGCAACAAATTATTACAAATGTAGTGGCTAAAAACAACACCAATTTATTATCTTACAATTCTAGAAGTTTGAAGCCTACTGCAAGATCTCCCTGGCAAAAATCGAGGTGTTGGGAGGGGTCCTTCTGAAAGCTCTAAGGGATCTTTCCTAGCTTCTGGAGACCTGTATTTCTTGACTTATGGCAACCTTCAGACATTTTTAAAGGCTGCATGGGCTTCTCAGCCAGCATCATTCTGACCCTGCTTCCATCACCCTATCTCTAACTCTCTCAGGTCTCCCTCTTCCACTTTGAAGAACCCTTGTGGTTGCATAAGACCCACAGGGGAAAACCCAGGATAATCTATCTGTTTTAATATCATCTGATTAGAAATCTTAATCCCATTTTCAATTTTAACTGCTCTTTGCCATGCAACTTAACAAACTTATAGGTTCTGGGAATTCAAATTTGATCATCCATTGAGGGCCATTATTCTACCTACTACAGTCTCTAAAAGTTTTTCCAGAATTTCCTCCTGAATTTCCAGAATTTCCTCCAGAATTCATATAAATGCAACATTTATTCATCAACACACATTTCATTTTTCAAAACTTTCCAAGATTTTAGTTTCTTGGCACCATGCTATTGTAAAAAAAAGTATTGAGTGGGATTCACAAAGCTTAAACCCAAGTCCTGGCTATTCTACTAATTAGATCAAGACATTCAGTATTTTTTAACCTTAATTATGTCCTTATTTAAAAAGTAATAAATAGTTCATAACTTGACTAGCTCACAGAATGTTGTGATGATGAAATGGGTTGTTAATTTGGATGGTCCTTTAAAACTTTTAAGTTAGACAAATGGCAAGTCAAAGAACAGTGATGCAAAGTTCAGAGATACTTTGACCTGTGTTAAACATCTTGGCTCTTCATGTGATCCTGCACTAGTTTTTTAGAGTCCCCAAATTAGTTTACCATCTATAAAATAAAGCTCCCCTCTCAGGGGATTTAGAAAAAATAAATAAGATAAAACATGTAAAAGTGCTTAGAACAGTGGTGAAAGTATATTCTAATCACTTACTAGCTTTTTTAATTTTTATTACATTTATTGGGCTTACATTGGTTAATAAAATTATATAGGTTTTGTTGTTAGTTTTTATAATTAATAAATGATTAAACTAATTTTCTTATTGAGTTTTTCAAAACTTCAGTTTTAACGGGAGTGAGATTTCATATTGTTCAATCTGGTTAGTATGTGGCTAACACAATTTATTTGTAAAAGATTTTAAAATCTTTTTGTCCCTTTTTAATCAATAAATTAATCTTTTAAAATACATTGTACCATTATTTTTGAAATTTTAATTGTCCCAAATTTGTCAATGTGAGATCCTCCAAGCCCATTCCTGTTTTATTTTATTAATATATTTTTTAATCCTCTCCAGAGGACGTTTTCTCACTCATTTTTAGTGACAGAGGAAGGGAAGAAGGGAAAGAAGGAGAGGAATAGAAGAGAGAAACAGCAATTGGCCATCTTCTCATACACACTCCAACTGGTGATCAAACCCACAACCTGGGCATGTGGCCTGGCCGGGAAGCAAACCCACAACCCTTCTGTCCATGGGACAACTCTCCAACCAACTGAGCCACCCCAGCCAGGTCCCTACTCCTATTTTAATTTAAACAGAATTTTGTTCCCATGTCCTTTTTTTCAACACAATAGTATGTATTTACAGGGGTTTTCTGGTTCACATTACCATTTTTCTGTCACAAACCTAGAATCACCCATTTCTCCACAAAACTCCTGGTTTATTTTAATGTTAAATATTATTTAGCAATGTAGATCTAGGCACCAAATATTCTCTTTGTCAATTACTTATTGATTCTGGCCCAGTTCCATGGACAGAGCTGGACAATAAACATATATGTATAGTCCACAAGGTTTTTCTTTAACTGGGGATTTCACCTATATTTTTTCCACACAAGAACCCTGGTTCTTATTACATCAATATATTTATTTATTTGTTTTATCCTTCAGGACACACAGAATAATTCCAGAACTATTAAACCAATATCATTATCACCAACAAACCTACTAAGTAAAATAAAGGATTCTTTCTTTTGCATTTTTTTTTAATCACAAGTCTATAACTCATTAAGGCTGTTCAGAGAAATTTGTTCAAAAATTTCTTGAATAACTCCTGTTCCAGTCAAATCAATTTTCCCTGGACATGTTTAGTGTTCAATTTTCCTTGAGATTTTCACAAATCATTCTGAGATAATTCTCTTTTATTATTTCTGAAATGATATTTGTTTCTTTCTTCCATTTCTTGAGTTTAATTGCCTCACAGAATGTTTGGTAGTTTTTCTGATATTTTAAGTCTTTTTATTTATGTAGAATTTTTAACTTATATTGCCTGATTCCTTCTTTTCTTTCACCAACAAAACTCCAAGTGATACTCCCTACTCCAAATCTTCCAACTCTACCCCAAAAGAGGTGTTGGTTCTGAAATTCCACCCCTGGTTTGATGCCCTTCCGTATCTTTTCCTTTTTTAATCTTCCAGTAGCCAGAGCTCTGACCAACAAGTTCTCTGACTTGTTCTCAGCATGTTTTCATTAAAGTTGTTGACTCTTACTGTGTGTTATTTAATTAGTGTTCATCACTATTAGGTTCCTATCATTTTTCCAGTTTTCTGTTGAGTCTCTGCTGCACTCTCTCTACAGCCATGCATCCTGAGAATGAATGTGCTTAACTTGTGTGTTCTTTTCACTGCCTACACATAGTTTGGAATTTGTAGTAGTCTTGGTGTTATGATTATGTCATATGTATCTATTATAGCTAATTTGATTTGTTCTTCTCATTAACCTGCATGTGTGGCTTTTGGGAAAATGGTTAGAAATTTATATTTAGACAGCTGCCACTACCAACAGGTAACTGGAATTTATAATCATCAATTCTCATTCCTTGCAACTACTTGATAGGACAGATGTAATAATAAGAAAAATAACTGATTCAGAAGTCTAAATATCTAGCTTTTCTTCAAGAAATTATTTTTAACTATAACATGCCTTATGGTTCCCATATAGTATGCATTGACCCAAAGCTCATCTGTTATTGATTTTCTTGGCTCTTACTGATTTCTTAGCTCTTTAATTCCAAGTGTTCCTTTAGCATTTATTTCCTGAATATATCTTTCCATTTGATCTTAATGTTGTTTGAATCATTTTATTTGTTATTGAAGCTCTTCTACTTAGTTTATCCCTCTTATTACTTGAGAAAGTCTACATACTCCTATAATAATAATCACTGCTCTGTATTGCTTGAAATCTTAAAAATAAATTGATATTATATAAGGACTTCCAAAGTTAAAGTGCTTTGTAAAGAGAAGACAATAATGTTTATCAGTAACCTTACCGTATTTTAGAAGATATGCATTGAGGTGTCAGTTGGTTAGTTCAAGGTGATACAGCAGGTTTATATGAATTTCTAGTCCTGGTTCCTAATTCCTTGCCTTATATGTCTTAGATGTGGACATATCTTTTATTTCAAGTATTTTTAAACTTCAGCTGAAATAGGGTTCCTCAGACAGCCAACATCATACTCAATGGACAAAAACTTAGAGCTTTCCCACCAAGATCAGGAACAAGACAGGGATACCCTCTCTCACCACTCCTATTCAACATAGTATTGGAAGTCCTAGCCTCAGCAATCAGACAAGAAAAAGAAATAAAAGGCATCCAAATTGGAAAGGAGGAAATGAAACTGTCACTGTTTGCAGATGACATGATAGTATACATTGAAAATCCTATAGACTCCACCAAAAAACTACTCGACCTAATGAATGAATTTGGCAAAACAGCTGGATACAAAGACAATACTCAGAAATCAAAGGCATTCCTGTATACCAACAACAAAACTGCAGAAACAGAAATCAGGAAAAAAAATCCCATTTGATATAGCAACAAGAAAAATAAAGTACCTAGGAATAAACCTAACCAATGAGGTAAAAGACCTGTACTCAGAAAACTACACAACATTGAATAAAGAAATTAAGGAAGACACAAACAAATGGAAGAATGTACCATGCTCATGGATTGGAAGAATTAACATCATCAAAATGGCCATACTACCCAAAGCAATTTATAGATTCAATGCAATCCCTATTAGAGTACCCATGACATATTTCACCGATATAGAACAAACATTTCAGAAATTCATATGGAGCCATAAATGACCCCGAATAGCTGCAGCAATTTTGAGAAAGAAGAACAAAGCAGGAGGGATCACAATACCTGATATCAAACTGTATTACAAGGCCACTGTAATCAAAAGAGCCTGGTACTGGCATAAAAACAGGCACATAGATCAATGGAGCAGAACAGAGAGCCCAGAAGTAAATTCAAGTCTTTACAGTCAATCAATATTTGACAAAGGAGGCAGGAGCATAAAATGGAGCAAAAACAGCCTCTTCAACAAATGGTGTTGGGATATCTGGACAGCTACATGCAAAAAAATGAAACTCAATCACCAACTTAGGCCACACACAAAAATAAATTCAAGGTGGGTAAAAGACTTAAATATAAGTTGTAACATCATAAAAGTCCTAGAGGAACACATTGGCAAGAAAATCTCAGACATTCCACCCAGCAACATCCTCACAGACATGTCCCCTAAAGTAAGGGACATAAAGGAAAGAATAAACAAATGGGACCTCATCAAAATAAAAAGCTTTGCATGGCTAAAGAAAACAGCACCAAATTACAAAGAGAACCAACAGTATGGGAAAACATATTTGCCAATGATACCTCAGACAAGGGCCTGATCTCCAAAATATATAAAGAACTCACACAACTCCACTCCAGGAAGACAAACAACCCAATTAAAAAATGGGAAAAGGACTTGAACAGACACTTCTCCAAGGAAGACATACAGAGGGCCCAGAGACATATGAAAAGATGCTCAGCATCACTAGCCATCAGAGAGATGCAAATTAAAACCATAATGAGGTACCATCTCACACCAGTCAGAGTGGCCAACATAAACAAATCAACAAACAAATGTTGGAGAGGATGCGGAGAAAAGGGAACCCTAGTGCAGTGTTGGTGGGAGTGCAGACTGGTGAGGCCACTGTGGAAAACAGAATGGAATTTCCTCAGGAAACTAAAAATGGAACTGCCCTTTGACCCAGCAATTCCACTGCTGGGATTATACCCTAAGAACCCTGAAACACCAATCCAAAGGAACCTATGCACCACAATGTTCGTAGCAGCACAATTTACAATAGCCAAGCACTAGAAGCAACCTGAGTGCCCATCAGCAAGTGAGTAGATCCAAAAACTATGGTATATTTACACAATGGAATTCTACGCAGCAGAGAGAAAGAAGGAGCTTCTACCCTTTGCAACAGCATGGATGGAACTGGAGAGCATTATGCTAAGTGAAATAAGCCAGATGGTGATGGACAAATACCATATGATCTCACCTTTAACTGGAACATAATCAACAGAATAAAAAAGCAAACAAAATATAACCAGAGACATTGAAGTTAAGAACAATCTAACAATAGCCAGGGGGGAGTGGGGAGGGAACAGTGAAGAGAGGGGATTACAGGAACTACTATAAAGGACACATGGACAAAATGAAGGGGGAGGGTGGAGGTGGGGGAAGGAGGGGGGTTTGGTTGGGGTGGGGTGGAGGGATGGGGAGAAAAGGCATACAACTGTAATTGAATAACAATAAAAATTTTAAAAATAAATAAATAATAAAATCCAAAAAAATTTAAAAATAAAAAAGAAATAAAAGAAACAGGGTTCTGCAGACTCTAAGACCACCAACTTGCAAATACTTTTACTGAATATTTATGTCTAAAAAAAGTGTGTATATTTGCAACCTTTGCCATTGGTACCCATCATCACTCTATCTTTTTCTTATTTATACTTCCTTTATTCTTGCATCCATTTGTGCCTATTTTAATATCTGCTTTTTTTCACAATTTAGAGACAATGATTTTCTTCTCAGTTTTTTTCCATCTCGCTGTTTTTATTTTTAACTGCCAAGTTTAGTGAGGTATTTTTCATATGCTGAAAAACCCCTGAAAGCACACTTATAACTGAAGGAATTCCTATTCATCCTTGACTTTCCTGTTACAACACACTCCCCGCCCCACGCGTCCTCTTTTTAATCTCCTCACACATTCCTTCAAGTTTCCATATTCCAAATACAGTAGAAAGATCAGAACATTAATAAAGTTCAACAGAAAGTTCCTAGACCAACAAATTTCTATTCTCTAATATCTCCTATGCCATGAGACTGTATTCTAGAGCAAGAAAGAAAAACTATGATTTCAACTCCAGAGGTCTGGACTGAATCTCCACATCAGACTAATTTGTGAGAGAGATGAGCGTTGCAAGGCTAACAAATTGGAGAAGACAGCACAGGCACAGATATGCCTGGCACTCTGACATGCAAAAACTGAGAAATTATTATTTGGGAACATGTGAAAGCACAGTAGTCACTATGATCAAATTATCTCATTTAAAGATGTGGTGTTCTTAAATATTCTAGCAGGGGAATGAAAAGAAGCATGAGGATTTTCCAGTAGGTATTGGTATATGGGAGCAATTTATTTCTACTTGACTTGCACTTAGTAATTGTGGTCCTGCATAAAAAAAGTTAACATTCTTCTAGCCTCTAACAGGGAGCTAACGTACTTGATAGAATACCATTTTTCCCAAGATAATGCACACTTGGCATAGTTGCCAAACTATAAAAATAATAGTCATTGCAGACTCTCTGCTTCTATGTTCACCAATTGCACTAAGACTTGGAAATACATTAGTCCAGTTCAGTTTCAATTATTCTGACTTCTCATTAGAGAAAGGATTGATAACTACAGATTTGCTAATAGCATAAAAAGCTTTCTGTGATCTAGATTTAATTTAGGCCAATTCCCAGCACAGTATGAGCTACTGTACAGTCCATGAAATGAGACAACCTAATTTTCTCACTTTATGCAGTTAGCTCTACAGAGGCTGTGCCACGAGCCATTTGCCATCCGCCATTCTCTTAGTGTGTAGGTCTTAATTTATCAGTTTAAAAAAAAATCAAAGTTTGCCTGTTTATAGAGTCACATGTTCAAATTAGAAGTAGGAAAATTTGATAAAAAGTAAATTCTAATATTTTTAAGTAATAATGAAATAAGCATAACTCTAGCTTCATTTTTTATTTATATCAAATTCTTCCAGAAGTATAATCATTTAAATTATGTGAATATACTCCACCAACCCTCATCTAAAATAGTCTTTTCCAAAGCATGTTCCAAGAAACACTTTTTCCATATATGTTAATAAATGTCATGCAAGGCGCAATGGAAATGTTATATTAAAATAAAAACTATGCTTTCCTTTTATAAAAATTCTCATAATCTTTTATATGATATTACATATTATTAATCTTTAAGAGTACTGTGGAGTAAGTAGTATTTCTTGGCTTGATTTGTCAATGGTATCCTCTTTTTATCATTGGTTATCTCAAGGACTACAAATCATGAGCTGGGAAACTCTGATCTAATTAAAACAACTTCACCTTAAAATATACAAGAATGTGCCAGGCCTCCCTCCTATTCCTGCAGCAGACATTCAACCTCTAGGTTCAAGGATGACTGAAATATTCCCAGCAACATCTAAGCCAAACTGAGACATTTATTCAAACATGTATGATTAAGTATTATCTTTTACACATGAACCATACTGGGCCTTAAAATTAATGCAAAATAAATATAAAAATTGCTAATATGTGATTCATATATGAATAGAACCAATACAAAAGGAGAGACATTGAGGCAATCTTTAGAGAGAGTAACCCATTTGTTAATGTTCCATGTAAGATTCATTTTTTGATGAGCATACTATAATCCAGCATTACCTAATAAACAGCAAGATTATGAGACATTGGGAACTTGGGTCTGTTCTGCTGGGAATAGAGTGGTAGCAAATAAAGAAAAATGGAAAGATGCAGAGCATGGACCATTGCGTCAATATGCTGAACGCATCATAACAGGCTCTATGGAGCAGGAGGCCCAGTTGCAGGGTCAGCAACCAACACAAGGAAACCTAAAACAACCTGCCAATTCCACAGTTTTACCTACGAGTAGTCTTAAGAAATAGAAAGAGAATTTTTTTTCTTTTTTAATGCTTTTCAAAAGCTAGAGGCACCCACTCTTACTCACTCTCCATCCCATCTCATCTCTCTGGATATACGCAATTTCTTATCAGAGGTCCAGAAATCTAGAAGGAGATATAGAGAATGTGATAATGATAGAGTACTGACTGGCTAGTGATACTCAGATGGCTATAATGGCAGGAGTTACAGAAAATAGCTAAGAATTGAAAAACAGGCAAAAACTATATTAATAATTACCACCTCAGAGATAGCATATAAAATTTGCTACATGACATGAATTTTTGTTTTAAAATATATTATTTAAATAAAATATATATTAACTAATTTAACTCAATACAGCTCTATGAGGTAAGTACCTCCATTATTCCTGTTAAATATAAAGAAATGAATCCCAGACAGGTCAAGTATATTGTTCAAAGCCAAAGATAGTATATGCATAAAAAGAATTCAATTCCAACTGTTCAATTCCATAGTCTTTGCTCTCAACAACTAAAATTGCTCTAAAATCTTTTCTGAAATTTAAGTTTCAGTTTTTAAGTTTTAATTTCCAGAAGTTGATATATCTAATTAAAGTAATTATTTTTTAATGGTAGAACTTAATCTTTATTTACAGGGCATGTAAGATATAAAATTTCACATAGAATCAGAAACCCATTGAGAGAAGTCCTATACAGTATGTACAGTTTGGAACTGTCCAAGTATAGTTTCATTGTAAAAAGTGCTGCAATAACAAACCACATTTAAAAAGAGTTCTTAGTAGAGAAACAGTAAGACAAACTTATACCAAACATAGTACACAACAAACAACATTTTATGCCTCAGTTGCACAAGCTAAAAGTTAACGGTCCCAGAAATGCCATCCTGAACTGGGAACATATAACCATCAGAAGTAGTTTCTGGCACAACCTTTTGATCTTCCCTTCCTCTTCCTCTACAGAGAACTACTTCTCAATCAAGTTTAATGAACCTTTGTGTACAAATTCATTTTCATAGTTTTATAGAGCTTCTATTTTGTCTAAACCTCCACATTATTCAACCATTGTACTGGGTTTCTCAGTTTCACCTTGTTTCTCAGCAGCCTGGAAGATATTATAAATGGCATCCAGAATAACCAGGATGATTTTGGTATCTTTGACAGTTAAGAGGGTCACCAATGGTTCTATTATGCCACCATGATGAACAAGCTATACAATCTTTTTAACTGCTCCACCGCTTGTATAGTTGGCCGCAGCCCATACAGCTTCCTTTTGTGTTTTAAAATCTGCCTTGGGGAGAACAACAATAAAGAATGGGGCTAATCCATGATTCACTACTTGCCGTATCTGGTCCTGGAGGCCAGCTGTGATGTTTGACATTGCCCATGTAGTTTCCTTCTGGATATTAGTCTTAGAGTTCATTAGTAGGCTGGGAAAGATGACAAGTGCTCCCACACCGATTACACCCTGAGTCTGTTCATCTGTCCCAGTGACAATATATCCTATGACTCTTAGCGCAGGACTCACAGTTGGCAATTAAGTAGCTCTCAGGAGCTTCACAGGATGGGGCACAGCTCCTGTTTTCAATCCATCCATTTGGACCATCAGTAAGGTAGGAAATGGCCCAGCAGGTACCTGCTAATACTTCTCAGTCATCATGATGCAGGAGACAAACTAAAGTAGGAAGAATCTGCTCAACAGCATCTAACGGGTGTGCAGGATTCTTGTTATGACAAAGGTTTGAAAGTGTCCTTAGAGACTACATAAGTAACCACATGCTGAAGATGACATATCAGGAACTGAAAGAAGAGCCAACAGTGGATCAACTGCACCGTACTTGATAACCAAGTCTCAGAAAATTGAGCCATCACCTGTGATGTTTCCTACAGCCCATACAGCTCGTTCACTGATGTGAACATAGGAAGATGCCAACAGAGAAATGAATGCTGGGATGGCACCTCCATCTACTACAGCCTTGGTCTGTTCCGATGTCCCAGAAGCAATGTTAGTGAGGGCCCAGGCAGGTTCAAATGGAATGGGGTTACACTCAGTTCAGTCCAAGAAGGACACAAATTTTGGAATCAAACCAGCCTGGATTATGTTGTCTATGGGTAGCTATTTTTCCCTAGAGAGCAGTTTCCTTGTAGCCTGAATTTCGTGGAGTCGGCTTTCCAAATTGTTGCTCTTTATGCCTTACTCAGTGTCCTCAACAGACTAATGTATAGTGCCCTGGTTGTTGCAGTTTTACTGTAGTAGAGAAGTAGCATCATCAGGAAATGAGCTTACATTTTTCCTTTTCAGCATCTGCTCATCCTTCTTAGCTTTTCTCAATTCCACATTAACTTCTATTCGGCGACACCTCATTTCTGTACTGTCTTTCCCCTTGTTCTTAAATCTGGTAAGGCAGGCAGCTGGTGAACTAGCATTGCCGTTGGTGGGCGTGGTTATGAGACGAAGGGAGATGGCTGCACAGCTGGCTCAGGCTTTTCACAGGAGACAGTGCAGGGCAGGCAGACTGTGGATCAGTTGCTCTGAAAACGTCTAACACTGATCAGCTCGCAGACCATGTGGCTAAAGTAATTAATTTTTAAACTCCCAAATGAATGATTAATCGTGCACCTTTGCCTACAGTCAGTGCACTGCTTGCCAGTCTTTCAAAAGCCTATTCCAAACCAAAAGGCGATGCCCAAATGCTGTATGGCCATATGTAGGGATCTTTCTTGGAGTGGAGAAGCATTTTTCTTCTGTCAAGATGAAGCTAAAGTAAAAAGACAGGAAGGGAAAAGTTTGATTTGGGTTTCATTTATCTCAGGAGTTCTCTGACAATCTGCTGAGCTGCTGTTTTATGCTGTGAGACTTTGCAGACCATGTCAAGACAGCTTGCAGACAACTCATTTTTTATTTAGGAAATGTGTGTTTAATGGCTTCAGTGTCTGAAGTTTCTTTAGAATCAAATTGGTAGTGTGCTTGCTTTGGTTTCATTTCATTTGAAAGTTGGCAGAAGAGTTGTGAATGAAAACTTTCCTTATTTATGTACTTTTTTCTGCACACAGAAGAGACAGAACATGAATTAATTATGACTCCATGTGAAACCAATACCTTGGTGACAGAAATCTTGATGTGCCTTAATATATTTTATTATGATATTATACATGTAATGATTATATTTTCACTACTTCTTCATTTATACAACTAACACAAATAATTTATATTGGCGTGATTTAATGTTTTTTGTTTCAGGCGGGGGTGTAAGTTTATCTTATGCCAATGTTTGTTTTTCAATGTTAGAGCTGAAGATACAGAGCTTACAGAGCCAGTGTGTTTCAAAGACAAAGATTAGTTTTTCTTTCACTTAATTTCACCATGAATTTTCAGTATTCATTAAATGAATAATAATCACAGAATATTCATATTAATTATATATCCAGAGTCTGCTAAGTACATATGGATGTCCACACTAATGCCAAATTCTGTACGGATTTTATTTAAGCATCAATGCCTGTGAAATATTAGTAATCCATCCCTTGCATCTTTTTCAAGACCCTCGAATGAGCTTTTGAAGTCAGTGAATTCTGAATTATAAATCATTTTTCCAGAAATATAATAGATAAGAAACAGTTTCAGGTACATTTGGTATTACTAATCATGGCTTTTCATGATCATTCAATTATGCAGGTGAAATCTTACTTGGCAGAGGATATTTTCTTATGGTAGTTGATGTGATTCTCTCACAGCAGGTTCCCAAGTTTTGAATGCCTGACGTGAATGCTTTGATTTCTTTTCAAAGACAGGAAGAATCTTTTCCTATGTGCTATGCAGTTGTAAGCAGAAATGCAAAGATTTTAGGAAGTGGGTAATTGAGTTCTATTATCATAGGCACACCTCATTTTACTGTACCATTAAGAACATTCTTACTTTACAGGGCAAGGAATCAATTCAGGGGTTGTACCAGTTGCTAAGTATGCCTTTTGACCAATGCCAAAGACCTCAGCAGGTAAAAATGTACTGCTCTGCTTTGACCTATTATGGTTACCTAACCTCTTTCCATCATTTCTGACAAATAAGTGCCACTACTTTGTTCCTGATTCACTGAGATAACATCATCTTCATTTAATTCAGAGAGTCCAGTTCAAGGTAGCAGTTCCCCCTGTCATACCTGCATACAGAAAACAACACCACTGAGCTCCTAAAAAATGTCAGTGCTCCCTTCATTTGTATATTCCTCAAAGTCAAGGGGAAAAGACATCTATATGACCTCCCCAAAGGATATACTTAAGAAGTTGGTGAGTAGATCTTACATAAATCCATGTAGTGCTCTGATATCACTCAGCTTTTTGAGAACTTTCTCTACATTATTCCATGCAAATGCTTGTATTTTAAGTTTATTTCCATATAGTCCAATTATAGGTCCAGATATCAGACAGTCACAAAACAAACTCTTAAAGCCATTCCTATATACTCAAGCTAACACAGGAAATCCAGAATCTCTGCTTAGTATGTCCATGTCGACTTATGCCAAGTTAAATAGTACATTCCTTCCATTCTCACACTCCCTTGGGATCCATTCTCACACATATTCCTCAGGCATCTGTTGATGTAAATTGGCAAAATCTTGCAAGTCTTTAGGTGTTTATGACATTGTCTCATTGTTGACAATTTGTGTCTGACCCTCAGGAGCCTGCCAGACCTCGAGTCTGGCCATAGGTCTAGAAGCAATGAAAGGTGGTAGGGGTAAGTCCTTAAAAAGATCAGCAATCTCCTACAAGGCAACTATAATAGGGAAGACTCTTCATTTTTAAAGGAGAGAGAGATTAAACTCTGCAGACCAGATAGGAAGACATACTTTTACTATAGAAAAAAGCTCAACCTATTTTATGTGTTCAAGGTAACCTATTTCACTCAGTTTCCCAATCCTTCCCAGTTGCTGCTCTAAATATTTAAAAAAGATACTTTATGAGACTGTACATTAAATTTGTGTTGTAATTCAGCCACATGCACAATTAGATTTTGGATTTTCTTTTCAAAAATCCACCACCACAGACACAAGAGATAAGCGATTCTCTTAGGGAAACCATAGAAACTGTCTGGCTCTATATCCTTGACCTGGAAATTTAAAGCTCTGAGAGCACTATTTTTTTTTCCACAAGTTTTTCAGCATACTAAGAAGAAATAACTAACCCAATCATATTCCTTATTTACACTAAAATATTCTTTTGTAGTAAGTACTTGGCCACACAAAGACAAAACTTCTATAGTCACTTCATTATAGGTGTTCACAGGTGGGAATTTAACCGTTTTGTTACCAGTGGTCCTTTACCATTGGTGAAGAGTTCATTAATGCTTTTAATCTGCTCGTACCAGAGAAGCAATTCCAGAATCTCAGTCTTAAAGTTCTGTAACCTTAAAACCATTTCTGATACCAATAACCTTATCAGTTATGGCTTAATCAGGCACACAGGTCCACAATGAACATTATGGAATTACACTTCATATAACTGTGGGAGAGGCTAGGGGAGTAAAATTCTGAAAAATGAGTTGAAGAATCAAAGGATGTTCACGAGAGAATCCTGATACAGTTGAATGAGCTGAAGCTTGGAGAGAGATATGCAAGCCTGAAACATCTGGCTCTTGGAAAAGTTCCAGAAAGTGGAGCTAGTAAAGCTTTTCAAAAGACCTTGACTTTCTGTGACTACCCCCTTGGTAGTCACAGTCAGTCATGTTGTGGTGGGGAAAGCTGTTGTAGGTGAGGAAAGTGGACAGTTGGAGGGGTTCTAGGCATGGTGTGGGCAAGAGCAAAGACAAAATGAATCCTGCCCCCAACCGAACCAGTATTCATCATCTAACTTGCAATGACCTTCAGAGCATAGCTGCAGCTTCACTTTGTCTCGCAAGTATCATGCCATTTCACTTTTAGCCAAGGCTGATCTGGTAGAACCCAAGGACGAAGAGTCTGGGAAATATAACTTCTAATGTAACACATTAACAATAGAATAATCTTGGATACTAGGTTAAGGGAGTTTGCTATAAGGCAGAGACTGTGCTAAACCTTTTAATATGTATTATTCATTTAATCTTTATAACAACCTATGTAATTAGTGCTATGTTTATCTTGATTTTTTACTTGAAAAATACCAAAACAAATATGATAATAAAATTACCCATCAGTCCACCATGGATACATACAAACATAGAAAAAGAAAAGATGTTACCTCTGTCCTCCAATCCCATCTTCTACCTGTGTGCCCCCAACCTAAATGTAACTACAGTCAGCCCGCCATATCCATGGGCTCTGTATCTCAACCAACTACAAATCAAAAACATTCTGAAAAAAAAATTCCAGGAAGTTTATACCTAAACAATACAATGTAACAACTATTTACAGTGCATTAGGTATTGTAAGTAACCTAGAGCTGATTTAAAGTATACAGGAGCATGTATATAGGTTATATGCAAGTACTATACCATTTATATAAAGCACTTAAGCATCTGTAAATTTTGATATCCTCACGGGGCCCTGGAACCAATCCCCTGGGATACACAGGGATAACTGTAGTGTTCACCATTTGTTGTGTATCCTTTCCGACTTTTTTCTATGCTTGTGAGAGAATAAGGATTTCTAGAGAAATTCTGAGGGCTTGGGAAACAAAGAACCTCCCAGATTGTTTGTAATCTTCAGTGAGAGAATGGGAAAACAAGAAATGTGATTGTGATGTAAATCCCAAAATGACATAGGAACTCAGAACCTAATATAGTTTAATTTATAAAAATAAAGAAATGTATGTTTTGTTCATACCTGTGTTTATAAACTAGTATTCATCCTGGTTCCTTTAGCTAGGGTTCTTGCCCTGATTCCTTTCAACTCTCTTCACCTGCTGAACAATATATACAGTAGAAATTATTCTGGTCAGTTAGTCTATGCCAAGCAGGTATCTCATTGTACTCTGGACCTTAGCTAACCCTTCAAGTTTCGCCCTCTTGGCCTCACACCTTTGTAATTTAGAAAAGATCAGGAAAGATAAATCTAAGTAAAGAATTTGTTCCATTATCATGCTTAGATTTGACTACAGAGCTTAAAAATTCTTCCTTCCTTTCCTATCCTTTCCTCTTCCTTGTGGACAGAGTACACTTTTCCACCCCATTTGGGCTTGGCCATATGACCTGCTTTGATCAGCAGAATTTGAGTAGAAGCGATATGGTGTAATTATTACCAGAAAGCTGATCTTGACCTAGAGATTGAAGCAAAGCCACTCTGGACCTTAGCTCGGGGTGACTTTTTAAGCCCTGAGTGAGAAAGAAACTTCTGTATTCAAAATCAAGAGTTTACAGTGGATTAATATGTAGTATTATTAGAGCAACAACTAGTTTTTCTAAGCATGGATGCCAAAGGGTAAAGGGTCCTTTCTCTAAATACATGGGAAAAGAATTCAATACCAGGTGTATGTTAATGATAACATGATCATTATTATGTTGACGATAACATTCAGGAAGAAAAATCCAATAATAAAGAGTAGATTAAACATAGAGATTTCCTTAAATAAAGCACTATTTACCAGATTCTCTTTAATTCTTGGATGAATATAATAGCTGCTGGTAAGTTAACTACCAAAGTATATGGTTTATGACCAAAGTTATAATAAAATAAAAATAATAGTAGTATTTCAGTTATTAAGTGAAAAGAAATGAAAGCAGGTATTAATTTTAAAAAACCTACAACCTCATAGTTAAGAGTAAAATACTAAGAAATCCCCATTAAAATCAGAAGTGAGGGTTTACCCAGTATCATCACTAAAATGAGACACTGTGGGACCCTTGCCCAAGTAATAATATAAAGGAGACATGAAAAGCCAGTTCAATTCTTAATAGGGTTATTGTCACAACAAATTAAAAAAATACTCTTCTAGAAAAAAATTGTAAAACTAATGAGTTAATACAAAGGTATATACTAAATAAGCATAAAAACATTAGTACTATATAACCGAGACAGAACAAACAAAATAGACATTGTAATTAGAATATAAACAATTCAAAATTGCTGACAAAAAGTATAAAATACATAAAAGTAACATTAAGATAAAATATACTGAACATATATGAAAAAATCTATAAAATTTCACTGAGAGTCCTTAGATAGGACTGTGGAATAATTACAAACCCACACTATGCACCCAGCTGAGACGATAAGACATTAAGAGTCTTCTGTAATTACTATGTAGGTTTAATGCTATTTAAGTCATACCCCAAAGTAAATGGTGCAGCTCCAAAAGGTCACAGCATCGTTTACTTAGACTGGTAAGAGTTGTGTACATGAGCCAGGGACAGGAAAAATAAATAAGATCCCCAGGGGGACCCAGTTCCATATTGCAGAACAGCAGAGTGCCAGTCTAAAAGTCAGTGCATTTGGAAAAAGAAATGAGAAATAAAACCAGTGAGAAGAAAAAGGCAAACTAATTATTGTTTGCAGTAAACATGACATATTTAGGAAACAAGAAATGAAATATAAAACTATTAGAACCAATAAAAAAAGTGGATCAGGAGACTAATTACAAAACCAAAATATAAAAGCAATGCTTTTCAATATATAAACCAGAGTTACAAAATTCAGTGAATAAGTAGATAGTATTTTCAATAGAAAAAACAAAATAAGATAAAACATTTAGGAAGAAACTTAACAGGAACTGTATAAGTCTTCTACAAAGAAAACATTAAAACCCTATTGAGGCATGTTAGAAAGCCTTGAAAATATGAAAACACATAACTTGTTTGTGGAAACAAAAAATTCACACTGTAAAGTCATTAATTCTAAGTTAATCTATTGAATCTTACTAAATTGAAGCAAAATAATTTAACAGAAAAAATTAATTTTAATCTGTTAAAATAATATGCAGAACTGGTCAAGAAAAAATAAAATTGATGAAGGAGCTCAAAATAATATTAAAATATAATAGAGTTACATAAATCCGAGCAGCTGGGTAGAAGCAAAGTAATACACCCAGGGCTCTCAAGTAATGCAGAAGAACTACCGAGGGTGCATGTTAACTCTGAAATTTCCCTGTGGGCCAAACAAATATTCTGATTTTCTAGGTCAGGGTTAAGTTGTGGAAATATGCATTTTTTATAACTAGATTCCCAGATGACTGTAACACAAGTGCAATGATCCTTCCCCTTAACTAATGTGCCCATTTAACTCCATCTTCACCATGAAACATGACGAAACACTCAGTGCCCTCCGCACACTGAACATGCAGCCGATCGCCACACTCTGGCCTTCCCACTAAACAGTTCCCATGGTTGAGTCTGTTCTTTCTCAGAGCTAACACTAAAATCTACCAACTGTTTATGCCTGCCTATTCCAAAAATTACCTACTTTAATTAAATATTATATAAACCCACAAAATGAGTGTTCAAAAAGAAGGTTGTTTATATTAAAACTAAATTAGATGTTTTAGAAAATACAATAAAATTGCTGAAAACAATCTTTTAAACAAATGTGGATAAGAAAACTTAACAGATTAGTACAAAAACTATAAAAAGCTAAAAAAATTCACAGATTATTCACAAATGTCTGAGTTTAAGATCTTGCTCCACTTAAGAGAAAAATATAAGCATCATTAATGCAAACCTGATAACAAAAAAATTAACAGAAGCACAGTCAAAGAAAATGCCTGAGACCTAACTCAAGAGAATAGCAAATAAATGTGCATTCATGTTTTTAATTAAAATATTTAGGGTATTATTTTTTAATGATTCTCCACTTTAAACAGTTTCTTTTTAATTTTTTATTGTTATTTAATTACAGTTGTCTGCATTTTCTCCCCATCCCTCCACCCCACCCCAGCCAAACCCACCTCCCTCCCCTGCCTCCACCCTCCCCCTTGATTTTGTCCATTTGTCCTTTATAGTAGTTCCTGAAAACTCCTCTCCTCACCATCCCCTCCCCACTCCCTTCTGGCTATTGTTAGATTGCTCTTAACTTCAATGTCTCTGGTTATATTTTGTTTGCTTTTTTCTTTTGTTGATTATGTTCCAGTTAAAGGTGAGATCATATGGTATTTGTCCCTAAGAACCCTGAAACACCAATCCAAAAGAACCTATGCACCCCAATGTTCACAGCAGCACAATTTACAATAGCCAAGTACTGGAAGCAACCTAAGTGCCCATCAGCAAATGAGTGGATCCAAAAACTATGGTACATTTACACAATGGAATTCTATGCAGCAGAGAGAAAGAAGGAGTTTATACCCTTTGCAACAGCATGGATGGAACTGGAGAGCATTATGCTCAGTGAAATTAACCAGGTTTTTGATCGACAGAGAAAATACTACCTCCAACTATTTTCTCTGAGAATACATCTTCTCTAATGAAAAAATAAAACACAATTAGAGAAACACTAGACAAATAGATCAATGAAACGGTGTTCATAGATGGACAGATTAAATTGGAAACTGAGAAAATATCTATTCCAAATAGATGGGGGAATGATAAATCAGTAAAGAATGTTGACAGATTCAACTAGTCATTTGGAAAACTATTATATAGCTGTATCTCTTTTATATTCCTCCCCCCAAAAAAAACTTGAAAAGGAAAACAAATACAATAGGTCAGAAATGTATGACAATGCACTAAATATTTTAATGTAATTGTAACGAGGTAGATGTTTTAAGCATGACATTATATGTAAATCACAAAGGTGTTAAAAACTGGACAACCAAAAGAATGACTTATGCTAAACCCCACACCACGAAACTGAGACAATTGCTGTTTCAGCTCTCGCAGAAATGGCATCTTAAACCAGTCAATCAGGAATCACCTGACCAGTCTTGGTGAAGTAATCTGCCTGTCAGACCCCTGTTATTCTCTAAAGGAAAGTAACTTCAGAATAACCAACCTGCTTTTTTGCCTCGTATGTATGACCTTCTTGTACCTGTTCTCTTCTGCTTGCCTTTCCGTTTGAACAACTCCTCAGAGATCCTTTCTACCTGCAAGAATGAATGTGTCCAATTCTAATTGATTTTTGCCCAAATAAACTTTTAAAAATTTTAATATGTCTCTGTTTACCTTTTGAGTTTTCTTAGTGTGGAAAACAAAAGAGAAATGACCGTCCCCCTTCCCCATCCCAGTCCCCAGGGTCAAGAAGCAGGTACCTGTAAGGCTGCTTGAGCTCCCTGCTCTCTCCGTGCCCCAGGTGGGAAAGTTTCTGGGAGCTTCACAGCTTTCATGTCATGAGCTCTCAGACTTGAAGCATTTTTCCCCTAAATTTGGTCCTGAATCCACTGGATTCAGCCTAAGCCTAACTTAGAAACCAGACTAGTTTCAGGATCCGATTGGGTCCACTTAGAAATTGCACTGAGCCAGACGTAAACAGGGCTGGGCCCAGTGTCAGGTCTCAGGTGAATAAAATTTTGTCTGAAGGCTGAACAAGAAGATTAACTTTACAAAGATAATCGTGAATTACAGTGGTCACAGCTGAGGAATTTTAACTTGGATAAGGTCATCTATTTATAAGGTACCCTAAGAAAAATGGGTTTCAGCCAAGCATTCAACATAAAGGGTGGAAGGAAAAACTTTTTTCTCCTCTCTCGTTATGTGGGATCAGGATAAGGTGGCTGGAACACCTGACTAGCTCCAGGGCCTGCAGACCAGATCCTGGGAAAACTGGCAGAGCCAGCAAAGGGTGAGAATCCTTGTTAAAGTTCGCTTTCCTGGATCTACATCTGTGATGTCTGTTCGGGAGAGAAAGGTAAAATTTCACAGTGTCCCTTCCTATCCAAATTTAGATAGACAACCAAATAAATAGTAAGAGTTAGATCTTCACATTGTGACTTGCGAATTTGCTTTCAGGTGTCGATGAATTGTCCATCTGATCTTTCCCTCCCAGGGACAGCTGTTGCTTTATTCTTGGCCTCATTTTGTGTCCTGAGAACTTGTCCTGGCAGCCATCAGACTGGGAGCCCCATTAGTACTAAAATGTGGGTCAAACTCCACTTGTAGTTTTGGTCCTACTGACTGTTGCCATCTCAGGAATCCTGGCATAATGCATGCAAGCAGAGGATTCTCTAACAGCAGGTTCTTCATTAGCCAGAATCAGAGCAAAACCACTTCCTTTTTATTAAATTTTTACTGCACTTTTCCATTACCATTTATCCCCATTATACTCCCTTCCACCCTGCAATCACCACACTGTTATCCATGTCCATGAGCCCCTTCTCCTTTTTGCTCAATCCCTCTACCCCCTCACCTCCCCAATACCTGTCATCTGCTCTCCATCTATAAGTCTGTCTCTATTTTGCTTGTTAGTTCAGTTTGTTCATTAGAGTCCACATGAGTGAGACCATATGATACTTGTATTTCTCTGACTGGCTTATTTTACTTAGCATAATGCGCTCCAGGTTCATCCTTGATGTCATAAAGGGTAAAATTTCCTTTTTTATAGCTGAGTAGTATTCCCTTGTGTAAATGTCCCATAGTTGTTTTACCCACTCATCTACTTGTGGGAGGAAGTCCGGCTGGCAGAATTCCTCCCATCTACCGTGGATGAGAAATATATCATCCCGGACACAATCTTGCCGTTATGGCGGGAAAGGGGGTGGCAATTCCCTCTAGTGAAGAACGCCTGAGTCCTTCTCCCAAATGGCTTTTATTGGGAATGGTATGTGTAGGTGTATACAGCATACATGCATAGTTTATCAATCAATGTCAAAAAGGCTATAGTCGTACAAAAACAGGTATTATCTACAGATAACAATTGAAGGAACAGAGACATTTGTCATAGGTCAGGGTCTGTTACTCATGCTGACGCCAGAGGGTCTTTAAGATGTGTTTCATGAGGTAAGGAGTTTACTCCTTATACCTTGAACTTAAATATCTGGTTTATGTCACCAGGTCTATACAAAACAAAGCAGGGCAAGCTTCAAAGGATACAATGTATTTATCAGGCCTGACTCCCACAGGAACCCTTGGTGTTAGAGTCAGGTCATGTCTGCCACCTACGTTTTTACCTGGTTTTCCAGGGAGACTTACTAGCCCTTTTCAGGGCTTGCTCTCGAGGGGCTACAGTCTCGGAAACCACACAGAGTGGTCCCCAACAATCTACTGATGGACACTCAGGCTGCATCCATATCTTGGTGATTGTAAATAACACGGCAATGAGCAAAGGTGTGCTTATGTTCTTTCAAATTGCCATATTTTGCCATGTAAAATGCACTCCCATATATAATGCACACCCACATTTTTGGCTCAAAATTTCAGGAAAAAATTTTTTCAATTTTTTACATTTAATTAATTATTTATTTATATTTAGAAACAAAACCGATTAATATATTCCAGGATATTATTTTACATACAGATATTATTGCTTTCAGACTTACACTTTTAGTGTGTAAGCATGAATAAAGGAAGTAAAAACATTTATACATTTATAAAGATATGGAATTAGTACTACCCATGTATAATACACATCCTTATTTTTCCCTCAAAAATTTGGGCAAAAAGATTGTGCATCATACATGGCAAAAATATGGTAGTGTTCTGAGTTCCTTTGTATATATTTCCCAGAAGTGGGATCACTGGGTCAAAAGGTGGATCCATTTTTAATTTTTTGAGGTATCTCCATACTGCTTTCCACAGTGGCTGCACCAGTCTGCATTCCCACCAATAGTGCAAAATAGTTCCCTTTTTTCCACATCCTCACCAACATTTGTTGTTTGTTTTTTTATGGATAATAGCCATTCTGACCCATGTGAGGTGATATCTGTGTTTTTAATTTGCATTTCCCTGATGATTAGTGACTTTGAGCATCTTTTCTTTTGTTTATTAGCCATCTGAATGTCCTCTTTGGAGAAGAGTCTGTACAGGTCCTTTGCCCATTTTTTAAATTGGATTATTTGGGTTTGTTTTTCCTTTTGGTGTTGTGTTTTATAAGTCCTTTATAAATTATGGATATTATCCCCTTATCAGACGTATCAGCGAATACGTTCTCCCATTCTGTGGGTTGTCTTTTCATTTTGTTGATGGCCCCCTTTGCTGTGCAAAAACTTGAACTTTCTTTTTTGCATCTCCTTGCATCTAGTTGTATCTTGGACTTAAGGATTCGCTATTGAAGTTCTCTTTATTAGACTTAGACAACAATATGTTTTCATATATTTATTAATGTTTACAAAACAACACTATCACTGATTGGACTGATCTCAAAAAGCTGAGTTTTAGGTTCACTTACAGATAATTTAAGGATTACAAAAAGGGGAAAAAATCAGTTGCCTTTTGGAAAAGATGACTGAGAAGTCAGAAAGGTGTGTAATGATTCGGGAGGGAGAGAGGCACCACATAATTGAACAGCTTAAGTGGACGTTATGTGTCCTTATTAAGTTTGGATTTAGTAACCAAAACTTTATTAATTAAATCACCCTATAGTGTCTTTAAAAAAATTAGTGTTCCTATATTTTTAATTTTTATTTTCTTATCTTTTACTACTTTAATTTTGACAAAAACGAGAAATTAATTGAAACATTTTTATTGATATTTAACTCAAATATTAACATTTGTGAGGTTAGAAATAAATGAATTGAAGAAATTTAATGTGTATTTATTAATGTAAAGCTATATATTATACCTTTAACTTAATATTATTATAGCTAACATAAAAATATGCATCTATGCTTACATGGTGACTTTGATAATTAGTTGACCAGTGTCTGTTGTTTGAGGAAATTTTCTTTACTCTTTTTTTTTAAACAATCAGATACTGGGTGTGGAATAATATTGGAAATCCCTAGCTGATGAGGTTCTGGGGAAGAAGAAAGGCAGATTTCATTTTACCCTCCAAAAAGAATGGCAGTTCCAAAACTTACTAACACTCGCTGTGAAGGAACTAGAGACAGCTATTTGTTGGTGGTTGGTAGGACTATTTAATAAGTTGAAGCCCAGGTACACAAGGTCTGTCTGGAAAAAGTCCAGCCATTATTAATATAACAAGAATGGTTTGCACAACATCGGCGTAACCTGGCAGCCAAGGAGAGTGGACTGGAATGTGCATGTGTGAACAATGATGACTTCACTGTGCTAGTCAGTGGGGGCAGTAGACGCCATTGAGTGAGCCTGTGTACTGTGTGGCCATCACATTCAAAATGCCTGAGTGAACAGAGCAATGAATCTGCATCAAATTCTGTGTTAAGCTTGAACATTCCTCCATGGAAACTATTTGGATGATTCAGAAGGCTTTCAGGGATGAGGCAATGAGTGCAGTGCAAATAAAAGTGTGGCACAAACACTTCAAAGATGGTCAAGAATCTGTTGAAAGTGATCCACGTTCTGGAAGGCCTGCAAAAGTCAGAACACCTGAGCATGCTGAACATGTACAGGCTGCAATCAATAAAGATCAGCCACCAGCAGTGTGAGAACTAGAAGCTGATCTGGGGATTCCAAAAACTACTATGTCTGAGATTTTGACACAGGATCTTGGCATGAAATGTGTTGTGGCAAAATTCATTCCACAGCTTTAGCTATCAGAGCAGAAGGAACATGGTGCAGCAGTTGCTAAGGACTTGACTCAAACTGCTACCAAAGAACCAGATTTCTTTAAGAAGGTTATAATGGAAGATGAATTGTGTGTCCATGGCTATGATCTTGGAAAGGAAGGCCCAGTCATCCCAATGGAAGTTGCCTGGTTCTCCATGCCCAAAGAGGGTGTGGCAAAATGACAGCAAAATCAAGACCATGTTAATGGTGGTTTTTGATTGGGAAGGTGTTGTGCATCATGAGTGTGCTCCTTCTGACCAAACAATTGTTAAGGTGTACTACTTCAGTGTTCTTCACTGGTTGAGACATGCAATACAATGAAATGACCATAGCTACGGGCAGCTGATGACTTGCAGTTTCATCACAACTGCACCCGCTCGTGCATCACATCTCATTCAGAGATTTTTGGCAGAGCATCAACTCACCCACATGACTCAGTCCCCCTACAGCCCATATTTGGTGCCCTGCAATTTCTGGCTTTTCTCAAAACTAAACTCACCTTTAAAAGGGAAGAAATTTCAGACTGTTGATGAGATTCAAAAATATAATCCTAGCAGTGGAATTGCTGGGTCAAAAGACAGTTCCATTTTTAGTTTTCTGAGGAAATTCCATACTGTTTGCCATAGTGGCTGCACCAGTCTGCATTCCCACAAACCTAATCAACAAAACAAGCAAGCAAGAAAAATATATAACCAGAGACACTGAAATTAAGAACAAATGGACAGTAACCATGGGGGAGGTGGGAGAGGATAATGGGGGGGAGGGTGAAAGGATTTCAGGAACAACTATAAAGGACACATGGACAAAACCAAGGGTGGGGGGTAGAATCAGGGGATGGAGGTGGGGATGGCTGGGGTGGAGGGGAGAGGTAGGGGGGAAAGGCAGAAAACTACTTGAACAACAGTAAAATTTAAAAAATAAAAGAAAGAAAAATAAATATATGACAGGGTAGCTGATGTTGATTGGGAGAACCGTATGAGGTCCCCAGATGCCTAATTTGAAGGGGACTGAGGTGTCATTGTACATATGTACAATATTTCCTGTATCTTGTATCTTCTTCAATATATGTCGCTATTTTTCATTGTACATGTATGGATACTTTCTGGAAAGATAAAAGTCATAAAAAATTTTTCAAGATCTCCTTGAAATATGATTTATTCAACAGAAAAGGATATAGGTAATTTGAAAAGAACCAGAAATTTCAGTGAAACTGGAAGTTCTCCAAAGAGATATTTTTCTATCTTCCAAGAAATAAATTAGCTATTTTCTAAGATCTCAATACATTTTCCTTTTTCTAAAGCCTTAAACAGAGGATGAATGGGGCAATATCACTGAAAGCCTCTTTGGGGATTTGGCTAATGATAATTCAGTCTGAGCTGGCGCTCTTCATTCTTATTATGTTACGTTTCTTTTCATGGCACCGCTTTGCACTATTGCAATGTACTATAGCTCCCTGTCTCCAGATAACCAATGGGAGCCTGGTTTCTCTTCATGATATGAGTGCCTTAGTGTCTTAGTATATATGGCATTTCCCTGGGGGAAAATTTAGGGCTACATCTAGCAGCAGTGAATGCTTAGTATATATAATACTAAAATAAGATAAATATTTGTCTCTGCATTTTTCCAAATAATACACATTTATTCAGGAGAAAACAGCTACCAGTCATGAGCATTAATAAAATAATACACACACACATGAACACAAATGCTGCTCCTCCTCTTACATGCAGGCACACACATAAACAAAATATATCTTCAGGCTTTAACAGGTGCCAAACCTGATATTCAGACCTGACATACATCAGAGGGTCATAAGGTTGGGCAAGTGACAAAGTTTTAGTGGTTTGAGAAGAGAAGGCATTGTCCATACAGAATAACAATTGTCAGTTAGATGTAGCTCCTGACCTACCTCTCATTTCATGGAGAGAAATTGCAACCATAAATAAACAATAAAAAAACTGTTCTCAGAAAAATGTGCATGACATTAGAGCCCAAAACTCACAGCTTTAGTACACTGAAGGAAACATAATTTTAAGGCCTTAGAGCAAGATCTTCCCTTCTCTCCAGCCCAGATTATAGAAGGATGTTCATGCTTCAGGAGTTCCAGAGAATGCCCTGTGGAGGAGGGATGAGGATTTGTTGTGAGAATACAGTGCAATACGCAATAACGATTTATGAGGAGTAATAGTAACAGACAACCCAAAAAAGCTTCTAGAGCTCAGAAAGGAGTCAAGCTGTATCACTTAGTAGACTATAGAACTTGGCATCTGAATACTCATGAGAACCTCCACAGAGTGTACTGGGGAAAAACATAATGACATATGGCTTGGAATATATATATATATATATATTCCATGTATATATAAAACACATATATATGGTGTGATGCTGTGTTAAAAAGTAAAATTGTGTGTATCTATAATGCAACATAAATAAAGAAGAGCATATAGAACCCATATGTAGACAAATATGGTAAATGGTAAGAGTGGTTAACACTGGATGACTTGATGTGTACACTTTTAATATTCCTTTTTTCTGCAATATTTTATCTGATATATCTCCCCAGGCAAGGGAAACAAAAAAAATAAATAAACTAATGGGATTACATCAAACTAAAATGTTTTGCGCAGCAAAGGAGGCCATCAACAAAATAAAAGACAACCCACAGAATGGGAGAATGTAATCACTGATACATCTTATAAAGGGTTAATATCCAAAATTTATGAAGAACTTAATGCAACTCAACACCAAAAAAAGCAAACAGTCCACTTTAAAAACTGGACAAAGGACCTGAAAAGACACTTCTCCAAAGAGGACATACAGATGGCCAATAGACATATGAAAAGATGCTCATCATCACTAATCATCAGAGAAATGCAAATTAAAATCTCAGTGAGAAATCATCTCACATGGGTCAGAATGGCTATCATCAATAAATCAACAAACAACAAGTGCTGGCGAGGATGTGAACAGGGAACCATTTTGTACTGTTGGTGGGAATGTAGACTGGTGCAGCCACTGCGGAAAGCAGTATGGTTTTACATCAAAAAATAATTCTTTCTATAATTTCTGTTTTCCAATTTTCCTGTGATTAAGAAGTATGCTTTATAATATGTAATGCTTTATATATGAAAAGTTAACAGTGTTAAGATGGTTTTTGTCTATAATTTAGTGATAAAAATAATGAAAAGAAATTGGTGCATCATCAAAATCCTTGGACAGACATCCAGGAACAATAGCTTTAGAAAATTTAAAGGTACCAAATTTTCTATTTAAATTAATGCTTTAATGCATAAGGTTCACTGTTATGTCCAATGTTGGCTCAAATTTATAAAATAACAGTACACAGTCTCTTATATTGTTAGAGTACCTATTTACCTACTAATTGAACTTATTTTTTAAAAGATAAAGCTGCTTATTCTTTCAAAAATAAAATTGTAAAAATTTCACTTTAATCATATTATTGCATAAGATTCTATAAACACTTCTCTAGCTGAATTTTGTAATTTATTTACTATCCAGATGCAATGAAGGAGAAAGTACAAGGTAAAAATGCTAGGCTTTATAAAAATATCGCTAACATAATATTCATTTCCCACTTAAGCAGCAGTGAAGAGGTACTGCTGAAGACATGTTTCCATACGGCATGCATAAACATCCTGGTTATGGATCCCTTACGTGCTTTCATGCTATAATAAGTTTGACGACTGGGGGAATGTTTCTATAGCATTTCTCACATTATTACATTTTTCCCTAGTATTTTAATTTTTCATTTTTACTTTAAAACATAGGAGGTAATTATTACATTGTTTTTTATTGTGTTCATCGGGGTGACATTTATCCCTCCTTTGCTCTCTTCCATCTCCCCCCACCCTTTTTCCCTCTGGCTGTCCCCGTATTGTTGTCTGTATATGTGTATATGTAGTATTCTTTTTGCTTAACCTGTTCACCTTTTTTTCATCCAGTCCCCCAACTCCCCTCTCCTTCTAATAGCTCCCAGTCTGTTCTATGTATCTATGCTTCTGTTTCTATTATGTTTATTGAATTATTTTGTTCATTAGATTCTACATATATGTGCAATTATATGGTATTTGTATTCCTCTGCTTGACTTTTTTCACTTAGCATAATATTTTCCAGGTCTATCCATGCTGCTGTGAAAGATAACATTTCCTTCTTTTTTATAGTTGAAGAGTATCCCACCGTGTAAATGTGCCACAGCTTTTTTATCCACTCATCTACTTACTGATGGACACTTGGGCTGCTTACAAATCTTGGCTATTGTAAAAAATGATGCAATGAGCATAGGGGTGCTTATGTTCTTTCAAATTAGTGTTTTGGGTTTGTTCAGATCTGTTCCCAGAAGTTGAATTGCTGAGTCAAAAGGTATTTTTAATTTTTTGAGGAAAAAAATACTGTTTCCACAGTGGCTGCACCAGTCTGCCTTATTACATTTTATGTCGCATACCACTCTTAACTGCTATCAAATGGTTGAATATCTTTGTACTATTCACCTTTTAACCTAGAAAACTAATATTTAAGCAGAACCAAAGATATATATTGCATATATGTTTGCATATATACATGCTATATGTATGCATATACACCTATGTACATATAGGATATTATGGGATTCATGCTAAAAAAATTAAATAAATTATGGCAGACTCACTACTAGACAGGAAGAGATGACTGAGAAAGGAAGCTGCTTGCCCAAGGAGAATCAATGTCAAATTCAGAAAAACAAGTAAGGGTTTTTTTTTATTCCTCACCTCACCTCCACTTTTTGATACAACCCTATTAACACAGTATTTCCCATTGTGTTTCTCAGAAGCTTAATTTCTGGAAATACTAGTATGAAAAAACCCATTTTGGTCAAAAAATACAGAAAATGTAAAGGGATTAAGAAGGAAAAATAAAACCTCATAGACACAGACAACAGTACGGTGATTCCCAGAGGAAAGGTGGGTGGGGGAAGGCAGAAGAGGCTAGAGTGGGGATAAATGGTGATGGAAGGAGACTTGACTTTGGGTAGTGCACACCCAATTCAATATATATATGAGGTATTATAGAATTGTACACTTGAAACCTATAGAATTTTATTAACCAATATTACCCCAATATATTTAGTTTAAAAATGGGGAAAACTACATAATAGCCTTCAGCAAGAATCTGCAAGGTACATTAGAATATTAAAGGCTCTGTCGAAGGCCATACCACCCTAAACACACCCAATCTCATCTGATCTCAGAAGCGAAGCAGCATCAGGCCTGGTTAGTACTTGGATGGGAGAATATTAAAGGCTCTGAGACATCCTGTGGTAAATAAATCTGTCCAATTTTTTCCAAGCCTATATTGCAATGAAAATGTTTTTAAAATAATATTCAATAGAGCCCACAGAAACACATTATCCAATCCCTATCTTTCACTGACCCACTTAGTTTTTAAACATTAAACTTATAAATGTTCTAATTTTCAGTGTTATACAGTATTTTTTTGAGTTTTTCTCACAGGCTTTTTAAAAATTCTTTTCATCTTTCCCATATTTCTTATTCCTCTGCTTGCTCTCACATCTTTATTTTACTAGTTTATTGTTTAATGCTTATTCAAAACACACTATCATATTTCTTGTATAATGTATACATTATACATTTGCATTATGTATATATATTATGTATGTATTATATTATACATTTAACATATTTTTAATTCCTCTTCCTTCTTTTCTTTGTTTCTAATTACCTCTTTAAACACTCTGATTATCTTCATGGACACTTCCATTTGTTTTAATTATTTTCCCTCCAACTTCTTTATTCTGCAAATCCCTACTCTGCATCCTGCCCCCACACGTACACGAGCACAGAGGACTGGGTATGCTCACTGCGTGCTACCTTAGCATGGCCATGTAGCCGCCCTTGCATCTATCTCTCAAACTACAAGCTCTGAGAGGCAGAGTCTACCATGGTGCTCAGAGTGTCTATACAATATTTAATTGTTGAATGAGTACGTGAATGAATGGATAATGCTGTTTACATGACTATTCTTCAAAGACTCTTGAACATATTTCTGCAAGTATATCATGAATATTTCATTGTTTGAATGCAGTTGCTGCTGTTGAGTAGGTCTGTGTTTTCCCTGATTGAATAGAAATTTGTTTTATGGAGACCATTGAATCCAGAGACAGGTAACAGCACTTAGTAGTTGGGTTTAACAAATTCTTTTCAAGTATTAACCTGAACCAATCAATTTTGAGAAGTAACTTTGTACTGATTAACATACTTAATCAGAACAGTGAAAACATCAAAACCTGTTTTCATGTAAAAAAAAATCTTTTGATTGTCAATAAAGAATACAAGACCCCCAAAATCCCAAACAAAAATAAATTTAAAATCATCTACATTTGAATGTGAATCAGGTGGTTATTAACTATATTTTATGCTTGGTTTATTTTAAACAACATATTAAACATGATATAAGGACCAAAATCTATTTACTGAAAGTAAGTTATACCTAATTGCAATACAGAACACTAGAATTTTAAACATGCAGAAGAATAATATAATGTAAAAAATCATGAAATGCATCACTTCACTCCAAAAAAATATTAAATATTTATTATGCTCTGGTAGGTTGATTCACTTGTGGAGTCAATAATTAATCACTCTGAAAGCTTCCAATCTTTTACAAATATCAAAAACTTAATAATTGCTTCACAAATCCTAAATAGACTAGAATCTACAGACTTAATATATCAAGGGAAATGGATATACATTTAAAAGATGGGAGCTTTAAAATAAATAAACTAAATCTCAAATGTTCATATTTTGAAATGTTTGCTTTTATAAAAGAGACCAGTGTGATGACAGGAAGATAAAAATAACACCATTTCTAGGCATAGATGGAGCATATGTATCAGCAAAAATGCCAACATAGCAAACTCACTGCCAATTTTTCTTTTGAAAATGTTAAATATGTGTTCAACTCACAATTAGTATGGATTGAGGAAGAAGAAGAAAATACATAAATTAAATTCACAAATTATCACTTCAGCCATTTGTATTAACCCTATTCTCCAACTAGATAAGAAATGTTAGAATTAACTACATTGAGTTTCAACTCCTTTATATGCTCATCCACCTATTGTAATAGCCATAACTTTTAGGATTATAATGATAATAATGATTAATATTGGTTTTATATTTATTGGGTATACCTGCTCTATACCGTGAACTGCATATATATTCAGTCTTATTTAAATTTTTAATGACTTATTAATAGATTTTATGATGACAAAACTTCACCATAGTGTAATAAGTGATGTATAAAACTTTAAACTGCATAATGTATGAAATAATGTTGTTATAAGTGTAATGAAATGATTGGGTTGAGCATGCACAATATTTGAGGGGACAGGGATTTTTGAGATGCAAAGATACAACCTCCTAGTCCCAACTGTAGCTTGGTATCACCCAATTGTTGGTCTTTAATTTTTGTGGATTTAATAGATTGTTTCCAGTATTTATTTTGCATTATATAAAAGTTATGTGTATATGCCCTGGCCAGTGTGGCTCAGTTGGTTGTAGCTTGTACTGTAAACTAAAATATCATGAGTTCACTTCTCTGTCAGGGCACATGCTCGGTTGCAGATTTGGTCCCCAGTTGGGGTGTGTACAAGAGACAACCAATCTGTTTCTCTCTCTCATCAATATTTCTCTCCCTCTCTATCCTTTCCTTCTCCTGTCTCTAAAATTAATAGGCATGTCCTTGGGTAAGGATTAAAAAAGGTTATATGTATATATTATGATATAAATGTACATTCTTCTTGCAGGAAATTCAGAAAGTACAAACAGGCAAAAAGAGGATAAAAAGTCACTCATAGTTCTGCCACACAAAGATGGCCACTTTTAAGACTTGGATGCTGTGTTAACTAACCTCCAAGATGGCCCCTATAATAGTTGCCCATTCTGGCCTAGGTATCTCCATGTGCCTTGAAAATGATGGTGAAGACTTCCAGGTCATAGGCAGCAGTTCCAGGAATTTTCCAGTACCCATTTTGTCAACCAGATATAGGGTGACTGTGCTGAGAAAATGCTAGCCACTTGGGAATTCATCCACTTTTCCTCTTCCCAAAATGGACTGACCTGTCATTCGCACACCTGGCTTTTGCTCCTATCCGGATATCATTATGGCTTCCTACACATGTAGTATGATTAATAGAAGTTTGATGGAGAAAAACCCAATACTAATTACATTATCGGAATTTTTATTATCACCAGGTGTTACAATTTTATCAAACCCATTTTAAGGAAATATCAAACTAAAATTTAAAGAAGTTAAGTAACTTGCCCAAAATGTTCAGCAACTAAGTAGAAATTGAGAATTAGTCCTAGGACTATTTTCTTTGAAAGTAGCAGAAATCAACACCATTTAATAAATCACAAAAAAATAAAAACTAGTTTATTATAAGGATCCAGGTATTGTCTCTTGACACTCAAAATCGGAATACAAAGAGGATTAACCTGGAACAAGGTGATGGGCTATTATACAGGACAAAGAAATGCCTAGTTATTTGCTTCTTTCTATATGTCTGTTTCATTCCGCTGTTGTTGCAAACCAGCTTTCTTTGCTTCCCTTCCTTGTCACAGAAATAATCAATAGCACCCAGATATTATTTCTTCCAGTTGAGAGGTCAGACAGAAAAAAATTAGAATCTTCAAAAAATTTACTGAGTATCTCTTACATTCCAGGTTCTTTCTGGGTGCTGCACACACAAAAATAAACAGGACACAATTCTTGCCTTGAGGAAGCTAGACTTTAGAGGAAAATAAATACCATGAATTAGCAGATAATGTCAACAAAATATGGAAAGTGCTAAAATAAAGGGTTTCCTTTTTTTGCATACTACCCACTACCTCATAGTTTACAAACTGATTATGGAATTTCCCAGTTTAAATTTCCAAAAACTTATCATACACTTTGAATAAAATTTAAACTCATTACAGTCTAAACTTTCTACAAGAAGTAGCCTTGCTTATGTTTCTAACTTAAGCTCCTACAATTTTATCCCTTGCTACTGTCACAAGTCACGCTCATTCCTACAACAGAAGACCTTTGCCATGGTCTGTATGGCTCAGTTGGCTGGAGTGTCCTCCCAAAACTGAAAGGTCACAGGCTCAATCCCAGTAAGGGCACATACCTAGCTTGCAGGTTCCATCCTCAGTCCTGGTGAAGGTGCGTGCAATACTGGTCCAATGCATCTGATCCCAGGTCCAAGCATGTATGGGAGGCGACCAATTGATGCTTCTCTCTCTCCCTTCCTTTCTCCCTTCCTCTCTAAAAGCAATGAAAAAAAATGTCCTCAGGTGAAGATTAAAAAAAAATAACTTTGCCTTCACTAATCCCTCTGAATAATGCCAACACTAGATCTTGGCTGATTTCTCCCTCTAATTCATTTCATATCAAACGTCACCTCCTCAGAGAGGCCTTCCATAAACAAGATATAAAAAAGCACCCCTTCTCTAGTTACTCTTTCTTACTGGGCCCTCTTTTGCTTTCTCATGGCACTTATCACTAACACGTGTGCCTGTTTTAATGTCTGGGACTCCAAAGGAGTCAGTTCTGTAAGAGTTCCTTCACCACTTGTTGCCTCAGAGTGTAGAACTGCTCCTGGCAAGTAGCCGTCTTTCCATACAATTCTTAATGGAATGGGTGATTTAATGCACCATATGTGGAACAGGCACAGAAGAGAAGCAGTTGGATAAACACAAAAATTCATGGAAGACTTCCTAGAAGAGACCTTTTTATTCAGTATTTTATTCTTTGCACTCAAAAATGTAGGTGCTTCCATTACTTTTCATAACATAGTTTCTAGACCTCAATAGTTTCACAAACCAAATGGCTACTTGACAAACTCCAGTTGTCTGTCTCTTAATTTACAACAAAATTGAATGTGGTAATCCCAAAAGAGTCTGTCTAGCACAGAGAACACTCAGATACATGCTTCTTAGAAAATGTCCCTTGCATTTCTAATAGTTCAAACTAGATCTTGGCTATTTCTTAAATTGCATAAACCAACAAAATACCTTAGGCTGAAATTCAGGTTATGGTGAATTAAAACAAACTGCTGCTAAGCCTCCTTCTGAATAGTGACAATTCACATCCATACCCAAATCCGGATGCTTGCCTTCATCCCATTACATTTCATCTTACCTGTCTCAGCTCTATTCCGACCTATTGAGATCATTTTTCCTCTTTCATTGTGGTATAATTGACATATAAATTACATTTGTTTTCAGTATACAACATAAGGATTTTCTATATGTATATATGACAAAACAGTTACTGCAATAACTTTGTTAACATCCATCATCACATATACTTTCATATTTTTTTGTACAATAAGAACTTTTAAGATCTCCTCTTCAGCAGCTTTCAAATTTATAATATAGTGTTGCTAACTATAGTCACAGGCTGCACCTTAGATCTTTAGGATTTATTTCTGTAGTTAGAAGTCTGTACCTTTTGACCACCTTCATCCATTTCCATTGCGATCATGTTCATTTTATCGCCCATCACATTTGTTACCTCACCTGGCTTCTTATCAGCAACAGATGCTAGTAGCATGGTTTCTCTGTCCAAATTATTGATTAAAATGTGGATGCTTAATCAATATTTTCTACTGCTAAACCTGCTAAACCAGCTCCAAATTGATCTTTGATCTGACCACAATATCTACTTTTCTACAATAATAATGAAATAGATTTTGTCATATTCTTTTCACATCACCAGCCTCAATTCTTTACTGAAGTTTCTATACTTTTCAAGGTAAAGTTTTTATAATTGATAAAAAAATATATAGAAACCCAACAAATGGCATATGTCTTAACAACATAAATGAGAACATATTTTAATACTAAAAAATATACTTTTATACTACTAACAATAAGAAATAATTTGAACTTTATTTTGACCCAAAATATGCTGATTTTTATTTCTAAATGTTAACATTTAAACTTTAGATGCTAATTATAAAGCATTCACACATTGTGCTGTACAAATAAATATAAAGTTTTTTTTAAGTTGAAAACACAATACAGAGGAAATTATTTCAATTAAAAAATACTAAAGGACACAAGGACAAAATCAAGGGGGAGGGTAGAGGTGGGGGAGAGAGGTGGGACTGGCTGGGGTGGGGTGGAGGGATGGGGAGAAAATACAGACAATTGTAACTGAATAAAAATAAATAAATAAAATTTTAAAAAAGACTAATTTGAACTACTTTTTATTAGTAAATGTTCAAATCTGAAATAAATCAATAATTATTGTAGAAAATATAGCTTACCAAAACTAACATAAAAGAAGTTAAAGGTATTAGCCAAAAGACATACATGTATAACCCATAGACACAGCCAACATTGTGGACATGATCAGAAGGAAAAGGGAGGCAAGAGCTGGGTGGAGGCAGGAAAAGGGGGGATGGGGAGATGGGGACATCTATAGTAGTGTCAACAATAAAAATAAAAAATTTTCCCCCAAAAAAGTAATTTAAAACTATCAGAGATACTCAACCTTCCAAAATAAGTGTTAATCCTAGATGACGCTGTAAGGAAAAATTACCATGTAATTTAATCTATCCAGGATAAGAAAAGAAGGAAAATTTTCTAAGTTTTTTCTCAGCTATATCAGAAATCAATTTCCTTTATGTAAACAAAGAACAACTATTTGAAATAAATAATGGAGGGACTTGCAGCCAAGATAGAAGCCTAGGTAGATATGCTTTGATTCCTCGCACACCCAAAAGAAGGACAACAACAAATTTAAAAACTAAAAACAATCAGAAGTTCCAGAAAATCAAACTATATGGAAGTCCAATAACCAAGGAGTTAAAAAGAAACATTCATTCAGACTGGTAGGAGGGGCAGAGATGGGCCACCAGGAGGAAAGGATGTATGGCAAGGCAGTAGTTGGAGGATGAGGTGAGCAAGGTGGTGGCTGGCAGTCCCACATTTGTATGCAGATAAACCAGGAGGACCAATGGGGGAGTGAGACAGACCACTCAACCCAGGTTTCCAGTACAGGAAACTAAAGCCTCAAAATTTCTGGTGGTATAAATCTGTGGGGGTTATGGCAGCGGGAAAAACTCCCAGCCTTACAGGAGAGTCCATTGGAGAGATCCACGGGGTCCTAGAATGTACACAAGCCCACCCACCTAAGAATTAGCACTAGAAGGGCCCAATTTGTGTGAGGGTAGCAAGGGAAGTCACTGCAAACAGGGCAAGAGACCAGCAAGAGGCATTTTTCCCTCTTGGACCCCTCCGCAAACACAGTGCCACAATGCAGTGAAGTGGGATGCCCCTCCCTGGTGAATACCTAAGGCTCCACCCCTTACAATGTAACAGGTGTGCTGAGACAAAGAAATATGGCCCAAATAAAAGAATAGATCAAAACTCCATAAAAAGAACAAAGTGATGAAGAGATAGCCAACCTATCAGATGCACAGTTCAAAACACTGGTAATCAGGATGCTCAGAGAAATAATTGAGTATGATCACAAAATAGAGGAAGAAGTGCAGGCTGTGCAAAGTAAAATAAAGAAAAATATATAAGGAACCAAACAGTGAAGAGAAGGAAACCAGGACTCAAATCAATGATTTGGAGCAGAAGGAAGAAATAAACATTGAACTGGAACAGAATGAAGAAACAAGAATTCAAAAAAAATGAGGAGAGCCTTAGGTACCTCTGGGACAACTTTAAACATTTCAACATCCAAATAATAAAGGTTCCAGAAGGAGAAGAGTAAGAGCAAGAAATTGAAAACTTATTTGAAAAAATAAGTGAAGGAGAACTTCCCTAATCAGGCAAAGGAAATAGACTTCCAGGAACTCCAGGAAGCTCAGAGAGTCCCAAACAAGTTGGACCCAAGGAGGAACACACAAAAACACATCAAAATTAGATTACCCAAGATTAAAGATCAGGAGAGAATCTTAAAAGCAGCCAAGAGAAAAGGAGAGAGTTACCTACAAAGGAGTTCCCATAAGACTATAAACTGATTTCTCAAAAGAAGCCTTGAAGGCAAGAATGGGCTGTAAAGAAGTATTCAAAGTCATAAAAGGAAAGGACCTACATCCAAGATTACTCTACCCAGCAAAGCGAACTTTTAGAATGGAAGGGCAGATAAAGTACTCCCCAGATAAGGTCAAGTTAAAAGAGTTCACCATGCCCTGTTTGGTGTAGCTCAGTGGATTGAGCATGGGCTGCGAATCAAATGATTGCTGGTTTGATTCCTGGTCAGGGCACATGCTGGGGCTGTGGGCTAGGTCCCCCAGTGGGGGACATGTGAGAGGCAACCACACTTTGATGTTTCTCTCCCTCTCTTTCTCCCTCCTTTCCCCTCTCTCTAAACAAATAAATTAATTCAAAAAAAAAAAAGAGTTAATCATCACCAAGCCAACAAAATCACAACTATCAACAACTGAACCTGAAAAAAAAAAAAAAACAACAACTTGAGCAAATAACTAGAACAGGATCACAGAAATTGAGATCACACAGAGGGTTATCAGCCTGGCAGGGACAGGAAAATGGAGGAAAAGGTACATGGAATAAGAAGCATAACTGGTAGGTACAAAACAGACAGAATAGTATAAGAAATGGAGAACCCAAAGAACTTATATATACAACCCATGGACATGAACTAATGGGGGGGAATGCTGGTGGGAGAGGGTTGCAGGGCAGAGCGGGAGAAAGGGGAGAAAAAATGGGATGGCTGTAATAGCATAATCAATAAAATATACTTTAAAAAAATAAAAATAGTGAAAGAAACAACTGCAATTAAAATACCAACAAACAATTATATACGTAGAAATAATCTTATCACAAAGGTTATGCTTACAGTAATAAATGCCCAAATGTCATTTGTTTACAAGAACAGATGGTTTTTCTTTCTATGTTCTCAGAGCATTGCTTGCTTATATTTTCCACGTTTTCTTTATTTTGGCACTCAAGTTGAAGGAGCATCAGCTATGAAGAACATGTTGGCCTATGGTAAAAGGAAAGACTGATGGTTCTTAAACATTCTATCAATGGGTAGCATATGTCAGAGCTGTCCATATGGTCAAAGCAAGTAATGAGGCCAAAACTGCTATCAATGGAATGAGAAATTGCAATCCTTCACAAGAATGAGTAGTGAATAAGTGGTACAACAACAACAAAATCTACTACATGAATTTGTTCATTGAAACCCTCATAACAAACCTAATTGAAAAAGAAATAAAAATATTCTTTTTTCTCAGTTATGAATATTGTTGCAATACAACTAGAAAAATTATTGAAAGTTTATTACTTTATAAACAAGTGGGATTTGTGCTATTTAAAGATAATTTAACAGTAGAAAAATATTAAAATTAATCTTATGAATGCATCTAGAAGAAAATATGATCAAGTCCATAGATAATAAAAACATATTTGAAAAAATTAACACATTTTTATTTAGAAAAAAACTTCATTAAAATAAAAACTGATGGATACTTCCTTACAACAATTTGCCGGCATTATACTGCATAGATACTGACTGCAGGCTTTTGAATTAAGAAATTAATATGGCAAACAGCATTATATGAGGTCTGTCCAGAGGAATCCAGCCATGTAATATGAAAAATAGAGATATTTATTGAAGACAATACAAGAAAGATTGTACATAGGACAATGACGCCTCAGTCCCCTTCAAAGTGCGCCTCTTGGGACCTCACACAGTTTTCCCAATTGCTATCAGCTGCCCAATCATATTTTCCTGAATCTCATCGATGATCTGAAATTTCTTCCTTTTCAAAAGCGATTTGGGTTTTGGGAAAAGCCAGAAGTCACAGGGCACCAAATCTTGGCTGTAGTGGGGCTGAGTTACTTGGGTGATCTGATGTTTCACCAAAAAACTCTGCACAAGACGTGATGCACATGCGAGCTCATTGTTGTGATGAAGCTGCCAATCACCAGCTGCCCATAGCTGCAGCCTTCTGAATCATCCAAATAGTTTCCATGGAGGAATGTTCAAGCTTAATGCATAATTTGATGCAGATTCATTGCTCTGTTCACTCAGGCATTTTGAATGTGATGGCCACACAGTACACATGCTCACTTAAATGGTGTCTACTGTCCCCACTGACTAGTACAGTAAAGTTGTCATTGTTCACATATGCACATTCCAACACACTCTCTTTGGCTCCAAGTTATATTAATGTCATGCAAACCATTCTTGTTATATTAACAATGGCTGGACATTTTCCGGACAGACCTTATATATCATTCTACTAAAAGTATTAGCCAATGCATTGAGATAAAAAAAGAAAATTAAAGATATTAAAAATTAAAAATAGAAAAGATTAAACTATAACTACTTGCAGCTATAATTATTGTATACCTGGAAACAGAAAAGAATCCACTATAAAAATTCTACAAAAACAAGAGAATTTAGTTTAGTACTTGGGTATTTAGAAAGCAATTGCCTCTATTATACACAAGGAATAGCTGTGAGGAAGCAAAACCAGAAAGGAAGCAAAGATTACAATTATAATAGCAGGAAATGGATAAAATACCTAGGAATAAACTTAATAAATATATATAAAACCTATGTGAGAAAAACTAAAGGGCCACAAAAGTAGACTTAAATAAATGGTAAGATTTTCCATACTTAAAATTAGGAAAACTCTACTTCATGGTGACATCTTAAAGGGTATATATTTAATATGATCCCAATAAAAAACACCCATACATTTTAATGATACTGTATAACTTAAAGTTTATATAGGAAAAACTAAAAAAACAAAATTAGCAAGTCTAAAAATAGGAGATCAACTAGGTATAAACAGTCCTATTGGATATTAATATATTATAAAGCCTCAAAATTTAAGACAGTGTGATAAAAGAATTCCAAAAATATACCCAAATGTGTACAGGAATTTAAGATATTAATGAATGTTGTTGGGTAATTGAGTAGTAACCTTGAGAAAGATAAAGTTGGATCTTTATCTCACACTGTATGCCTGAATAAACTCTAAATCAAAGATCAAAGACTTGAGAATAAAAATAAAACCAAGCAATATCTTTGTATATTTGGGATATGAAGAAATAGGGACTTTAAAATTTGGGGGCTGGGGGGTGGGTGGAGGTTGAAATAGCCAAGGTACATTAGGGAAATGAACCTAGATAGCTAAGCACACATATATACTTACATACACGCATAGACTTATTGGAAGGAATTGTTTACACGGTTGTGGGGTATGGGGGACTGGCTAGGTAAAACCAAAGTGAAAGGGAAGGCTGGAAGCTCTCGGGAAGGAGCCGAAGCAACAGTCCAAAGGTCCAAAGGAATTTCTCCTGCAAGACTCGTTTCCACTCTTAAGGCCTTTTGACTGATGGTGTCAGGCCCATACAGACTATTGAGGATAATCTCTGTTACTCAAAGTCAGTTGGTGACAGGCTGTGATTGCATCTACAAAATGCCTTCATAGCAACATCTAGATTAGTGTTTGACTGATAAACAGGAGACTGTAGCCTAAGCAAGCTGACAAAAACTGCCCATTACAAGGGGAAGAAATAATGTCCTGCTAGGAGGGCTGCTATGAGAAATATCATGAGGCACCTGATTAAAGTTCTTTTAAAAAATATTTTAATTTTGTTCCTTTCAATATGTCACAACTTATTCTTGGAAAAGTATGTCGGATAAAAACTCAAACAACTGAGCAAAATGTGGATAAAGAAACATACGTAAATGATTTCCACTTCAAGAAACAGACTAAGTGCATCCATTTGCCTTCCTTTCCTCTTCACTGGGTTAGCGTTACAAAAAAGGACCACTTAAAGAAACAAGTCCAAGAATGCATCGGGAAAACAAACAACTCTCTCAGCATGTTTTGTCCACAAACTCAGCACTCCTTGTGCCTCCTTTATCACTTCTCAAATATCCTCTAGATAAGGAGGTCTTTTTTAACTACCCTATTTTACATGCTGAACACCACCACCACCACTCTCTTACACTCCCTCTCTACTTCAGAGCAGATTTCTATTTACTATACTGACTACTGTTTCCACGCCTTGCGTGCTACATAGTGGCCACTCAAAACATACATGTTAAGTAAATCAATGAATGAATCGATGGTGTATAAGTAGTAAAATATCAACCCTAAGAACATTTGCCTTGGCGAGAAACAGGGATCACTGCTTTGGATCAATGAAGGTGGAATTGTGATCCTTGCACCCACTACAGGGATCAACAGACAGTAAGATTTACTTTATAAATATAATGTGAATGTTACATCCTTGTTTTCATATTTTAATTATTCTATAGACAAACTATATAAGACAATTATGAAATAAAATATAAATGTTATTAATATCAGCAATATAACAATAGAAGCCTTACTAATAGATATCAGAAAAAGAAATGGGGAAGAATTAATAATAACCTTATTGTGCGTAGTGGTAAAAAAAAACCCAAAGCATTGTGTGAAGCCAGTGCAATAAGAAGTGAAATATTGTATTAAATTATAAAGGTGACTTGTGGGAAAAGTGAAAATAATAACAATCTATACCTTGGAGAATAGCAAAGGCCAGGTTGGACTAAAAGAGGCAGATGCCTGAATACTGAGTAAATTTCCATATTTTGCAGAAAGAAGTTGAAAAGTTACTAATATGTATGTATATGTGCTATTTTATATATAAATTATATATACATATATATATAATTTAGATTTTCAAATGTTGCCATCGGAACCAAAAAAGAAATGGTTAAAAGAGTTCCCCTCTAGGGAAAGGGCCTGAAAAGAAGGAAGGGTACTTCTTATCCTTATAAACTCCATTTTAAAATTTAATTTTTAGCATAATTTCATTATTTTTAAAAACAGTAATAGCAAAGTGAATGAAGGAAAATTCTTTTAAGTGTAAAATAAAGCAATATGAAGTGTTCATCCTAGGGATAGTGAAATTAATTTGAACTACTCATTTTACTAGATGTTCTTTAGAGTTCGCAAATAAATTTTCATCATCAAAATAAATAAAAATAAACTTGTCTATGAGCTACTGAGATCATGTAATGCAGAAGGAAGTTCGGGAACATAAAACATAGAGCACCTCTCAGCATCTCACTAGTTTTTGTGGTGCTCACAGGCGTCAGAACCCTGAAGTAATACAAAGACTCCTGTGAAAATTTCCAGTGCTCTTGCTGACATTTTTTACTGTGACCTCTCTCTAACTCTGATCTTACAGTTGTTAAGTTATTTCAGTTTGATTTTGTACAAACAGGAATTCAGTCCGTGAAAACTGTGAATTTGTGGGTCAGGAAGCGACCGATCAATTGACTTCTAACATTTTGAAGTACAAAACACATTTTCTGGAATTTTAGAGAAAAATAATTTATTTTACTGGGTCTTATGATGTTCAATTTTCTTATGAACTTTAGAAGAGTTGATGGTATTCTCCCTTCCTAAAAGTTTTCTTTCTGACTTTGCATTTAAGCCTACCTCCTAAAACTCAGTATAACTGTAAATTTAGTGAATGATTCAACAGACATCAAAAATATTTTTAAAGCAGAGTAATTGAAATGAATAGGAAGCAGGAAATGAGTAGGAGGAGAGAAAAGTAGCAAAACTGTCTTATCTCTAGTCAAAACATATGATTAAGAATTAAGGAAATCACAAAATTGATACACCACTAAATGCAATGTGGTATCATAGAACAAATCCTGGAGCAGAAAAAAACACAAGAATTGACAAACAGGTGGAATCCTCATAGAGTCAGACATTTAGTTAATAGTAATGTAGCAACATCCACTTAGTTTTGACAAATGTACGATGGCCACGTGAATGGTAACATCAGGGAAACCAGGTAAAAGGTATGCAGAAACTGTCTGTACTACTGTCAATTCCTGGACTGCGGGTAGTGAGGCCTTGAAAAATTATTAGTGTGGCTTTGTGAAGAAAATACTTGATACAAGGGCAAAGTAATGAACCTGTCAAATCCAGTAGAAGCAAGGAACACAAGATGCCTTGACTTGGCCTGGCAATTACATCCGCTCCACTGTCTTAGTCCATTCAGTTTGCTGTAACAGAACATCATAGACCAGGTGGCTATAAACAACCAATTTATTTCTCACAGTTCTGAAGGCTGGGAAGTCCAAGATCAAGGCACCTACAAATTTGGTGTCTGGTAAGTTCCCAACACCTGGTTTATAGATAGATGGCTGTCTTCTGTTATGTCCTCCCATGGCAGAGACTAGGGGACTCTCTGGGGACCCTTTCCCAAAGGCCTTAATCTCATTCATGAGTGCTCCACCTTTATGACCCAATCACCCCCCAAAGGTTTCACTTCCAAATGCCATCACTTGGGAGCTTAGGTTTCAACATATGAATTTGTGAGGGGACACGGTTGGTCTATACCACCCACTTAATGGATACAGTAATAGCATAGAAAAACAAAAGCTCATCTATAGAAGCAGTCACTTATTTTTGTGTAGATGGTAAGCTTCATAAAGCTCTAGGTCTTGTTCATAGTTATATCCTTGGTATTAGGAACATAGTAGACATCTGGTTAACATTTGATAAATAAAGATAGATAACTTCTCATTAAATAATTGCCTTTGTGTTCATGGCATATTAAAATTCTAATATATCATAATGGAATTGACTAAATAGACCAGTCTGGTTCTGAGTCATACAGTCAGACCATGGAGTTAGTTATTATGTATTCTAATTATCTGTGAGTTCATATCTAAGTAGGGTGGTATTATTAGAGTTGTTAATAATAGCAATAAGACTACATGAAGGAAAACATTTTTCTACAATTCTTCAGTTGCTGCTTCCTCCATAGAAAGTCAGTAGCAAATACAGTCTATTTATCTTTAAAAAACTCTCCCTATTATAATAAAGAAATATTAATAGTTTCTAAATATAGAAGGACTTAGCTTTGTACTATACTAAAAGTTTATTACTTTAGGCTGAATATTAACACATTTCTGAAAAGTAGCTGTATGGATTATTACCCAAGATGATGTATCTATGACTTGACAAACTTTGCTAAGAAAGTTGACTCTGGGTTCTGAAAAACCATTTCTCTATTACAGTTCGACATTCCTACACTTAAAACTGTAGCATTTAATGTAAGAAATTTCTTGTATATTTAAGAAAATCATAGAAAATATCCAACTTTATAACGCTTAAAACAATTTAATTATTCATAAGATTTTGAACAGTGGAAACTATTTCAATGAGGTACAGACTATTTAAATGTTATAATGAAGTCATTCATTTGGAAGACTTTCATCTTACAATTAATTTTTCAGTTACCAAAATGTTAAATTAGTAATATGTTCCTTTATTTTTGTATAATTAATAATGTAGCTGAAATTTACAAAGCTCATTATCTCATGTGTATGTTCTTGCATGGTGTACTTTCTGACGGGACCAATAGTGCATATACATAGTTATGTGAGGAAAACCCAAGGAATATACTGCTCACTGAAGAGAAAAACTCTCTCTATGGTTTTTATTCTCTTGACTTAGAGCAAGTCATCTGTTACAATATTATCGTATTGTTGTCTGTGTACCTTATACTATAAACTATTTGAAAAAAAAGTGTTGCTATTATATTTACTTCCAAAGTTTGGATTAAAAAATGATTGGCACAAAAAAATTTCAATAAACATTTTATAAACATCTTTTCACATTTTTCCTCTAAGTAGAACAGTATCCTTTATCTAAAATAAATTCTATACCTGGTGAAATGCAATATTTTCAGTGTTGACTTGTATCAGATAACTAATTTTGATGTTCTTTGTCTTTATTCACTAAAAAATAATACTTAATCAGTTCATCCCTAGTTTTTCCTAAACGTACTAGAAGAAGTAGCTCTACTCAATCACTGAATAGCATAATTGCATCACATACATTTTACGGACCACAAGTTAAAGAACACAGTACCTCATTTTTTAAAAATCTGCAAGTGTATAATGTGGGATGTAAAGATATGTATAGATTTTGATGGAGAAAAGTGAGTATGGATTGCTTACCAGGTTTAAGAGATTTCAGCACTGACAAAAGGCAATAAGCATAATTCAAAAGCAGGATCCTTCTTTAATCCCGAAAATCAAAGCTCTTTCGAAATTAAGTATAAATACTGAATGGCAAAGAGTTTCCAGAGTTTTATGGGAAAAGTAGTAGAGAAAATTTTAGAATTATAGGCCTTTTATTGGTTTTGTAGGGATGCTGTAACAATTTGTCACAAATTGGGCTTAAAAAAACTAGAATTTACTCTCTCACACTTCAGGAGGCTAGAAGTTGAAAATCAATTGTCATTAGGCCCTGCTCCCACCTAGAGCTAAAGGAAAGAATACTTCCTTCCCTCTTCTTTATTGCTGGCAGTTGCCAGCAATCCTTGGCTGTATTTCTCCAATCGTTGCCCCTGTCACAGCCACCTTCTCCCTGAGTGCATCTGTGTCTGAGTGCATCTGTGTCTGATTGCCTCTTTCTCCGTGTCTCTTATATGGACATGAATGACTGGATTTAAGGGCCACCCTAATCCAATCTAGCATGATTTCATTTTAATTTACATTATACTTACACCTGCAAAGACCACATTTCCAAATGAGACAAGTTCACAGGTACTGAGGATTAGGACTTGAACATACACACCTTTTGGGAGGATGCAATTCAACTCATTATAGGCCCTGAAGGAAAGTAACATTGCAGACGTATTTCTTAAGAAAAAATGTAGTAACATATAGAAATAGACTAAGGTGTGAGAATCAGTCTGTCAGGGCTGCTCTTCAGCTATAAAACTCAGTGTGGGCATCAAGAGAGGAACTGCAAATAGTTGTTAGGTTAGGGGTCCCCACAGGGCGCAACTCCAGGGGTGTCGTTCACAGACACTGAATCATGAATGGTGCCCCCCGGAGTTGCACTTTGAAGCCTGTTCCTCAATTCCAAACCTTTTACAGGGTCAGAGAGGTAAACTAAAGGAGTAAATCAAGGCAACTGTAAGGTAATAATGGAGAGTGTTGGAGACTAGAGAAAATTCGAGTGTCCATGCAGGAAATACAGGCCCAGTGGTACTAAGCAATCCATTTTATTTCAATAAATGTGAAATTGGGTTTTAATATAAAATCCTCTGATATTTAAATAAAGAAAACAATTTTAAGTGTTTATACTGTGAGAACTAAAAGATTCATCTAGGAATACTTTAGGTGATTATTACCAATTTGCAATCTTTCTGATTTGGGCCAACTTGATTCAAATGTATCTCCCTCACATTACTGTACACCTGAAACTAATAAAGCTAATTGTGTGCCAACTGTACTTAAATTTAACAAAGATTTCCAGACCCATTGACCCAACACCTCTACTTCTAGGAATTAGTCTAAAAAGGTGAAAAGACTTATGTGTAAGGATATGTATAAAAATATTAATCATGATGTTATTTACAGTAACAAAAAAGGTAAGAATCTTAATGTCCAAACATAGAAGAATGTTTAAATAAATCCTGGTAGAGTTCTCCTCCCCTCAAAACGGTGGTCTTTTATACTAAAAATTCTGAAGGAAT